>NC_143033.1:50482500-50805000 GCF_057628025.1 Oncorhynchus mykiss
CGGATTCAACACATCCGTTAGCGTTGAAATAGAACTGAATCTCTATACGTCTATGGGCATATCTCAATAATCAAATGTGGTTTCCTCGACTCACCTTTCCTCCATCTGTGCCGACATTAAGAGGTATCTTATAACACTATTCAACTCAGCTTCCCTCGACCAAGGGCATAAGCTCTGTTTACAGCAGTTGTCTCTAAGTGGCATTCACCTTGCTTTGGCCGATAGTTCTCCCATTTGAGGGTGGCTCAGGTCGAATAGAAAGCAAAAACATGATCCAACCCATTTTTATTTTTCTTAGTTGCCTAAGTTCAGTAGAAAGATAAAGCTGTACTGGCAGCCTCCATCGTCATCTGTCGATAGATATATAGGTCAGCCTCAGCTGAGCGACAGCACAAGCTAGAGCTCGTAGCTACACTGAACAAAACTATAAAAGCAACATGTAAAGTGGTGGTCCCATGTTTGAGCTGAAATAAAAGATCCCAGAAATGTTCCATATGCACAAAAACCTTTCCTCTCAAATGTTTACATTGCTGTTAGTGAGCATTTCTCCTTTGCCAAGATAATCCATCCACCTGACAGGTGTGGCATATCAAGAAGCTGACTAAACAGCATGATAATTACAGGTGGAACTTGTTCTTGGCACAGTAAAAGGCTACTTTAAAATGTGCAGTTCTGTCACTCAACACAATGACACAGATGTCTCAAGTTGAGGAAGCGTGTAATAGACATGCTGACTGCAGGAATGTCCACCAGAGCATTGAATGTAAATTTTTTTCTACCATAAGCCGCCTCAAACGTTGTTTTAGAGAATTTGGCAGTATGTCCAACTGGCCTCAACCGCAGACCACGTGTATGACGTTGCGTGGGTGAGCGGTTTGCTGATGTGAACAGAGTACCCCATGATGGCGGCAGGGTTATGGTATGGGCAGGCATAAGCTACAGAAAACAAACATAATTGCATTTTATCGATGGCAATTTGAATGCACAAAAATACCATGGTGAGATCGAGGCCCCTTTTTTTTTTAAGGTATGTGACCAATGGATGCATATCTGTATTTTCAGTCATGTGAAATCCATAGATTAGGGCCTAATTTCCTCATATGAAATATAACTCAGTAAAATGTTAATGTTGCATTTATATTTTTGTTCATTATAAATATTACAGCAGTGTGTAGCTTGGGTGTTCCTTATGCATGCTGCTAAATCACAGCAATAATCTGTATCCAAACCATGTGCCCACCTGATTCACTTGGGAATTTCATTTTACCAGTGTTGAAGAGAACATGATTTCAGTAAGGCGCTAAACAAAGTCATGAATGTGACATCGAAGTTGGCTTTCCTTTTGATAGATGCCATTCATTTTAGATTCAGAAGGTATTGAATCAGACATTCAGCGCTTCATTGAATCCTCCTAAAAATAAAAAAAAAACCCAGGGACAGAGGCTTGAGTGAAGGGAGCAAGAGCCTTAGGGATTGCCTCTGTGCCACCTCTTGGCAGTGGATGCAACCGAGACAACGTAGGGATCTGAGAGAAACAATCTCTCTCCTTGTTGCGATGGGAAATCTTGGGCCAAACAGGATGCATCTCTTATATGGGACTACTCCCTTCCCCCTCTCTGTGCTGGCCAGCAGGGAGACATGCACCTGGGCCCTCTGGAGATGAAGCTGCTGACCGTGGTGGGCCAGGCTCTTCCCCTGCACCCTGTGCCATCCGAGACCCCTGGCTCCAAAGGCGGCTCCTCAGCTCCAGAGACGCTCCAGGCTCCCGAAGACTGGCCCCTCACTGCCCGCATCATCCACAAAAGGTTCAAGTAGCCAGGCCCAAGCACTAATACACACACACTTGTAAATCTAGCATTGGCCTCATGTTGGGATCAGAGACATATTACCATTAAACCTGAAATGATACTACAAACTCAAGGGTCTAAGAATATATTCTTAAGCAACAATTGTGCCACATGATGCTTCACAGGTTTAAAGTAGCTCAGAGTAGAAGTATTGAACTAGGTTCTGTCCATATAAATCTTATTTATTAAGATCTATAAAACAGACTCACATGTAACTGATGTTAAAATGTGGATACAGACCCAGGTTATAACCCGGGGGAATTAGTGATTCACTTGTCTTACTCTTCACCACAAACCTTTACCTCATTTATACCCAAATGGGTATAATGCCCCCCCAACAAACTCAAGATACTCAAATCACCCACAAACAAAAGATACTGTTGCAAAACACTTTATTGAAAAACAAAAACAAAAAAAAACAATCTACCAAATTCTGCATACATTTATTTATATATTTAATATAAACAAAAATATAAATCTGCAGGTACAATGCAGTTAAAATGCTAATTTGATGAATAGAATAACCTTCATGTTCTGACCATCCTGCACATGTCCCACCCACCCACCCACCCACATGATGGAAAGGATCCATTTTATATACACAAAGCACCGATCAACAGTGCCTTATTCCCCCCCCCCCTGCTCAACTGGATCCTACTGCTCATTTAACATACTTTCTTTTTTTGAGTGATCTTGTATGGCTTAATAGACCAATAGAATAGTCCCAAAACTGCTAACTCAGCCCTTCTGGCACTCTAGACAAGCTAGAGCAAACAAAGTATTTAAAAGATTTCAAGTAGTATTTCAACCCAGATCTGACACTTAGAGCTGACCAGTGACATCCACAGCTCTTTCCCCTGCCTCCTGTGACCACCTCCTTTCCCCCAACCCCAATGCTGGTCTATGTAAAGATGGCCTGAGCATGAAGGACACTCTGCACATTCATTTTGGAAAGGCAGCCATAGAATTGTTCCATGTAAAATAAATTACATGCCAAGTGTAAAGCATAAAATGTGGATCGTTCCCAACGCAATGCCGGCAAATCACAAATGTAGTGCTTTGCTAGTGAGTGAATGTTCCCTTAAGAGAAAAAAAAAGACCCAAGCTCACAGAATTGACTATTGAATCATTAAACTTGTTTTATGCCAATATCACCCCAGGGTTGTGACTGAGCTACTAAGAACTGTGCTTGACATTATGCTGGTTCAGTCGGTTACATTTTTCCATCTTTATATTAACTTTAATTTTTTTTTTTTTTTTTTTTTTTTTTTTTTTTTAACTCAGTCACACTCAAACTCCAATTATACCCATGTATACACCTGAAGAGTTCAATGTCATATCCTCCGTGGGTATAAATAAATACAAACAATGCACAAGGAATGTCTACTGCAAACGTAATACAATTTCTTTTGAAAATCATGGTATAAACAGAGGTTAGCTTTACTAATCAGTTATGGTTCAATTAGATAATGTACGATTGATGATCGGCTCAAGCAATTCTGTGATAAACCACTATTTTCCATTCATAACAGCAAAGTCAAAATGTCTCCCTTTCCGCAACCATTTGTATCTTTTACAGAAGACAAATGGGATGAGTGATCCCTGTAGAGGGGTTAGAATGGCAGCGAACACTGTTTCTCGGAAGACAAATTACAAAATGGGATCCGTGTCCTATACTTGACGCCTCTTGGACATGGTTCCCCCCTTGAGTCTTTATTTGTGCTGATATTCTCGACGAGGAGTATAACAGTTAACTGGATGTTTGCTTGAAAGTTAGTCTCGCTGCTTCATGGTTTGTCTTCAGAGGGCAAAAGCCCCCTTTTTAAGTTACATGAACTGCATCTGCTGAGAGAAAGATAGAGGCCATGTTGAATGTATTTATGTGCCAAACATTAATATTCCTTGTTTCCCTTGATAACCAACCAAGTTCCTTCACAAAATGTAGGCCAGAATATAATAGAACAATCTTTGTAGATCAAATTTTTTTCTCCAGCACTTGCGTTCTCAGAAGTGTGTTTGATCAGGACAGCAGTGTGTCCTCAAGGAAGGTCATTGACACGATTCAGTTAATCGCTGGTCCTGTGTCATGACTAGTTGAGAAGTCCTCCAGCACAAAACAGGACATATGACATATTCTTAGATCAAAAATGCCTTCCATCCAGGACATACTTTTGGCCAAATCAAACACCTGAAAGCATAGTGCAAAATAAATTACTATCTATTAAATACATTCTGGCCACATTGATTTAATGCAAATGGAATGTATTGCAATGAAGATAACAGCAAAAAAATAATTAAAAGAAAAAGGGGGGAAACGATTAAGTGTTTGAAGCAGAGATTTTAAACCAGTTCAGGGAACAGAACTGAAAACCGTAAAATACGATTTTAAGGAACAGAACCAGAACCTTTACTTTAAAAGCATGGGAACCGGTGAATAACCTTATTTTACGTTGCAGGCATGTTTTTTCAAGTCCCACAACAAAACCCTTAAGCAAAATCCTCACTCTGTCACTCAAGAATTTATTCCAGTGTCTGCCTGCAAGCTGAAAATCTTTGCCTGTGCGATTAAGCTACCTGCCCTTCCCGAAGCATAGGCTACTGTACTGACGTTAGTTACAAGCTTGATTCAGAAGATAAGGAGAAAGATTTTTAATTAGCTAGAGAAGAATGGATTCACTTTTTCAATGCTAGTTAATGAGCTAAAAGTAATATATATATATATATATATATATATATACAAACTTGATTTCACAGGCTAAAAATAAGAATTACAAACCAGTACTTTGAAGGGTTTGAACTGGTTCAGAACTTTATTTTGCTGGTCAGAACAGTGGAATATAACGATTGGAATATAATTTTGGTTCCACCCCTTGTTTGAATCTTGAATTGCAGCATGATAAACAAACATACAGGGCTGAAGTCCACTCAAGAGAAAATTAACATTTAGAATTCTCAAAGCGCTCCATTTTGTCAGCATAGACGAGTGTCAAAAGAAACCATATTCCTCCAATACTAGTGGTGACATTTATTTTAAACGGTCAACTTCCACAAGAGGCTGCTGATCATTTATGCAAATGCTTGTAAATGGACAGTGAATATTTAATGCACACCAATGTGGCTTTGTTTTCAAAATAAATGTCTCAGTTTATGAAGTGATGCGGTCTGTTAACAGCGCTGCTTTCATTACGTTGTCAAAATGTCACATGGGCCAATGTTCTTTTCGAAAAGTGTTGTTTCGCAGTCTAGGTCAGACTTCCGTGCAGACATGCAAGGCAACGGAGCAAGCAACATCTTACAGGTGGTTGAGTGATTATGAAGGGAAAGACTGGGCCATTAAGCTTTGAAGCACAAATAATTAATCAAACCCAAGAGACATTGGTGTGTTGGCAAGCGGGGCAGAAGTGTGCAGATATGAGCATGCAGCGCACACACAGGACATGTTGTACCTAAAGAGGTTCTACAAGAAATCCTTGAGAGAGAGTTGTGCAAAGGGGTCCTTTCCTGGTGCTCTGAGAGGACTCTGACTGGAAGGACTAGAAGCTGCCGAAGGCTAGTTCAGAGAGAGAATGACAGGGTGAGGGGAATCGAGGAACGACTAGAGGGAAATTACAAACAAGAGGGGAGAATCTAGCTACAGATAAAGGGATCAGAATGGAGAGAACAGGCTCAAGTCCAGAGTGTAGCGCCCTAACACGGTCAGTGTGGAGGTAAAACCTTACAGCTCTTCACAAGAGAACAGATAAATCGTGTCAGAAAAAAACACATGCTTCACAAGATACTCTCCTAAGGCAGCTATCGTTCTGATTTAGAGCCTACTGAAGAGATGAAAGGAGGATGAGGGTGTTATATCCTAAATACTATGTTGACAAGCCAGGCATCATTCGGAATAATAGCTGAAATGGTACGAGGGTGAATGAAAGCTCGTTCTGAATAGAAGTCCCAAAGCGCAGAATTCCTATTAACCTCCAGAATATAATTCCTTAAGTCACTTTAAACCATTTACCAGTGATATATGAAATAACCATGTGTATATTCCAATACCACTTTTATGGAGAATGAGTTGTGGGGCTGGACAATGCATCCTGCAGATATATTTTACAGACAGCAGGCATACCACCTCAGAGGGTGTTTAAGTCGGCCACAGTCAGACTTCATTCTATTGCAAGGCAGTAGGGAGCATGGTTGGGCTCAAATCCATTTCAAGTCGGCACGTTAACTGAAATAAACTTGTCAAATTGCAATGTAAATCGACTCCATTCTGAAAGATACTAGTTTGAGGACGTGAGGGGGGGGGGGGGGGGGGGGGGGAGTATCCCCAAGGTACAGATCAAGGATCAGCTTCCCCTCATCTGTTCCTAAACTTAAAGCGGAGATCCACATTAGGGCGAAACAGCTGAGAATCCAGCAGCGTAATATATGATCAATTCTAGTACATACTCTGCTGTTCTATCACACATGCATTGATGTCAGAAGGAATAAAAATGGTGTTTGAAATAATGTACATGGTAGTTTCACTACAATGGATTCCTACTTTAGTGCGGAAAATACTAAACTGACCCAAGATCAGCGTCTACGGGGCAACATCACCCTACTGCTTGGCATCTGTTCAGAGAAAAGCTACCAGGGAAGAGAGTAGAATGGAGAGTCTAGTACCTGTGCTCCTGGGGCCGTGCCAAAGGGGTTGGCTGGCCTCATGACTGGTTGGCTGTACATTATAGTGGGCTGGGTCATCATGCCCATGGAACCCATCTGGGGAGGCTGAAGGAAGACAAACAAAAAATGAAAACGTCATGAAAGTTTTGCACGCACCAAACTCTCTCCTGCTGAAGAAATGGTGATAACATGAGCAATTGTCAATTATTTCAGCGATATATGATGGGTTACATAGTACGATGTCTCAGTTCAAGCACAGTCGAGTTAACAGAACAAAATCATTGTACATATCCTTGGCTGATTTGACACTGGTTACTGATTAACTATAGTTCAAATATAGCTCCATAAATGAGACACGAGCACTGGGATGTAAAAGTTCATGGCTGATTCAGCTCATCTTGATGCATATCAACAGCTTGCATTGTCAATCATTACAAGGTGACATCCATTACAATGTCTTGGTCATTTTTCCATTTGATTCGTCATGGACCTTTTGGCTAGTCTGTGGGTGTTGAAATGAACGAGAACATTGTCACAAATTGGTTCTAGTGTCACATTTTTCAAAAGCCTAACAAGGTATTCCCCACCAAGATTCTCTTTGATAGAATTTAGAACCCCAGGAAACAGGGTCATGTTCATTACCGCACGCAATGGAAAACTTTTGCAACAGAAAACGAGCATTTCTTATTGGACATTACGGTTTTTCACCAGCAATATCTAATAACCCATCCGCATCCACCCGACTACGTGCTAGTGAAAATCTGAGGCTGCATCCAACCCTAACCCACAAATACAGAAAACGCGCTATAGGCTACAGTCAAAGACTCCAGAACAATACCACTTTCTTCTCCCCAATTTTGTGGTATCCAATTGATAGTAGTTAGTCTTGTCTCATCACTGCAACCCCCGTACAGACTCGGGAGAGGCGAAGGTTGAGAGCCATGCGTCCTCCGAAACACAACCCAACCGCACTGCTTCTTGACACAATGTGTCGTACACCTGGCGACCTAGTCAGCGTGCACTGCGCCCGGCACAGGAGTCGCTAGTGTGCGATGAGACAAAGATATCCCTGCCGGCCAAACCCTCCCTAACCCGGACGATGCTGGGCCAATTGTGTGTCGCCCCATGGGCCTCCCAGTCGCGGCCGGCTGAAGCAGCCTGGGCTCGAACCCAGAATCTTCAGTGGCACAGCTTGCGATGCAGTGCCTTAGACCACTGCGCCACCCGGGAAGCCCGCAGAACCAGGGGGGTGCAGGATTCTGTTCTGCCAGTTAAAGACATGTTTCTGCTTAGAATTTGTACAGAGTTTATGCTGGTGAAATTTTACATTTTGATCATTGCCCTATGGCTTCATTGAAAGCACAGGGATGGGTGCCTTTGCATCGGAAGATCTATAGTCATAAAATGTCAAATAGGGCCGATCTACGATTCCTTGTAATTTAAAAGGCAAAACTGATCCTACATTGAGATGTTTTATGAACCCGGGCCCTGGAGTGAACCAGAAGCAAATGTATAACCTTAAAAATAAAATAGAAATAAGTAAACCCAACAAACAATTGTTATTGGTTCAAAGTGTGGAATTCTCTTTGTCAGCTAAAAATGAGGTTCAGAAACATAATTAATGTACTGAGGGAGGCATTCACAAAGCTCCAGAAGTCAGATATGGTTGCACATTCTCACAAAGATTGAGGCATGGCTGCAATAGCTTGAAAAGAAGATCTTACCATTCCATATGCCATCATTCCCGTCGGCGTTGTTGCAGGGAAGGCCATGACAGATGGTGCCTGAGATAACAAGCAAAGATGGTCACTCAATAAACCAGGACACTCCGTCACTTTTACGCAGTTAGCATATAACCAATTGTAAATAATGACCGTTTTATATTCATGTTTATTTAGTTCATTAATCACTTTTGCAAAATAACAGGTGCAAATGCTTAGTCATTTTGGTCCGTATAGTTCCCTCCTCTCCAGAAACAACCCACCTGAACAAAGTTGTCTTTGTTCATCTCTCAGACAAGCTACAATTGTCCCATTCACATGCAACACTTCAGTCTCATTGCCTGCCTGCTCCCACTTTGGCAAGACTAATGGCACATCTGGGAAACATTTGGCATGCCTGTCCTTATTCCCCCTAGTTTACCCTTACAGTGTGTGTTAGGGTGAGAGAGAGAGCGAGAGAGCCCTGAAGCAAGAAGCTGTTACTTGCAGGTGCAGAGCTGCTCTTCTGAAAAAGACAGCGCAAGGGGGGCTTTTATAGAGAAACTACTAGACTCTCAAACAGCCCTCAGAGTAGTAACAAACCCCGATTTGTTTCAACATCACAGGCCTTTCAGTTGAATGAAAAGGCACGCTCGGGAAGGAAATATTTAATTAGCAAATCAAGCCATTGAAAAACGGACAGAATGAACAAGTGGACGTATATAAAACATAAATGTGGGTTTCATTACATACTCATACTTCTACTTCTCACATTCATCACAAATGCTTTGCATAAAAGCATACTCAGCAGACAATATAGGCCATGCAAAACGATTGCAGACATTTGCTTGAATAAGAAAATATAGAGGTAATTATCAGGTTCCGGAGAAGCTCACTCTGCTACTGCACCTCTGCAATAGTCATTATAGCCCAGCACCTTCTGACAACACTAAAACACAATGTTGATAATTTAGGCCAGGGAGTCCACTGTGGAATCTTAAATCACAGTCAATTCATTGGGACAGAAACCATTCCTAGCAACTACTGTTGCAGGGCAGTAAAGTTCTGATTTAAAGACTCTTACCAGAAAGTGTCCAGGGTGAGGTGAAAAAAAACTAAAAAGTGAAATGTTGCTTAAAACATTATTTTAAGTATGTGTTTTGGAATCCCGTTTTGATCGTGTTGCCCAAAAGGTTAACATCTTAATCAAACATAATGCTTACAAATATTGGTGTACGGCAGTTTTATTTTTTTATTTTTATGTCAAGTATCAGGGAGACTGAACATCCAAACATCCCCCCCAAAAATGTATCTGTATTTCCATTCAAAATAAGGCCGCTTTCAACGGCTTGGAAGGTGAGTCATTATTCTTGGTGACCAAGGTAACCACCGTAATGATTTTTTTTTTGTGATCGATTTTACTACCATTAACCTTCCACTGAATTATCAGTTAGAATGTGGCAAATCTTAACTCTGGGTTTTCACCAGATACTATTTATAATTCCCAAACAGAAAGCAGTCATTTTCAATGAAAGGGAGGTGAAGTGCAGAGGCTTGACGATGCCATCAGAACTTTATGCAAATCATGAGCAGTCGCTTTGCGATAATAACCAAACTGGGGTGTCTTGCTAGCCTCCCAGCCAACATGCTGTTTGGCACACTGTTCAGAAGAAACAACAAAGGAAAAAATAAATAATATATCTATTTTTTTTTAAATCGAAGAGATGACTTACTGTAAAGTGATGTCTGGGTAAAACATAGCATAAAGCGTGTTAGTTGTAGATCATGCAGCTGCTACCCAAGAGCTTACCTCAGTTTCTTGTCCATCCTCCCATTGGCCTTGACAGTATCAATAGACAAAAGATACCATGGTCTTTCGGCATATTTCTATAACAGTTCTCACTTGATAATTGCGGACTAGGCTTTTGTTGTTGTAAGAATGCTTATTTAACATTCTTATGGAAACACCATACCTACTCACAAACCTTGGAGAACACCGTCTTAATAATGACATTTGAAAGGGTTGTGAACAGGCGAGATCAGCTTATGGAAACAGATCTTGTTAACTTTTACCGAGTTACAGTGGTCTAGTGGTTACACCACCACCCTCAAAACATACAAGGGCACACAGTAGCAAAAGGGGTGTTCCTATTGTAGAAATTCACATAGTTCCAAAATGTTTCACCCTACTAAAACAGGTTGTCATGTTATGACTGTCGTGGTGTCACAACAGTTATGTCCTTATTATACAGGTAGTATGTGACCCTTAATCCAGGCTCAGTGTAATGTGTGACCAGAAGTTAAACAAAGACCGCATAGGATTATAAAAAATAAAAAAATGAATACGTTTAAAAATGTACAGTAGGTGTAACAACGGTTCATGGACGTATTCTTATAGTCTAGAGACATGTCGTTAGACCTAGTATAAACCAGCCTTTGGAGAACAAAGGGTTGAGGTGAGGAGGAGAGGTCAGTCACGACAGATCATGCTGTGGCATCGGTGTTAGATTGAGGTCAGCAGGTCGTAAGGCGCCCACGGGGCAGACCGCAGGGCGGGTGATGAGTGACCCGGGCCTCTTGGCCCACAAGTCAGAGAGAAGACGTGACTGGGTGAATGTGTGGGGTTAATACCAGGCATGCCAGCTTTGGTAAAAGTGCAGGAAACGGTACGACCATTGAAACTTACGTATTGTGGGAAATGCATTCCGTTCTGTATTTTTTTCCCAAGGAGAACAATTATACAATGCAGCAGACATTTGAGACAGATTAGAAAATATTGAAACAAAAAATACAAGTTCAGTTAACACAGTAAGAAAACACACTAAAAGGCAGTTGGTGCTTCCTGTCCATATGATCCGTATGCACCAGGAACTTAAACCAAGCAGCGTTTGGGTTGGATAAACAATTCCAAAAGCAGATGAGGAAATGACACATTTCCTTTCATAAATCGTATAATTTATATTGATCACCGCAATCGATGTGATTGTGATCAGAACTTTGAAAACTATAGATAATTAAGACTTATACCGAACAAACTTACCATGGTGGCAGGGTTCCATGTGGTAGAGGGAGCAGTCTTTGGTTGCCAATTGTTTCCACCCGTCAACTTCTTCTCACCAGGCTGACTCCAATGAATATCACTAAATAAAAAATGGAAATGTTAATTATTTTTCATTTAACTGCCATATCAGTATTGGGGGGGAATTTAAAAAAAAGTTTTTAAAGTGATTCCGGTTTAGTTAACATAGCATTCTTACTTTTTTGCCACGCCATTGCCAATTCCCAAATCTGAAAAGGAAAGAGAATGCTTTGACAGTTGAGTGCATAGAGCCACTGACTTGACAATGTCCAACAGAGCTGGCACGTGACACTTCATCTGGAAGCTGGTCTGCTAAAAATTTTGAGTATTCATCAATAGCATATGCAGTTGACCAGTAAAGTAGGAGAAAGGCCTAAGGAGCACGTTAATGATACATACTGCCGACAAGGTTGGCCAAGGACGAGTCCAGGTCGTCGGACACCAGCTTTCCAGGCTGCTGCCCGCTGGGGATTTGCCCCTGGCCGGGCAAGGAGGCCACTGTGGGTTTGAGGATGCCACCTAAAACATTGTTTTAAAAGAAAAGGGGGCAGGGTGGGAGGGAGTGACGGAGGGAAAAAGCAGGTAGTAAAGGAACGCCAGACGTTGACACACAACACCAGAGACGAGACAGGTAAGAGGAAATGGTTAACGTGAGCGAAATGGGAAGCGGGTGTTGCATGAGAAAATGACATTTCTGGCGGTCCGGGACTAAGGAGTGTATAGTCAACTCACTCACCCAGTCATGCATGTGCCATGCAAAAGCCAAGGCCCAAAGTGTGTGTTCACCCAATGGACAAGGGAGAGAAACAAAAACAACAGTGAGGTCGTGAGCGAAACGCCCCAAAAACCACACATTACATACGTGTACATTCTCCTCTCTTCACTAACACTTTATTGAGCTGACAAATGTTCCCATCGGTGACGTGCTTATGACTTCATAGGCACAACTACTCAGGGGCAGTAGTCTATATTAAGAGAGATTGATAGTCCCACTACTAATTTCCTAAACTCTTCCGTTTTCCTTAAAGATCATGCAAGATTAGACAATGTGAAAGGAATAAAATGACTAGATGGACTTAAGGAATACTACACAAAAAATACATAACATCATGCATTTTACATCCTATGATGTATCATGGAATGTTTTTGCTTTCCATAAAGTGCTTTATCTTGAAAACATGAAGAGAAAAAAAAGTGGGGGGGGATTTTATTAACAATAGAAAAATTGACAAAGTACTAAAATATGTTTTTTGAATGTAGTATTCTTTTAAAAAGAGACAGTTTAAAGGAATACTATGCTAAATGCATCATACTGGCTGTATTTTGAAAGTTGATAGCTTGCAAAACATTCTGGGACTATATCAACAACGGGATAATGAAACAAATACCAAAACATTGTTTTTGGGTAGTTTTCCTTTTAAGTGTTATGTTACAGTGTGATGCTGAGGAAAGCACTACCCGGAGTCTTTGGGTTCTATTCATGACAAACTGCCATGTTGCAGGCCCCAGCAGTGAAAGAGTTCAAGAAGAGTTCATTAAAGAAGCTCAAAGGCACCAGAGCAGACCTGAAACCCACCATGACTCGAATGACAGACAGGTAACTGAAAATAGTGCATATGAATCCCTGAGGGAAGTCTGTGCTTTCCCATCCCCCAAAATATAAAAATAAGAAAATGAATGCTTCTTTAGGAACACTTCAAAGCAAATCATTCATGCCCATATTTCATGGTGGTACATTTTCTCAATCATTGACCAAGCACTCGCTGCAAGTATATTGAAGTCATTTCCAAAACATCCAATCCCCAAGCACTGCAATGGCCCATGAGGTGAGTTGCCCCCAGTGGGCAGCAGAGGATGTGGTGCCCATGGGAGAAGCATTATGTTGCCCCTAGACACTGTTCTAAGTTCAGGTTTGTGATTGCAATCTGATGGTTAAGGTTAGAATTAGGAGAGGGTAAGCTGATCCTAGAGATGTGCCGAAGGGTAACTTTTATGTGAAGCGACGGAACACTTCAAAGCAAATCATTTCATGCCCATACTTCATGGTGGTAAATTGGGAGAGGTAGGGGGATATGGGATCTTTACCCGCCGAGTCCACGTTGTTGCCAAACACAGAGTCAAAGTCGACATTAAGGCCTCTGGCGGTCTGAGGCTGCGGGGTGGGAGAAGCTGAGAACCCTGGGTCAGAGGAAACAGAAGAGGGTTGGGGGCTGATATTAGTTGAGGCATTAATCAAGCCATTAAGCTTTCTGGTGTAAAATGGAAGTCATTTCTTTCACTTGTTAACTTAATTAAGTAGGATGGTTCCACCATCTTCAGCCATCTTGCAGAAACCCTTCTTGTCTATTCAAATCTATTCTGTACACCCAAGTTCACTATTCGGACCAGAGATAAGACAAGGAGACAGTAGGAATGGCAAGCCCCAGGTACTTACCTCCAAATAGACCAGCTACAGCAGGGGGCTCAGATTGAAAGAGAGGGGTGGTAGGGTAAGATGCTGGCCCACAGAAGGAGTCTGACACACAACCAGAGGCAAGCAGGAAGGATGGACAGCAAAGAGGCCGTTTTAGAAGGCACATTGAGAAACAAGATTAGAAATGAAAGTAAATGACAAATGAGAAGTGTAGCTCCAGAAAAGTGCACAAGATGGTCAAAATGGAAAAGTAAAATCTAGCAGAGCAGTTTGTGAAAAGGAAGGAATTCTTCAAAAAGCTTAAACACAAAACCCTAGTACTCAAAGCAAAACGGCAATCAGGAAAGCAGCTACACCAGAGCAAACATGAACCCGGGGTAGGTTCAGGGTCCTATGTTTCCGTGGTTTCCAGAAAACATAGGTCAGTTGGGTTCCCAATCATAGTACCTGAGATAAACTGCTCTATCCGCACTGTGTGCTCATGATCAGATGCAATGGAGGTGCTCGAATCAATAAAGGGATTGTAATGATCTGGAGAATCAAAAATAAAATACAAATTCAAGCAACAATGCGATTGGTTTCCTTATCTCACAAAAAAAAAAAAAAAAGAGGCAAAAACAAATGACAGAAGTCTTATGTTACATTATATGAGGAAACAGAGTCAGCGGCATTCCAAAATCTCCTGTGTCATCACAGCACACAGTCAAACAAAAACTAATAATATACTGTCGCAGCAAGTGTTTTAGGTAACGGTGCTAGAAATTGACAAAGACCACACGGTCGAAATGCATAATCTTTTTCAAAATAAAAGTGCACCATATACTTAAAACCTTGTTGGTGCGGTCATTTATGTGAAACGCTATCACCTTTCCTTATTTGGAATACCAAAGACCAACAACGACCCAGATAAGCACCCGATTCCTGAAAAAAACATTGGTAGCGCCAGCACATCTAACTACAACATCATATACCCCATGTAAATACAAATCACACGCACTCACAGCTTGAGGTGTAAAAACTAGGACAAAGAGGGCAGAATGGTGCATCCAGGCTGAATACGACAAATGGGGACAATTGACAACATCCCATAATAGAGAAAGAAAAATGTTGTTTACCACCAAACATTTCATGACTGGGTGTCCTAGAACTAACACCATCGGAAGATTCGACAGGTAGATGGACAGCATCAACAACAGGATGTGATAGGAAAGGGTTAAAGTTTGGAATGGAGTCATCGACAGCTTCTGTAGAAGTGAAAGGATCTACACAGGCAAAGGGAACAAACAGAAGAAGAGAACCGGGAGGTATTAGTAGAGGACGATGAGTCAGGTCAAACGAAGCATGCAGAAACACAACACAGGGTGCGGCAGAACATAAAACCCACACCAGAATTCGTCATGAACTGTGAGTTCTTATAAAAATAAAAAAACAGCCTCATTGTCACCCAGTCACAAAAATTGTATCTAAGCTATAGTAAGCAATATTTGACATGAAGCAGGTTCTTCTATCACATGCATCTAACCCCATAATATGTTTACACCAAAGGCCATATACTAAATTTGTGCACCAGTCCAAAATGTTCACTTCTTCACATGAAAACAAACAGAGCCTTAAAAAAGGGATACTTCGGAATTTTGGCAATGATGCCCTTTATCTAATTCCCTAAAGTAAGATGAACTTGTGGATACCATTTGTATGTCTACGTGTTCAGAATAAAAGGATGTTTAGTACTTTCGCGAGCCAATGCTAACTAGCGATAGCACAATGACTGGAATAAAACACAAAAGAACGTTTTAGTTGAGGGACACTAAACTTGGTGTATTTGTAAGTGAAAAGGCAAACACGGGTTGGTTTGTATCTAATCATTTCAACCTTATCATTATTTACTTTCCATTTGACACAAGACCCTGAATTCCAAAGCACACACAACATTACAGGGCACTCAAGATAAAGGTGCCTCTTAATTTGCCATCTCTGATGAGGTTTAACTACCAATCCCATGAATGGACAGAAAGTGTCATAGCAATCAGATGGGGTAAATTAACAACTTGAATATCTGCACAGTCCAGCCGGAGTTGCTGACAGTTTGCCTAGCAAACTACCCAACTGTGATTTAACTGTTGATTGACTTTAGCTGATATTGAGAAGTCTCACCACCCAAATTTTATTTTACCCCCTATCTAGTCTCATTTCTGCAACTCCTCAACGGGATCGTGAGGCAAAGGTCGAGTCATGCGTCCGCCAAAAAGCGCTTCTTAACACCCGCCTGCTTAACCCAGAAGCACCAATGTGTTGGAAGAAACACCGTTCTACTGACGACCGAGGTCAGCCTGCAGGCACATGGCCCGCCACAAGGAGTCGCTAGAGCCCAGACGCTGGGCCAAATTGTGTGCCGCCCTATGGGACTCCCGATCACGGCCGGCTGTAATACAGCCCGGGATCGCACCCGGGTCTGTAGTGACACCTCTAGCACTGCAATGTAGTGCTGCGCCACTCAGGAGGCCTCGCCACCCAATTCAAGTTCCCCAATAGCCTTCAGGAGTTAGGTCAAATACACAAGGAATATCCCCCACCAGCAAACTGAGTTAAGTCGTTTAAGTAGGCACGAGCTTGCTTGAACATGTATGACTATGACACATGTACAGGCCTATCACATTAGTTTACACAGAGGAATACAATGAAAGAGTGTGTATATGTACAGTATGCTTGTCAATAAGGGGTGTAAAACAGGTGTTCACGGTGTGATGGGAGCTTTCACCTCCCCATGTGTTGGCTGTCGGCAGGCCAGTGGAGATGGGCAGTGCCTGCTGCTGAAACGCAGGCTGCAAGTCCAGCAGGTCGCTCGCCGCCTTGGAAGTGCTTGAGTGGAGAGGAGGAAGAGAAGTGTAAAAGACAAAGATTCATCAGTCTCCCAAATAGCTAAATCCCCAACTCTACCGTAGCCTATTCAAAAGGTTTTCATAACGCTCAAGGTAGAAGTTGCATCTAGCAGACGGGGGGCTTTCTACCTATTCCTTACTCACACCCCTCACCTACAAAAAAAAAAAGTTTAAAACAATCCCAAACATTTCAAGCACACACACACTGAAGGCAAACGTTACAGTCTTGTTTGAGCAGTCGAGCAGGTGAAACAGTAGTCTCTCTGAAAGTCACATGCAATCAATAACCTTTGAACAGCCAGAGGCGCTCCTTGAACAGCTACCCTGATCTGACTCATTTTATGTATGAGATTATTTTTTAGAAGTACATTGACATTCATGCAACTGTAGCACGACCGATACGTTCCATTGGCATAGATTTTTTTAGGTGGGCAAAGGCACAGTGTGTAAGAATAGATGGGCAGGCCTATTAATAGCAATGGAGTGTTTGTCTATATGGTAACATGGCACTGACTTGTCTGGCTTCTCTTGGAATAGGCCCTGAACTACTGAGCAGTGGCTTGCTAGTGTGGAATGAGGTTTGCCCAGTCTAAATTCAACAACCCTCAACCACAAGGCTACTATTAATGCCCCACTCAAAGATCTGAAATAACTGGATGGGTAAACAAACTTAAAACATAATGTGCATCCCAAATGGCACCCTATTCCCTATACGGCTCTGGTCAATGGTAGTGTACTTTAGGTAATAGGATGCCTTTTGGGAGACACCCATAAACTTCACAAGGAGTTGTGATCATATCAGTGCCTGGACACTACGCATGTAATCTAGTTTTTTGGCCAACACCGCCACTTTTACATTAATGTGCACTGAAAATAATGGAATTACAATAGTAGACATGGGTACATAAAACCACACAGAAAAAGAAGGAAACCGCAACAGTGTCTTAATAGAGCGTTGGGCCACCACAAGCCAGAACAGCTTCAAATGCACCTTGGCATAGATCCTACAAATGTCTGGAACTCCATTGGAGGGATGCGACACCATTCTTCCACGAGAAGTTCCATAATGGTGTTTTGTTGATGGTGGTGGAAAACGCTGTCTCAAGCACCGCTCCAGAATCTCAGAGAAGAGTTAAATTGGGTTTAGATCTGGTGACGGACAACCATGGCACATGGCCAAACTATTCAGTGACCACTTGTGCCCCGTGGATGGGGGCATTGTCATCCTATGGGGGCATAGCCATGGTAGCCAATATAATGGCCTCCCCAGCATTTTTATGCATGACCCTAAGCACAATGGGATGTTAATTGCAGAAGCACCCGCTTTCAATATACTTTTTTTGTATCCCTCATTTACTCAAGTGCTTCCATTCATATAGGCTGTTTCCTGTATATAAAAAGTACTTAGGCCAGCCAGCATGGCATCTATGATGGAGTGGAAGTATATTTTAAATAAAGAAACATAACTGAGGGGTTAGGCTGTTTATTGATAAATGACAGTGCTACCAACCTTTATGTACGAGTTGGCAGCAAAGCAATGGCACCAAACTCCTCATTATTTTGCTCAGCACAAGTTTTATTAGCTAGCCGAGTAACTAGAGTTTGTCTGTATGAACTACTAACATTCCACAGCATTTTGCTAGACAGACCCGACAGCTGTTTGAGTATCAGCCTCTGCCTTCACTACTCTGTCATGTTGCCTGCTTAGTGACAGACTCTCCTCGCTCCATCAGTTACACTGAGAAGACACTGGTGTTGATGGTCAGAAGGGAGGAGGCAGTCGGGCATAGATATGGGTAAGGGCTAGGATAGAAAGGGTGCTCTCACCTGTTTGCGAAGCTGGGCGTGGAGAAGAGGTCGATGGCCGGTGCTGTGTTGATGGTCCCACCGTCCATTGACACAGGGGAGGAAGCCGTGGTGGCAGAGAAAGAAGGCCCCTTCTGGAGTTCCTTCAGACGCTGCTCCTAAGTGGACCGGGACAAATTCAACAAAACCCAACACCAGGCCTACCTACTAGCCAAATCAAATGAAAATACAAGCTCTGAAAATTTTATTTTTTAACTTAATTTGGTGCTGGGGAGTCACTGGAATCATCAGCCAATGACTAATGACCTCAGGAGAGCAACTTATGAGCTAAAAAAAAATATCCCAAAACGCTGAAAAGCCAGAACAGATTAAACCCAGTAGGGTAATAGGCAAAGCGAACAAGGGCACTAGAAGAAAAATGTACCTTTAGCGCTTTTAGGCGAGCCTGCTCTTCCTCCAGAGCTGCCTGTTTCTCCCTCTCGTCCACTTTGGTGAAAGATATGCCCGTGTTGGCCAAAGAGGAGACAGCGTTGGAGAGTGTGCTAGCCCTTGAGGGACAGAAAAAGAGGAAGAGAGAGATAGGGGTCAGCAGGGGGGACTGTTAACAGGCCATTGTCAAAAGTGCTGTGCTGGCAGAAGAAGAGTTCTACAAGCTCAGTAAAAGAAAGTGGTGCATATTTTTACAACTGCACTTCGATAGATGGCTACAATAGTAGCAGGAGGTTGGCATGAAATAGAAAGGATTTCTGCTTGAGGGATAATTCAATTTTATAATACACTTCTCCCATTCTAAACAGAAAACCTGTATGAGCACTGATGGTCAGTGCACATAATTATAGTGCATTTAAAGACACAAAAAGGAAACAAATCAAATGCCCCTGATATTAGCCACAGACAAGTACGTCTTTATTAAAAATGTAGGACTTGCATGAATTTAAGATAAAAACACTGCAACTGTAGCTCCCGGAGCATTTGTCAATATTTTCAAGGAAACAACTGGCAAAACACAGAAAGGAAAAGCATATTGAAAAGCATATGGGATTGCTGCCCACCAACAAACACTTCAGCGCCAACTCATAGGCACTTGCTAAATTTGGTGCCTGAGCAAACAGGCTTTGTCTAACTGGACTGCATTGGACTGGCAAGTGAGCAAAGGGAAGGGAAAAGGACTACCTGCTGGCTGCTGTGGAATCTTTCACCTTCTTCCCTTCTAAAGAAGCCAAATGCTGCTCCAAGGCATCTAAGAGGCTACTGGGGGCCTATTATAAAATGGAAAGACACAGTGAGTTCAAATTTCAGGAAAAAAATATATAAATCACAACCGGGTAACAGCAGAAGGAAACAAACAGTAAGGATGCTCAGCTATTTCACAACGCACACGAAGAGAACGTACTAGGCTTACAAACACAGAAAGAGTGAGATAGATACTTACACAAACTGTAATCTGAAGATGGAAAATTAAGGAAAGATACAGAATATGAAGGTGATAATTGTCAGAGATAATAAAATAGGTTTTGGGAGAAAGGTACCAACTAACTAAAGGAATTTAAAAAAATCCAAAACAGTAAAATACAAAGCACAAAATGAGAGACCTTATACTGCTGGTCTTGGTAAAGCACCATCTGAACATGTTCGTAAAAACAATGTTAAACATGTTATTCTAAGATTAGATAAGTAAGTGAGAGAAACAGGTAACTGCCAAAATAAAGGAAACCCTTGAGTAAGTGATGTATACAAAGTATATTGAAAGCAGGTGCTTCCACAGGTTTGGTTCCCGAGTTAATTAAGCAATTGACAGTCCATCATGTAGAAAAATGCCCAGTGGCTCATTATTTTGGCTAGAAGAAATCTATGACTTGTGGTCTCAAAAGGAACATATGGGGGGGGTGTCACTAAATGTAACTAAATTGAAATTGAACCTGTAATCAAAGTAGTCCCCAAAAGCGAGTATTTATCATGAGGGCCATAAACAACAACTAGTACTCCTGCATATGCCAGGAAAGGTTCAATTAGCATCTTCCTGGTAGAAATATTTATAAACTGCTGAGGTGTAATCACTTGAGGACACAGGCTCAAGTAAAAACAGTACAAATCTGATAAAATATGACATTTTATATGAATCATTTTCTATTCAACAAAACCGTATGAAATTCGATTTTTTTCTAAATATAGTATACAATAACTAAGATGTCACCTTCCTTATAACTGTAAAATACATTTGTACATTTAAAATGTTAGATTTATATTTTCTACAGGGTCTCTCGATCTAAACATCTGCCCACATCGCTGTGAAAGTCAGAGCTCTAGCTTGGCTTCCTGAACTCGCCTTTAATCTCTTATTAATCTTGTCCATCTATGACAAAGTGTTTGTTTCAAATCTATGAGTCTATGATGTGATCTTCCTGTCTGAGTTGGCATCCCCCCTTGGGTTGTGCCGTGGCAGAGATCTTTGTGGGCTATACTCGGCCTTGTCTGCATAGTTATGTCTGTAATTTGTCGAAGCTCAGTAATTTGTTGAAGCTATTTTGGTAGCAATTACAGCCTCGAGTCTTCCTTGGTATGACACTACAAGCTTGGCACACCTGTATTTGGGGAGTTTCTCCCTTTCTTTTCTGTAGATCCTCTCAAGCTCTGTCAGGTTGGATGGGGAGCGTCGCTGCACAGCTATTTTCAGGTCTCTCCAGAGATGTTCGATTGGGTTCAAGTCCGTGCTCTGGCTAGGCCACTCAAGGACATTCAGACACATCCCCACAGCATGATGCTGCCACCACCATGCTTCACCGTAGGGCTGGTACGAGGTTTGCTCCAGACGTGACGCTTGGAATTCAGGCCAAAGAATTCAATCTTGGTTTGATCAGACCAGAGAATCTTGTTTCTCATGGTCTGAGAGTCTTTAGGCGCCTTTGGGCAAACTCCATGTGCCTTTTACTGAGTGGCTTCAGTCTGGCCACTCTACCATAAAGGCCTGATTGGTGGAGTGCTGCAGAGATAGTTGTCCTTCTGGAAGGTTCCTCTATCTCCACAGAGGAACTCTAGAGCTGTGTCAGAGTGATCATCGGGTTCTTGGTCACATCCCTGACCAAGGACCTTCTCCCCAGATTGCCGTTTGTCCGGGTAGCCAGCTCTAGGAAGAGTCTTGGTGGTTCAAAACTTCTTCCATTTAAGAATTATGGAGGCCAATGTGTTTTTTGGGACCTTTAACGCTGCAGAAATGTTTTGGTACCCTTCCCCAGATCTGTGCCTCGACACAATCCTGTCTCTGGGCTCTACGAACAGTTCCTTTGACCTCATGGCTTGGTTTTTGCTCTGACATGCACTGTCAACTGTGGGACCTTGGAAAGGCACACACCGGTCTATACAAATCATGTCCAATCAATTAAATTTACCACAGGTGGACTCCAATCAAGTTGAAGAAACAGCAAGGATGATCAATGGAAACAGGATGCACCTGAGCTCAATTTAAGTCTCATAGCAAAAGGTCTGAATACTACGCAAATAAGGTTGTTTATTTAATACATTTTCAAAAATGTCTAAAAACCTGTTTCTGCTTTCATTATGGGATATTGGTCGGAAATGGTCGGAACCGGTACCAGAACCAAGGAGGTGTGGGGGGCTTGGATTTACTGTCCTCGTGGTTACCGGAAATCGACAAGTCCCCACAAGGATAGTAAAATCAAGGAACCGTTCCCCAGTCCCCAAGAACAAAGGCTATTTTAGGCTCAAGGTTTATGGAAAATAGGAGTGTAAATACATTTCAGCTTCCCACAAGGACAGTAAAATATTTGCTGTGTGTGTCTGTCTAAGTCACCAGATCTATCTGAATTTCACCTATCGGATAGGATTAAATGCATAGCAATAGCATGAATAGAGTGGACTAATCATTGGCTTAAATGGGGACCCGCGTTCTATTAATTACATTTCAATGCATTTAATCCTGTCGGCAAAATCCAGATAATTCATTTTTGAAAAACTGGGCCCAGATATGCAACCCAATTGAACACTTAAGGGAGATTCTGTAGAGGCGCTTGAGACAATGTTTTCCACCACCATAAACAAAACGGCAACTTATAGAATTTCTTGAGGAAGAATGGCACCACATCCCTCCAATAGAGTTCCAGACACTTGAAGAATCTACATCGCATTGACACTGTTCTGCCAACTTGTAACGCCCTATTAAGACACTTTATGGTGGAGTTTCCTTTATTTTGGCAGTTACCTGAAGCTAACCCCAATCAAAATGTGTCCCTTTGAAAGGTGACATGTAAATGGTATAATAGCATACCGTGTCTATAATTTCCAATATATGCAAAGTAGGTGTATTATTGTCCTCCTAGTTCTTTCATCTCGGCTCTAGCCAACTCGATATAGCCCTTGACAAAGGCAGATGTTAACACCTTTATGTGCTGTATGCAGTACAAGGTCAGGGGAGAGCGAGTGAGGCCCGGTTTGAATGCAAATTAAGTGCACCCTTCCTTTCTCCCTGCCTTGATCACAGGTCTAGAAGTGATTGGATAGATGAGAGAAAGGATATCAACCCATTGCTATTGCTTTCACCAATCCAACCAAATCAGATCTGTGATTATCTGAAGGGAGGACGGAAGCATTTTGAAAGTATTCGGACAGGGTCCAAGTCTGGCATTTCCTCTATGACGGGCCTACATGCAGTGTGGGCCCAGCAAGCAATATGTTATAGCTAGAGCTGTGCATAGGTACAGAGCCCTGGAGCAATTTGGAAGGTCTGAAACTGCAGCAGGTGGCAGGGTGGTGAGAGTGGTGAGAGCAGTCAGCACACTGAGGTGGGGTTGAAAGTAAAGTCAAGCTAAGGGGTCCAGCAGGGCTCCGTCTCAGTGCACTTTCAGGCAGATAGAGGAAAGTGACAAATACATTTTACTTGGGGAAAGCCTTTCAAGCTACTCAAGGACAGTTCAAGTAAGCCTACATAAAATCAAGTGTAGTGCATAAAATCAAGTGCATCAATTAAAAGTGCAATTTAAAAATCAAAGGACCAGATTAAACAGGACCGATAAAAAGGAGGGATGGAGGGGGTTGGGTAGAGGATACGAACCCAGTTTAGGATAAGGGTTTAGGTTTAGGGGGTAGAGTTGGGAATAGGATACAGACCCAGTTTCGGCTATTGAGTGACTATACACACACACGGGAACTAGGAAGGTGCAGAGGGGGGCAGAGTCAATCATGGACACTGGGCTATAGGTTCTCTCTAAGAGGTGTGTTTTGAATGAGATGACTGTCTGCATGTCGTATGTGTGGGGAGAGTGCTTTCCAGAGCCTGGGTGCCAAGCAGCTGAAGGCCCTGGCACCCATGATGGAGAACTGGAATGCGGGGGTGAAAAGGAAAACAGCAGAGCGGAGGGAGGGGGCATAGGCTGGGAGAAGGTCAGCGAGTTCAGTGGGTGCCAGGTTGTGGAGGGATTTCTAGGCGAGGAGGAATGTCTTGTAGTCAATACGGGATTGCACAGGGAGCCATTATTGATTGTGGAGTATCGGTGTGATGTGTTTAGTTGATCTGAGGATGCTGGCAGCAGTTTGCTTTTACCTCACTTTTAACATCTTACCTGGGAGAGGTCTGGAATGTCCCCTCGATCAATCCCTACTTGCTGAAAGGAAGAAGAGAGATGGGTCAAGATGATAAAAGCGAATGTAGGAGTCCAATCACACAGAAGTTTCCAAAAGGTGGGATCTTACCTCTGCTACTTTGAGGAACTCAGAGATTCTTGTCATTCGAGTAAGGAATTTCTTGTAGATGTCAAGGCCCTCCTTGCATTGAGTTTTCTTCATGTCAAAGTACTTCTCTGTGAAATTAATAGATAGGGAAATAACAGAACTGGAACTAATGCAAAATAGCAGTGATAAAACACTGGTATTACAGTGCCTTCAGAAAGTATTCAGACCATTTGACTTTTCACATTTTGTTACAACCTTATTTTTATACATAAACATTTTATTTAACTAGGCAAGTCCGTTAAGAACAAATTCTTATTTACAATGACGGCCTACCAAAAGGAAAAAGAAGTCATGCAGGGATAGGTAATGGGATTAAAATGTTTAAATAAATAACAAAAAGGACAACACAGACACCACCACAGCATGGAAGCAACACAAAAAACATAGTACAAACATTAGGCACAGACAACAGCACAAAGGGCAAGAAGGTAGAGACAACAGTACATCACACAAAGCAGCCACAACTGTCAGTGAGTGTCCATAATTGAGTCTTTGAATGAAGAGCTTGAGATATAAAATGTCCAGTTTGAGTGTTTGTTGCAGCTCGTTCCAGTCGCAGACTGCAGCGAACTGAAGAGACGAGCGACCCAGGGATGTGCGCGCTCTGGGGACCTTTAACAGAATGTGACTGGCAGAACGGGTGTTGTATGTGGATGAGGGCTGCAGTAGATATATCAGAGAGGGGAGTGAGGCCTAAGAGGATTTTGTAAATACTCATCAACCAGTGTGTCTGGTGATGGGCATACAGAGATGACCAGTTTACAGAGGAGTATGGAGTGCAGTGATGTGTCCTATAAGGAGCATTGGTGGCAAATCTGATGGCCGAATGGTAAAGAACATCTAGCCGCTCGAGAGCACCCTTACCTGACGATATATAACTTATGTCTCCGTAATCTAGCATGGGTTGGATGATCATCTGAATCAAGGTTAGTTTGGCAGCTGGGGTGAAAGAGGAGTGATTACCATAGAGGAAACCAAGTCTAGATTTAACTTTAGCCTGAAGCGTTGATATGTGCTGAGAGAATGACAGTGTATTGTCTAGCCATACTCCCAAGGACTTGTATGAGGTGACTTCCTCAAGCTCTAAACCCTCAGAGGTAGTAATCACACCTGTGGGAGGAGGGGCATTCTTCTAACCAAACCACAGGGGTAGAGAAAGGGTAGAGAAAGCTTGTGGGACACTAAGAAAGCTTTGTTGTAAAGCGTTTAACACAACATCCAGGGAGGTGCCAGCTGAGTATAAGACTGGATAATCTGCATATAAATGGATGAGAGAGGTTCCTACTGCATGAGAAATTATGTTAATGTAAATTGAGAAGAGCGTGGGGCCTAGGATCGAGCCTTGGGGTACTCCCTTGGTGACAGGCAGTGGCAGAGACAGCAGATTCTGACGTTATACACTGCACTCTTTGAAAGTAGTAGTTGCAAACCAGGCCAAAGACCCCTCAGAAACACAACAAGAATGGAATGGTCTACCGTAACAAAAGCTATGGCTAAGTCAAAAATAGCAGCACAACATTGCTTAGAATCAAGGGCAATGGTACATAATTTAGGACGCTTAAGGTTGCAGTGACACATCCGTAACTTGAGCGGAAACCAGATTGCATACCAGAGAGAATACTATAGACCTCAAGAAAGCCAGTTCGTTGATTATTGGACACGTTTTTTCCAACACTTGATACAGGGCAAAATAGAAATAAGCCTATAACTTATGGCTGCAGGGGCAGTAGAGTAGCTTGGATGACAGGTGCCCAGAGTAAACTGCCTGCTCCTCAGTCCCAGTTGCTAATATTTGCATATTATTATTAGTATTGGATAGAAAACACTGAAATTTCTAAACTGTTTGAATGATGTCTGAGTATAAACAGAATTCATATGGCAGGCAAAAACCTAAGAAGAAATCCAAACAGGAAGTGGGAAATCTGAGGTTGGTCGATTTTCAACCCAGCCTCTATTGAATACACAGTGGGATATTGGTTGGGATATTGGACCGAATGAGAAGGGAATGAGTAAGGTCTGCCATGAGCTGAGCATGCTCTGACCACGCACGTTCACACGAGGGAGCTCTGTACCATCGCATTTCTGAAGACAATGAAATTCTCCGGTTGGAACATCGACGTTTTATGTTAAAAACATCCTAAAGATTGATTCCATACATCTTTTGACATGTTTCTACGGACAGGAACGTAACTTTGACATTTCGTCTGCAACTAGGGAACGCGCTTCATGACTTTGGATTTTTTGACCAAACGTGCTAACAAAATTAGCTCTTTGATTTAGTTCGATAATGTCCATTTATGTCCAAACATTTAATGTGGAACTGGGATTCCTGGGAGTGCATTCTGATGAAGATCAAAGGGAATATTTATAATGCCATTTATGAATAATGTTGACTACCCAATAAGGCTGCTTTTTGGCTGCTTTGTTGTCTGAAAGCTGTACTCAGATTATTGCATGGTTTGCTTTTTCTGTAAAGTTTTTTTGAAATCTGACACAACGGTTGCATTAAGGAGAAGTGTATCTATATTTCCATGGCTAACAATTGTATTTGTCGACATTTATAATTTCTGTAAAATGACGTGGCTCTCTGCAATATCACCGGATGTTATAGGAACTAGTGAACGCGCCAATGTATACCGATATTTTTATACAAATGTGCACTTCATCGAACAAAACATATATGTATTGTGTAAAATGAAGTCCTAGGAGTGTTATCTGATGAAGATCAAAGGTTAGTGATTAATTTTATCTCCATTTGTGCTTTTTGTGACTCCTCTTTGGCTGGAAAAATGGCTGAATTTATCTGTGACTTGGTGGTGACCTAACAATCGTTTGTGGTGCTTACGCTGTAAAGCCTATTTGAAATCGGACACGGGTGGGATTAACAAAAAGATTACCTTTAAAATTGTGTAAGAAAATTGTAGGGTAGGGCAAAAAAGTATTTAGTCAGCCACCAATTGTGCAAGCTCTCCCACTTAAAAAGATGAGGCCTGTAATTTATCATATGTACACTTCAACTATGACAGACAAAATGAGAAAAAAAAAAATCCTGAAAACCACATTGTAGGGTTTTTAATGAATTTATTTGCAAATTATGGTGGAAAATAAGTATTTGGTCAATAACAAAAGTTTCTCAATACTTTGTTATATACCCTTTGTTTGCAATGACAGAGGTCAAACGTTTTCTGTAAGTCTTCACAAGGTTTTCACACACTGTTGCTGGTATTTTGGCCCATTCTTCCATGCAGATCTCCTCTAGAGCAGTGATGTTTTGGGGCTGTTGCTGGGCAACACGGACATTCAACTCCCTCCAAAGATTTTCTATGGGGTTGAGATCTGGAGACTGGCTAGGCCACTCCAGGACCTTGAAATGCTTATTACGAAGACACTCCTTCGTTGCCCGGGCGGTGTGTTTGGGATCATTGTCATGCTGAAAGACCCAGCCACGTTTCATCTTCAATGCCCTTGCTGATGGAAGGAGGTTTTCACTCAAAATCTCACGATACATGGCCCCATTCATTATTTCCTTTCCATGGATCAGTCGTCCTGGTCCCTTTGCAGAAAAACAGCCCCAAAGCATGATGTTTCCACCCCCATGCTTCACAGTAGGTATGGTGTTCTTTGGATGCAACTCAGCATTCTTTGTACACCAAAAAGTTATATTTTGGTTTCATCTGACCATATGACATTCTCCCATTCTTCTTCTAGATCATCCAAATGCTTTCTAGCAAACGTCAGACGGGCCTGGACACGTACTGGCTTAAGTAGGGGGACACGTCTGGCACTGCAGGATTTGAGTCCCTGGCGGCGTAGTGTGTTACTGATGGTAGGCTTTGTTACTTTGGTCCCAGCTCTCTGCAGGTCATTCACTGGGTCCCCCGTGTGGTTCTGGGATTTTTGCTCACCGTTCTTGTGATCATTTTGACCCCACGGGGTGAGATCTTGCGTGGAGCCCCAGATCGAGGGAGATTATCAGTGGTCTTGTATGTCTTCCGTTTCCTAATAATTGCTCCCACAGTTGATTTCTTCAAACCAAGCTGCTTACCTATTGCAGATTCAGTCTTCCCAGCCTGGTGCAGGTCTACAATGTTGTTTCTGGTGTCCTTTGGCAGCTCTTTGGTCTTGGCCATAGTGGAGTTTGGAGTGTGACTGTTTGAGCTTGTGGACAGGTGTCTTTTATAATGATAAAAAGTTCTAACAGGTGCCATTAATACAGGTAACGAGTGGAGGACAGAGGAGCATCTTGAAGAAGTTACAGGTCTGTGAGAGCCAGAAATCTTGCTTGTGACCAAATAATTCGACCAAATAATTTTCCACCATAATTTGCAAATAAATTCATTAAAAATCCTACAATGTGATTTTCTGGAGAATTTTTTTTTTTCTCATTTTGTCTGTCATAGTTGAAGTGTACCTATGATAAAAAGATGAGGCCTGTAATTTTCAAGTGGGAGAACTTGCACAATTGGTGGCTGACTAACTACTTTTTTGCCCCACTTTAGTTGAATGTGCTGACAACAAAAATCACAAATTATTAATGGAAATCAAATTTGGAGTCACTCAAAATTAAAGTGGAAAACCACACTACAGGCTGATCCAACTTTAATGTAATGTCCTTAAAACAAGTCTAAATGAGGCTCAGTAGTGTGTGTGGCCTCCACTTGCCTGTATGACCTCCCTACAATGCCTGGGCATGCGCCTGATGAGGTGGCGTATGGTCTCCTGAGGGATCTCCTCCCAGACCTGGACTAAAGCATCCACCAACTACTGGACAGTCCGTGGTGCAACGTGGCGTTGGTGGATGGAGCGAGACATGATGTCCCAGATGTGCTCAATTGGTTTCATGTCTGGGGAACAGGCGGGCCATGCCATAGCATCAATGCCTTCCTCTTGCAGGAACTGCTGACACACTCCAGCCACATGAGGTCTAGCATTGTCTTGCATTAGGAGGAACCCAGGGCCAACCGCACCAGCATATGGTCTCACAAGGGGTCTGAGGATCTCATCTCGGTACCTAATGGCAGTCAGGCTACCTCTGGTGAGCACATGGCTGTGCGACCCCCCAAAGAAATGCCACCCCACACCATGACTGACCAACTGCCAAACCGGTCATGCTGGAGGATGTTGCAGGCAGCAGAACGTTCTCCACGGCGTCTCCAGACTGTCACGTCTGTCACATGTGCTCAGTGTGAACCTGCTTTCATCTGTGAAGAGCACAGGGCGCCAGTGGCGAATTTGCCAATCTTGGTGTTCTCTGGCAAATGCAAAACGTCCTGCACGGTGTTGGGCTGTAAGCACAACCCCCACCTGTGGACGTCGGGCCCTCATACCACCCTCATGGAGTCTGTTTCTGACTGTTTGAGCAGACACATGCACATTTCTGGCCTGCTGGAGGTCATTTTGCAGAGCTCTGGCAGTGCTCCTCCTGCTCCTCCTTGCACAAAGGCGGAGGTAGCGGTCCTGCTGCTGGGTTGTTGCCCTCCTACGGCCTCCTCCAATTTCCACCTGTTGTCTATTCCATTTGCACAACAGCATGTGAAATTTATTGTCAATCAGTGTTGCTGGTGGAAAGTGGAAAGTTTGATTTCACAGAAGTGTGATTGACTTGGAGTTACATTGTGTTGTTTGAGTGTTCCCTTTATTTTTTTGAGCAGTGTACTTGTATGCTTGAAGAATTTTAATTATGAGGTTGTTTTGAATTTGGAGCCCTGCAGTTTCACTGGCTGTTGCGGGGGGGGGGGGGGGGGGGGGTCCGCTCGCCCTAGAAAGGTTGCAGAGCTAACTAAAAAGCATCATTCCCCAAGTGAGGATGGCTTTCACTTCGGCAGTAATAAATTCATGAACTTCTTTGACGAAAAGATCATGATCATTAGAAAGCAAATTACGGACTCTTTAAATCTGCGTATTCCTCCAAAGCTCAGTTGTCCTGAGTCTGCACAACACTGCCAGGACCTAGGATCAAGGAAGACACTCAAGTGTTTTAGTACTATATCTCTTGACACAATGATGAAAATAATCATGGCCTATAAACCTTCAAGCTGCATACTGGACCCTATTCCAACTAAACTACTGAAAGAGCTGCTTCCTGTGCTTGGCCCTCCTATGTTGAACATAAATGGCTCTCTATCCACCGGATGTGTACCAAACTCATTAAAAGTGGCAGTAAAAAAATAAATAATAATCCTCTTGAAAAAGCCAAATATTGACAACATCGGCCTATAACGAATCTCCCATTGCTCTCAAACATCGTTTTAAAAGCTGTTGCGCACCAACTCACTGCCTTCCTGAAGACAAAAAATGTATACAAAACGCTTCTGTCTAGTTTTAGACCACATCATAGCACTGAGACTGCACTTGTGAAGGTGGTAAAGGACCTTTTAATGGCGTCAGACCGAGGGCCTGCATCTGTCCTCGTGCTCCTAGACCTTAGTGCTTCTTTTGATACGATCGATCACCACATTCTTTTGGAGAGATTAGAAAACGAAATTTGTCTACATGGAAATTGGTCTACAAGTTATGGCCTGGTTTAGATCTTATCTATCGGAAATATATCAGTTTGTCTCTGTGGCTGGTGTTCCTCAAGGCTCCATTTTAGGACCACTATTGTTTACACTATATATTCTTCCTTTTGGTGATGTCATTCGGGAAAAATAATGTTAACTTTCATTGCTGTGTGGACGACAAACAGCTGTACATTTCGATGAAACATGGTGAAGCCCCAAAATTGCCCTCACTGGAAGCCTGTGTTTCAGACATAAGTGGATGGTGACACCTTTCCTACTTTTAAACGCAGACAAAACAGTTCTAGGTCCCAAGTTATAAAAAGATTCTGTTGAATCTGACAATTATTCTTGATGAATAAATAAAACTGAAATACCTCGGAGTTACTCTGGACCCTGATCTCTTGACAAAACAAATTTGAAAAGACATTTCAAGGACAGATTTTTTCCATCTACCTAACATCGCAAAAATCAGAAACTTCGCCCCCCACACAAAGACTCAGAAATGTATCAATGCTTTGGTCACTTCTAGATTAGACTACTGCAATGCTCTACTTTCCAGCTACCCGGATAAAGCACTAAAACTTCAGTGCTAAACACAGCTGCTAGAATCTTGACTAGAAAAAAAAAGGATCATATTACTCCAGTGCTAGCCTCTCTACACTGGCTTCCTGTTAAGGCAAGGGCTGATTTCAAGGTTTTACTGCTAACCTACAACGCATTGCATGGGCTTGCTCCTACCCATCTTTCTGATTTGGTCCTGCCGTACATACCTACATGTACACTACAGTCACAAGACTCAGGCCTCCTTACTGTCCCTTGAATTTATAAGCAAACAGCTGGAGGCAGGTCTTTCTCCTATAGAGCTCAATTTTTATGGAATGGTCTGCCTACCCATGTGAGAGACGCAAACTCGGTCTCGACCTTTAAGTCTTTATTGAAGACTCATCTCTTCAGTAGGTCCTATTATTGAGTGTAGTCTGGCCCAGGAGTGTGAAGGTGAACAGAAAGTCACAGGCCTGGCCGGTTCCCCTCTCTCCACTGGGATTCTCTGCCTCTAACCCTATTACAGGGGCTGAGTCACTGGCTTTACTGGTACTCTGCCGTCCCCAGGAGGGGTGCGTCACTGACGTGATCTTCCTGTCTGGGTTGGCGCGCCCCCCCCCCCCCCCCCCCAGCCTTGTCTCAGGATGGTAAGTTGGTGGTTGAAGATATTCCTCTAGTGGTGTGGGGGCTGTGCTTTGGCAAAGTGGGTGGGGTTATATCCTTCCTGTTTGGCCCTGTCCGGGGGTATCATCGGATGGGGCCACAGTGTCTCCTGACCCCTCCTGTCTCAGCCTCCAGTAATTATGCTGCAGTAGTTTGTGTCGGGGGGGGTAGGGTCAGTTTGTTATATCTGGAGTATTTCTCCGGTCTTATCCAGTGTCCTGTGTGAATTTAAGTATGCTCTCTAATTCTCTTTCCCTCCAACTTTCTCTTCGCTCTCAGAACCTGGCCTGATGACTCCTTGCTGTCCACCTGGCCATGCTGCGGCTCCAGTTTCAACTGGTTTTGCCTGCGGCTATGGAACCCTGACCTGTTCACCGGATGTGCTACTTATCCCAGACTTGCTGTTTTCAACTCTCTAGAGACAGCAGGAGCGGTAGAGATACTCCACCTAATCTCCACCTGGCACAGCCAGGAGAGGACTGGCCATCCCTCATATCCTGGTTCCTCTAGGTTTCGGCCTTTCTAGGGAGTTTTTCCAAGACACCGTGCTTCTACACCTGCATTGCTTGCGGTTTGGGTTTTAGGCTGGGTTTCTGTACAACACTTTGACATCAGCTGATGTAAGAAGGGCTTTATAAATGCATTTGATTGATTTAATAGGAATCCTGACTTAATTAAGTGGTGATTAAAGAGCTCAGCCATTTGCTCCTCGTCTTTAACAATCACATCATCAACATTAAGGGACATGGGCAGCTGTGAGGAAGAGGGTTTATTCCCAGGTCTTTAACCATTTTCTAGAACTTCTTGGGGTTAGACCCACAGAGAAAAAAAAACTGCTCCATGAACTAACTTTGGCCTTCCGGAGAGCATGAGTGCACTTATTTCTCCTTTGCCTGAACTAGAGCCCATCAGCCTTTCACCATTCTTGAGGTGGATTAACTCTGCAAGATCACGGTCAAACCAGGGGCTGAACCTGTATTTAATTCTCATCTTAATGGGGGTGTGTTTGTTAATAATACCACTGAATTTTTTTGTCCAAGCATCTTCGACAGAGGGGATGATTATATACTAATTTACAGAGGCCAGGTCATGAAGGAAGTCTTGCTCATTAAAGTTTTTCAGCAAGCGTCTATGACAAATCAGGACAGGTCATTTCACTGAGCAGCCATTACCAACACAGGCTGTAACACAAGGATCATTAAGGTCATTACAGAAAACACCGGACTAATACCTGTCAGGATTATTTGTGAGGATAATATCAAGGAGAGTAGCCTTTTCTGGGTGTTTGGAGTCATACCTTGTGGGATTGGTCATAGTCTGAGAAAGATTTAGGGAGTCCCATTGTATTAGGACTTGGTCAGGTGGTTTAAGCATGTCCCAGTTTAGGTCACATAGCAGGACAAATTCAGACTTAGTGTAAGGAGCCAGGAGAGGGAGTTTAGGCTAGGTAGGGTGCAGGCCGGTGCTGATGGAGGACGGTAACACCCAGCAACAGTCAACGAAGAGCTATTTGAAAGTTTAATGTTTAAAACCATCAAATCAAATTGTTTGGGGACAGACTTGGTGGAGACAACTGAGCATTGAAGGTGATCCTTGGTAAAGATTGCCACTCCACCTTTGGAAGATCAGTCTTGCTGAAAAAGGTTATAACCAGAAAGGTTAACATCAGTGTTCCAAACACTTTCTTAACCACCTCTCAGTAATGACCAACAAATCTGGATTGGAGCTGTGAACCCACAATCGATCCATTTTTAGGTAATAAGCTTCTAATGTTAAGAACAACTTCTTATTTTCAATGACAGCCAAGGAACAGTGGATTAACTGCCTTGTTCAGTGGCAGAACAACACATTTTTACATTGTCAGCTCGGTGACTCGATCTTGCAACCTTTTGGTTACTAGTCCAATTCTCTAACCACTAGGCTACCTACCGCCCCATGGGGTATTGCATGTAGATTGAGGGAGGGAGGGGGTAATTTCATACATTTATGTATAAAAATTGTTGCTCGCCACATTCTTTTTTGTGCTCTGCTTCACCCATTTCTGCTCCTGTAAAAGCATGTTTTTTTTGCACCTCTCGGGGGTGTGGGACGGTAGCGTCCCACCTGGCCAACATCCAGTGAAATTGCAGAGCGCGAAATTCAAAAATACTCAATTCAAATATTTAACATTCTTGAAAATGTGTGTTACACATCGAAATAAAGCTTACCTTCTTGTTAATCCAGCAGCCGTGTCCGATTTCAAAAAGGCTTTACGGTGAAAGCAAACCATGCAATTATCGGAGGACAGCGCTCAGCACACAAAGCATTATGTACAGTTACCAGCCAAGTAGATTAGTCACGAAAGTCAGAAATAGCAATAAAAGTAATCACTTACCTTTGATGATCTTCGTATGGTTGCACTCACAACACTCCATGTTAAACAATAAATGTTTGTTTTGTTCGATAAAGTCCCTCTTTATAGCCAAAAACCTCAATTTTGTTGGCGCGTTTTGTTCAGTAATCCAATGGCTCAAATGCGGTCACTAGAGGCAGACACAAGTATCCATAAAGTTCATAGAAACATGTCAAACGATGTTTATAATCAATCCTCAGGTTGTTTTTAGCCTAAATAAATTGATAATATTTCAACCGGACAAAAGCTTCGTCAATATAAAAGGAAAACAAGAAAGGCGTGCTCTCGGTCGTGCGCAGTAACCAGCTCTGAGAACACACAGGGTCCACTCACTCAATGTTGTCATTCTCCCTCATTTTTCAGAATAAAAGCCTGAAACAATGTCTAAAGATTGTTCACAACTAGTGGAAGCCGTAGGGAACGAAATCTGGGTCCTATCCCTTTAAGTGGTGGACACAATTTCATTGGAAAAAGCAATTTCAAAGTAATGGCACTTCCTGGATGGATTTTCCTCAGGGTTTTGCCAGCCATATGAGTTCTGTTATACACAGACATTATTTTAAACAGTTTTAGAAACGTCAGAGAGTTTTCTATCCAAATATAATTAAATGCATATACTAGCTTCTGGGCCTGAGTAGCAGGCAGTTTACTCTGGGCACCTTATTCATCCAAGCTACTCAATACTGCCCCCAGAGGCAGTTAACCCACTTCCTTGGCCATCATTGAAAATAAGAATTTGTTCTTAACTGACTTGCCTAGTTAAATAAAAGGTAAAATAAAAAATGACAAAGCAAAAATGGGTTTTTAGAAATATCAGCAAATGTATAAAATGTCAAACTGAATATTACATTTACATACGTATTCAGACCCTTTACTCAGTACTTGAAGCACCGTTGGCAGCAATTACAGCCTCGAGTCTTCGATAAGACGCTACAAGCTTGGCACACCTGTATTTGGGGAGTTTCTCCCATTCCTCTTTGCAGATCCTCTCAAGCATTGTCAGTTTGGATGGGGAGCGTTGCTGCACAGCTATCTTCAGGTCTCTCAGAGATGTTCAATCGGGTTCAAGTCTGGGCTCTGGCTGGGCCACTCAAGGACATTGAGACTTGTCTCGAAGCCACTCCTGCGATGTCTTGGCTGTGTGGTTAGTGTCGTTGTTCGGTTGGAAGGTGACCCTTTGCCCAGAGTCTGTGGTCCTGAGTAGGTTTTCATCAAGGATCTCTGTACTGTGCTCCGGTTATCTTTGCCTCGATCCTGACTAGTCTGACCTGCCACTGAAAAACATCCCCACCGCCATGCTTCAGCGTAGGGATGGTGCCAGATTTCCTCCAGATGTGCCGCTTGGCATTTCATCAGACCAGATAATCTTGTTTCTCATGGTCTGAGAGTCTTTAGGTGCCTTTTGGCAAACTCCAAGCAGGCTGTCATGTGCCTTTTTACTGACGGGTGGCTTCAGTATGGCCCCTCTACCATAAAGGCCGGATTGGTGGAGTGCTGCAGAGATGGGAGAACCTTCCAGAAGGACAACCATCTCCACAGAGGAACTCTGGCGCTGTGTCAGAGTGACCATCAGGTTCTTAGTCACCTCCCTGACCAAGGCCCTTCTCCCCAATTTGCTCAGTTTGGCCTGGCGCCCAGCTTTAGGAAGAGTATTGGTGGTTCCAAACTTCTTCCATTTAAGAATGGAGGCCACTATGTTCTTGGGGATCTTCAATGCTGCAGACATTTTTTTGGTACTGTTCCCCAAATCTGTACCTCGACACAAATCATGTCTCGGAGCTCTATGGACAATTCCTTCGACCCCATGGCTTGGTTTTTGCTCTGACATACACTGTCAACTGTGGGACCTTTGAATATCATGTCCAATCATTTGAACTTACCACAGGTGGACTCTGTCCTTGATCTTTCTTCAACTTGATTAATCAGTGGAAACAGGATCCACCTGACAATAATTGAGTCTCATAGCAAAGGGTCTGACTATTTCAATTTTTTTTAAAACAAACACCTTATTTACATATTTGCAAAATGTATAAAAAACAGTTTTTTCTTTGTCATTATGGGGTATTGTGTGGAGATTGATTAAATATAAATCCTCAGCAATTTTAGAAAAAGGCTGTAACTTAAGAAAATGTGGAAAAGGTCAAGGGGTCTGAATACTTTCCAAGGCACTAACAAACACTTATCAAATCAGGATAAACTGTATCAAATAATTAAACAGCCTTTACAAATGAATGGGAGAGATGTTTAATTTTTTATAGTATAATTCCAGAACTGTTCTCTCAAATCAGAAACTTGGCAGTTAAATGTGGATGTCTGCAGGACGTATACGAACTCTTCAGAGTGGTGCATGAATGTCTCACTGGCTTGTAAACCTCTCACGGATGTTTGCGCATCTCCAATTTGCTCCCCTCCAAGGACCTGCTCATTCCCCTCAAAAGACCCAAGGCTCACATCTGAGTGAGAAAGGCATACATCCTCATAGCAGAGAATATAGCCTTGATATGAAATGACTAGAACTATAGCATAAATATCACATAGCTGCATAACGTTCTTAAACAAGTCTAGTAAACAAGTGCAATTCTCTAACTCCATTATAAATGTCCAACTTTGTGGAGCATACAAGAATGTCAGTGTACTGAAACTTCTATTTCCAACATTAGATATTATTTTCATTTCCAACAGACAATCACACATGCACAGATCTAATGTTAAAGTCGTTGATTTCAGACTGTGAAAGACAGCCAGGAAAGAGTAGTTGAAATCAGACTGTGTGCAAGACCAGTCTCTCCACCAGCATTGAGCTCAATTTCAGTTTAACCCAGTCCCTTCAGGAAACTCATTTAATATGAATGAGAAGAATTGGAAACTAGATTTGTTTATGCGTTTCAGAAATCAAATAGAATGGCTCAGTTCAAAAGGGAATTCACCCAACCGCTAAACCTATATACAGACCAAATGTCACCCAGCACAACTAGAACACGAGAGCAAAACAGAGTAGTAGCATAACACATGTCCTTCGTTGTCCCCCGTTAAGTCAGCCAGGCTAGCATGGCAGCAGGCTGATAGTGAGTGGTGGCAAACATTTGAGGCCAGGGATACAGTATGAACTAAGTACGACATGGTGCAAAGGTGTCTATGCATCAAAGGTGTTTTTGCATCAGTACTCAATGGTAACGATGACACAGCGATAAGAACTTGGTTTTGTCAGGACAGAGACTCTTGAGCTGGAAGGCGGAAGCACTTACCCAGCAGATTGATAATGCCTTCATTGTAGGCTGCAAACAGTCGAATGGAATCTTTAAACAGAAGCATGAAGGACGCGTTGATCACTCCATTGGTGAGCTCGTTGGCGTTGACCTGGAGATGGAGGGGTCCAAAGCAGATGAATTGACAGTCAACCTATCGAGCACTCATTGGTCTGACTCCCAGAGCTCCCAATCCACAGGACAGAGGTAAAGGATCTTGATTACTCAATCGTTGACTATGTTTCTTGCAATACAGGAGCTTAAGAGTTGAGGCCATAGCAATACAACAACGTACAAAACGTCAAGCATTGAAAACTCACGTTGAAGTCAAGAAGCGCATCCATCTGGTTTTGGATAATCGGTATGGTCTTTAGTAACTTTTCTGTGTTCATGGTTCTCATAACGCCATCCGCCCTGGGGTAAAGATAATATTCCAATCATTAAGGGCCCAATCCTAATGGCTTTGGACTGTCATGAATGTGTGTACTAAGCTGAAGCATGCGATTTAAAAGAATGCACTTAGATGCCAAATCAACCTCTAGCCGCTAAACTACATGCACTTGTGGAAGAATAAGCACTATGCCAAAAAAAATATCCAAAATACTTCTCAGGACTCGACTGTACAGTATTTATACAATATAGATGCTAGCTGAGCCTGACAGTATAAGGAAATGTGAATAGAGAATTAGTCCTTACCCTCGTTTAACTTTTGTAAAGTCAAAAGCGACTTGTCGATACGACACAGCCTTCTCATTCAGGTAGCGACTATATCTCCTTATGAACGTTGACATGTCATAGCCTGAAAAAGACAATAGGGGAATTACTCTGAGCATCTTGGTATACAGTACTAGTCAAACATTTGGACACTTACTCATTCAAGGGTTTTTCTTTATGTGTACTATGTTCTACATTGTAGAGTAATAGTGAAGACATCAAAAACTATGAAATAACATATGGAATCATGCAGTAACCAAAATAAGAGTTAAACAAATAACAATTTTTCAAAGTAGCCACCCTTTCTTTCTTTTCAGAGGGTGGCAACTAGCCTATACTCTTAACTGTTTATTAGGGAAAATATGGGATGCACTTGAGCTTGAATAAGCCAAGGCACATTCTTCCATTGATTTATGAAAGTTACGACTACTGATTTTTTTCGTCGATTTATGGGCTACTTCCCGTCGGACAAATACAGAGGCAAACTTTAGGACACTTCAAGTGTGTGTTCCAGTGTTTGCATGGTACCAATGTCACACTATCGTGATACTTGTGAAAGCTTTACATGGAAAAAGAAAACCGACTGAATTGTATGGCCCTTTGAGGAACACCTGTTATGTGAAATAGTATGTGCAATAGCTTGAAAAATAAACAAATGGGACTCATAAGGGTGTCACGTTTATTTTCCAAGCTATTGGACATTCGGTCAGTTTACTGATTTATTTTCCGCAACTGCAATACTGAGAATTGTGCCAAAACAACTTCAAACAATGTATGAAAATGACCATGAACTATCATAAATACTGTACGTATCGTAAATATAGTCCCATATTTCTCCTAAAGCAAAGGCCCACCATCAAGTGGATTTCTGTCATGAGCGCTATACTCCAACCTAAATCCAGTCGTCATTAAAACTGATAGCTCCCTATCCCCCTAATTTATACTTGACAAAAGGCATTAGGTTATTATTAGGGGCGCTTAATCTGCCTTTACACTCCCCCTTGAAAGTATCACTGGTCTGGGCTGCCAGGCATCTTGTTAACATGGGAAACAACTTTAAGTAAATACATTTTGCTGGGCCTGATGTGAGCTGAGTGTTGCCATTTCATTGGGAATAGAGCAAAAGGTTAGGACTGTCTAAAATAACAGTTCTCCGCTTCTAACAGTTTGGCAGGTCTCAATATCGCCTGTTGTGTGTGTACACACACACACACACACACACACACACACACACACACACACACACACACACACACACACACACACACACACACACACACACACACACACACACACACACACACAGTAGGTAAAAGTTATGGTACGCTGCAGGTTTTGAATAGAGCTGACATTTCCTTATTCTACATGTCAGATAAGCATGCTTGTTCGGGAAAATATATTTATATCTGAATGCCTAAAAAAAAAGGTGCTACAGTACACAGGATTTTTTTTAAATGTTTGCATTGTAACTTTAGAAGCCGTCCATAATATATTTGCTGCCAACAGTGGAATGATATTGTTTCACAGTATTACTTATCTGCCAGTGTTGTGATTGGCTGTGATTGATTTTGTCCGCTGGAGCGGCATCTGTTGTCAAACTGGGAAAGCTGTTCTGACTTTGTGGCTGTGTTATCTAGTGGAAATCGCTCTGTCATTCTACACCGTTCCCTCAATGATTCCCTACACTGAAGTGTAGGGAATCATTGTACCATCTAAATCCCTGAGAAATATATTTCCATTAACAAATATCATTTTACAGCTGTTTGAAGCTGGTGGACCAAAACTAAAAGTTAATTTCGGTTTTGGTCGACCAGCTTCAAACGGCTGTAAAAAAATATGTTATAACACAGCCAAAGTCAGAACAGCTTTCTTAGTTAAACAACAGATGCTGCTCCGGTGGGAGAAATCAATAGGTGAATATCACAGCCAATCAAAACACTGGCGGGTAAGTAATATTGCAAAACACGGTAGATATATTATGGACATTTTCTGAAATTACAATGCAAAAATTCAAATGTGTAGCACCTTTAAAATATTGGAGCGTGTCATCTCATCCAGTTTAGACGATACTGAACCCCTGATAAAATAGAGTGCTGCAGCAAAGTTTGTGCAGAGCTGACATTACTCACCTTGCAGGCCACTTTTGTCCAAAAAGTTACTGAGGTTGAAAAGCGTATTCCTTGAAGCCATGTACTGTATAAATCTCTGCAACACAGAAACATGTGTGCAAACCTTCATAGATGGTGAATGCAAATGATTGACTAACAGCAATACAAGACAACCACTTTTGAAAATGCATAGCAATGTTACATAAGAGAGGCCCCTCAAAAGAAGAAGTATAATACAAAATGACAATTCTGTGGACTGGATATTGCTGACACTTTTCAAACCACTAGTGTTAAAAGGATTTCAAAAGACCTTAACACCACACAGTATTAGTGTCACTCCTGACACTGAATTTATTTTCTTACACGTGAAATCTTTCATGACATAATATTTAAGAGAGAAAGGCATCACCAGGAGTACAGCATGTTACAATGGTATAATTGCCGTATGTATGGAGGGATAGGGGTTGAGTTGGAATTCAGAGTGTGTCTGGCATGACATGCCTCTCTGATCACCAAGGAGTCAGATCCATTATCTACGGCTCTGCTGGAAGTGTTGAGTTGCAGAGCTCTGGAGTGAAAAAAATCCCCAGGTAAAAAATTCCCTCACCCAACCCTAACCTAAACCATTTTTGCCCCTAGACAGGTTTCACTCACCTCGTTGCCGTAGACCATGGTGTGGTGGGTGGCGGTGAGAGACTTGAAGACCACCACCCAGCTGGTGCTGGCCGTCCTCTCAAACAACGTGTCTGCCAGCTGGGGGATGTTCACGTTCATCTCATTGGTGCAGTGGATCAAGTCTGGGGGAGAGAGAAGGGGAAACAGTCACTGTAGGGTCTTAATGGAATAGTATTGTGTGTGTGTGAGAGACAAAGTGTGTGTTTGACTGCATGCGAGTGAGTGTGTAAGCAAAAGCGTTGGCAAATGTTATTTTGAACAACCAGTTCCACCGAATCAAGCCGTTCTGGTGAGCTAACGACAAACTTCTTGGTACAGGCTCTCGTCAGTTGGACCCACCAGGTTTGACAGAGCACTAAGTCCGTATGGTGCCGTTTAGCACAGCCCAGGATAGGTTGCATCCAGTGTTTATATTCAGGCTGTTGTCACAAACGTCTGAGGATAGCGCATCCTGGGCATTATTTAGCCTTTGGCAGGGCTCCCATGCCATCTGGCCTGTAGTGAAAGCCGATGCCTTCTGGCACCTTTCCATCAGTGCCATGAGACTGGTCTCTCATGCCAGATCTCATCAGGTCATTCATACACCCTCTAATACAGGCCTTAAACAAACAGAGATTTCTCCCTCTCTCACACACAGAAGATGGTCCATCACTGAAAGCTCGAGGAAATCTGCTGCTAGCACTGATAAGATTTCACCAATCATGTACCGTTCTATGACAACACAGTAGCTGGCTGATCAAACATTGAAATACACTGAACAAAAAATAAACGCAACACGTGAAGTGTTGGTCCCATGTTTCATGAGCTGAAATAGAAAACTCCAGAAATGTTCCATACGCATGAAAAACGTATCTCAAATTCTGTGCACAAATTTGTTTATGTCCCTGTTAGTGAGCATTTCTCCTTTTCCAAGATAATCCATCCACCTGACAGGTGTGGCATATCAAGAATCTGATTATTACACAGGTGCACCTTGTGCCGGGGACAATAAAAGGCCACTAAAATGTGCAGTTGTCACAACACAATGCCACATGTCTTAAGTTGAGGGAGCGTGCAATTGGCATGCTGACTCCAGGAATGTCCACCAGAACGGTTGCCAGAAGATTGAATGTTCATTTCTCAACCATAAGCCGCCTGAAATGTCATTTTAGAGAATTTGCCAATACGTCCAACCGGCCTCACAACTGCAGACCACGTGTAACCATGCCAGCCCAGGACCCCTACATCAGGCCTCTTCACCTGGAGTGCTCGTCTTAGACCAGCCACCCGGACAGCTGATGAAACTGCGGGTTTGCACAACCGAAGGATTTCTGCACAGAAACAGTCACAGGGAAGCTCATTGTGGGCTCATCGTCCTCACCAGGATCTGGACCTGACTGCAGTTCGGCGTCATAACCTACTTCAGATGGGCAAATGCTCACCTTCGATGGCCACTGGAACGCTGGAGAAGTGTGCCCTTCACAGATGAATCCCAGTTTCAACTGTACCAGGCAGATGGCAGATAATCTGATGACACTATTTGTAACACAACCACTTGGGAAGATTTCAGATCAGACAGTTGTCAGCCAAGACATAGAATAAAATTCAACCTTCACAGCTTGGGGGTTATTCAATCAAAAGTGGTATACAGGAGTTTGCACATGCACACTCTCTAGGTGCATTGTAAGCGCAAAAGGCTGATTAAACAAGCACCAACCTATCTTACATGTAAAACCCATTGACCCCTTGTTCTCTGATTTTCCTTCCCCGTTTTAAGCAACACATGACTTTAGGGGGCTGTTCCCACAATACAATATTCAAAATGATCACTTGCCAAATGGTTGCTTGGCAAATAACGTCAAAATATTTTTGCAATTATTTGTTGTACAAGGCAAATAATTTAACAGATCAAACTAAATATCCATTAACAAAATGTGGAATTTATACACATCACAAAAAAAGTATGTTACAGTGAAATGCAGGCTAGTTATTACTAAGTGCTACCATGTTGACCTACAGTTGAAGTCGGAAGTTTACATACACCTTAGCCAAATACATTTAAACTCAGTTTCACATTTCCTGACATTTAATCCTAGTAAAAATGCCCTGTTTTAGGTCAGTTAGGATCACCAATTTGTTTTAAGAATGTGAAATGTCAGAATAATAGGAGAGAGAATTATTTCAGCTTTTATTTCTTTCATCACATTCCCAGTGGGTCAGAAGTTTACATACACTCAATTAGTATTTGGCAGCATTGCTTTTAAATTGTTTCAGGCAGCCTTCCACAATAAGCGGTTTTGGAGCAGTGGCTTCTTCCTTGATGAGCAGCCTTTCAAGTTATGTCAATATAGGATATTTTTACTGTGGAAAAATATACTTTTGTACCAGTTTCCTCCAGCATCTTCACAAGGTCCTTTGCTGTTCTGGGATCGATTTGCACTTTTCTCACCAAAGTACATTCATCTCTAGGAGACAGAACTCGTCTCCTTCCTGAGCGGTATGACGGCTGCGTGGTCCCATGGTGTTTATACTTGCGTACTATTGTTTGTACAAATGAACGTGGTACCTTCAGGCGTTTGGACATTTCTCCAAAGGACGTACCAGACTTGTGGAGGACTACCATTTTTTTCTGAGGTATTGGCGGATTTCTTTTGATTTTCCCATGATGTCAAGCAAAGAGGCACTGACTTTGAAAGGTAGGCCTTCAAATACATCCACAGGTCCACCTCCAATTGACTCAAATGATGTCAATTAGCCTATCAGAAGCTTCTAAAGCCATTACATTTTCCAAGCTCTTCAAAGGCACAGTCAAATTAGTGTATGTAAACTTCTGACCCACTGGAATTGTGATAGTGAATTATAAGTGAAATAATCCGCCTGTAAACAATTGGAAAAATTGTGTCATGCACAAAGTAGATGTCCTAACCAACTTGCAAAAACTAGTTTGTTAACAAGACATTTGTGGAGTGGTTGAAAAATGAGTTAATGACTTCAACCTAAGTGTATGCAAACTTCTGACTTTAACTATATATATATATTTGTATCTATGTCTGACATATTCAATCAATCCCTATCCCAGTCTGCTGTTCCCACATGCTTCAAGAGGGCCACCATTGTTCCTGTTCCCAAGAAAGCTAAGGTAACTGAGCTTAATGACTATCGCCCCGTAGCAAACACTTCTGTCATCATGAAGTGCTTTGAGAGACTAGTCAAGGATCATATCACCTCCACCCTACCCGACTCCCTAGACACACTCCAAGTTGCCCCAATAGGTCCACAGACGACGCAATCACACTGCCCTAACCCATCTGGACAAGAGGAATACCTATGTAAGAAAGCTGTTCATCGATTACAGCTCAGCATTTAATACCATAGTACCCTCCAAACTCGTCATTAAGCTTGAGACCTTGAGACTCAACCCCACTCTCTGCAACTGGGTCCTGGACTTTGACGGGCCGCCCCTAGGTGGTGAGGGTAGGAAACAACAATCTCCACTCCGCTGATCCTCAACACTGGGGCCCAACAAGGGTGCGTTCTGAGCCCTCTCCTGTACTCCCGGTTCACCCATGACTGCGTGGCCATGTACGCCTCCAACTCAATCATCAAGTTTGCAGACTACACTACAGTGATAGGCTTGATTACCAACAACGAGACGGCCTACAGGGAGGAGGTGAGGGCCCTCGGAGTGTGGTGTCAGGAAAATGACCTCACACTCAATGTCAACAAAACAAAGGAGATGATCGTGGAATTCAGGTAACAGCAGAGAGAGCACCCCACTATCCACATCAATGGGACAGTAGTGGAGAAGGTTCATCGGCGTACACATCACGGACAAACTGAAATGGTCCACCCACACAGACAGTGTGGTGAAGGCGGCGCAATAGTGCCTTTTCAACCTCAGGAGGCTGAAGATATTGTTACGGAGTCTAGTTGATAGGTAATCGACTAGCCGGACTGTTCCCCGGGACTCCAGTTGTAGGGATTTGTACAATGCATAAACAAGGCTATTGAACATGACATTGGTGTCCGTCTTTATTCCTTTATCTAACATATCATACTGAAACATGGTATCAGAAGTGGCTCGGAAAACACACGTTTGTTATTTTTGTAGCTAAGTACAGTATAGGCGCAGTTACGTTCCATATGCGAACACACGCCGTTTCCTACTCACAACACTGATCAACTCGTTGTTAGCTGGCTAGCTAGCATCACTACCTACGTCGATGACTGAAGGCAAAGAAATCTCATATTCAATTGCTATGGCAGCGAACATTCCGCCACCAAATCCCATGGTTCTCACAGGGGACTGGAATACTAATTGGGACAACTTCAGGGATGAATTCGAGGACTATGCTCTGGCGACCGGTCTACATGAGAAAGCCAACGAGGTACAAGCTGCAACTCTGAGGAGTTTAATGGGCAGCGAATGCAGGCATATCTACCGGCACAATCTAACCCTCACAGCACGACAACAGTGTGATGCAAAGGCTATATTGGATGCATTGGAGAATTACTTCAAACCCGCCAGAAACGTAATTTAGGAGCGGTTCGTTTTCGGAAGCTGTAAACAGGAAGAGGGTGAGTCAGTACACAACTTTGTAACCCGTTTGAGAGAGAAATCCGCCACTTGTGAATACGGGGGATTGAAAGATGAATTGATTCGTGACAAAATAGTGCTGGGAATTGCAAATGAGGATACACGCCGGCGTCTACTGAGACTTAACATTAGTAACTGCCATCGAAATGTGCCGCACTGCTGAAGTCACTGACATGAGAATGAGAGCAATGGAAATCGAAACCCCACGCTCCGACGTTGATACTGTTCATGCTGTTGCTAGGCAGACATTCAGACTAAACCAATCGAGGCAGAGCAATTCACCACGAACGGTGAACACAGAGAGCCCCGTAGCATGTAAATACTGTGGGAATACACACACACACACACACACGTGGCAAAGAGCACTGCCCTGCCTACGGAAAACCATGCAGAGCTTGTGGAACTAATAATCATTTTGCAAAAGTGTGTCTCAAAAGCAAAAGAAGGATGAGTGAGGGCAAGATTCACTGTGTTGATGATGTCACTCAATGTTCAGAGCTGAAAAGTGAAAGTGACATTTACATGCATGAATCCATTGGGGCTGTACACTCAAGAGGGAAGAAATGGTTTGTGACACTACGATTACACAACAAGCAACAACGTCAACTGGATTCTGGTGCTACATGCAATGTAATGAGCTACAAAGACAAAATCAATCTGGCACCTGACACATATCTATTGCCCAGCGATACTAAAGCTGTACTCAGGAGAGCTAATGAACTCTATGGGCACCTTTGAGACCGAATGTGTTAGTCGGGGACGCAAACACAAGCTGGAGTTTGAGATTGTAAAAACCAGTCAACATCCTCTCCTCTCAGGCTCTACATGCGAACGCCTGGGACTGATGCAGTTCACTGTACCAAATGACCTGCACATTGTGGATCATGTCCAGCATGGACCCCTGTCCAAAGAACTACTCAGCAGATATGACGATGTATTCAACATGCCCGTTGAATCAGTGCCTGTGGAGGTACACTTTGAAGTGGATGAGAGCATCACTCCAGTCCAGTGTGCTCCTCGCAATGTGCCCATTGCAATGAAAGTGGCTGTGAAGGTCCAGCTGGATAAGTATGAGGCCGATGGCCACATGACATCTGTGACTGAACCAACTGACTAGATCAGCAATATGGTCATAGTGAAAAAACCAGAGAAGCCGAGGGTCTGCATCGACCCAAAGCATCTGAACCAAGCACTGAAACGATCCCACTACATCATGCCGACACTGGAGGATGTCCTCTATAAGCTTCCCAAGGCCAGGATTTTCACCTTGTGGATGCCCGAGATGCATTCCTTCAATGCAAGCTGGATGAAGAAAGCAGCCTCATGACTACCTTCTGGACCCCCTGGGGTCAGAAACGCTGGCTCAAGCTCCCGTTTGGTGTCTCAGTGGCGCCTGAGATATACCAACGTAAGCAGCACGAGTTAGTGGCTGGGCTCAAGGGCATTGAACCCATCGCCGATGATGTCCTGATCGTAGGCTGTGGTGACACAGACGAAGAAGCAGAACACGACCACGATGTGAAGCTCCTGGCACTGATGGAGCGCTGCCGATCAGTTAAGCTTCGCCTTGGCCTGAAGAAGCTGCAGTTCAAGGTGAAAGACGTCCACATTCTCTCGGCAAAAGAACTGAAGCCGGACCCAGACAAGGTCAGAGCGATCCTCGACATGCCAAACCCGTCTGATGCAAAAGGAGTACAGCGTCTCATCGGCTTTGCAAACTATCTTGCAAAGTTCATGCCACACCTATCAGCAGTCTGTGAGCCTCTGCGCTGGTTGCTGGACAAAGACACACCATGGCACTGGCTACCCAAGCACGAGGCCGCAGTGCAGGAGATGAAATCTCTGGCTTCATCCATGCCAGTGTTGCGCTACTACGACGTCATGAAGCCTGTCACAATCCAGAGCGACTCCAGCCAAAGGGGACTTGGATGCTGCCTTATGCAGGAAGGCCAGCCCGTTGCGTTTGCCTCGAGCGCTCACCCCCACCGAACAAAACTATGCACAAATTGAGAAAAAGTGCCTCAGCATAGTCTTCTCCTGCCAGCGATTCCATCACTACTTATATGGGCGAGACCTGGTCATCGCTGAAACTGACCACAAACCACTCATTGCCATATTCAGCAAACCTCTCCTCAACGTGCCCAAGATGCTTCAAAGCATGCTCCTGACTCTGCAAAACTACAGCCTGAAGGTCAACACTGAGCAGGGCAACAACACAATGTACAGGCAGAGGCACTGTCTATCAGCGGCAGGCCACCGCCTAGCCCAGACAAGGCAACACACTGACAAGGACGAACACCTACAGTCACTGAAGTCCATGGCTCTCGCAGGTTGGCCATACCTGAAAGAGGAGACACCTTTCACAGTGAGAGAATACTGGACCTTTCGAGATGAGATCAGCGTGCAAAATGGCGTCTTGTTCAGAGGTCAGAAGGTCATTATTCCCAAATCACTACGTCCAGAGATGCTTACCCGCATACACTCCAGTCACGTTGGAGGTGATGCATGCTACCGCCAGGCTCGTGAAACATTATATTGGCCAAACATGCAAGCAGAAATTAAAGACTTTGTCAGCAACTGTACCACATGCAACGAGTACGCTCATGAACAGCAAAAGGAAACCATGATGTCACACGAACTGCCCACAAGGGCCTGGCAAATCGTCAGCATGGACTTATTCAGCCACAGACAAAAGGACTATCTTCTCATCGTTGATCACTACTCTGACTTTTGGAAAATTGAACTGCTCCCTGACTTGTCTGCAGAGACGGTCATAAAGCGCTGCAAGGCGCAGTTTGCAAGGCAAGGTCAAGCCTGACAAGGTAATCACGGACAATGGCCCACAATTCACTGCACAGTTCAAGCGTTTCACCTCAGAATGGGAGTTTGACCACGTGACCTCCTCTCCAAGACACCCAAAAGCAAATGGCAAGGCAGAATCAGCTGTCAAGATTGCAAAAAACCTGTTAAGCAGGGCCTTGCGTGACAGCAACGACCCATGGAAAGCGATCTTACAGTGGAGGAACACACCCACCGAACACATGGACAGCAGCCCAGCGCCTTCTGTCCAGACGACTGAAGACTACCATCCCCGTAGCTAACAAGCTACTTGAGCCCTGCGTCATGGTTGGCGTCACGGACAAACTGCGTCACAGAAAGCAGCTCGCTAAGTGCTTCTATGACCGGACTGCTCGGGACCTACCAGAGCTTGAAATGGGTGAAACGATAAGGATGAAACCGCTGCCGGGAGACCACACAGGACTTTGGAGGCTGGGCACATGCCTGCAGAGAGTTGCACCACGTTCTTACCTGGTGGCTCCCTCTATCGTCGCAATCGGGTGGATCTGCGTGTAGCAGAGCAGACAAACCAGGACACGCCATACACTCACCTAGATGAGCTGGATCACAGTCCAGGCCTAAGGGTAAGGGGCGCAGAATTGAGACAGGGGCCAATTGAAGGTGAGGCTTCTACCTCACCAAGCTCCCCAGCTCGTGCCCCTAATCCTACCACTCACGGGTGGGTCGGCTGTGCAACAGGCTTACTCTGTAAGCAAGAGACTGTTAACTTGCCCTCGGTTAATTCAAAAAAATGTTTTTCTTAAATCATTAAATTACAATTAAAGGAAGATGACAGCTGAAGTAAAAAAGAAAATGTAATGCTTTTTCTATTGTTATGACCTGACTGTTAAGAACTTAATGTTGTACCTTTATGTTTGCACTTTCTATTGAAAAGGATGATGTTACGGAGTCTAGTTGATAGGTAATCGACTAGCCGGACTGTTCCCCGGGACTGTAGGGATTTGTACAATGCATAAACAAGGCTATTGAACCTGACATTGGTGTCTGTCTTTATTCCTTTATCTAACATATCATACTGAAACAGATATTTGCTCTTGTCATCTAAAACCCACAAACTTTTACAGATGCACAACCGAGAGCTTCCCGTCAGGCTGTATCGCCGCCTGGTACGGCAACTGCTCCACCCACAACCATAAGGCTCTCCATAGGGTAGTGACAGTGGCACAACGCATCACCGGGGGCAAACTACCCGCCCTCCAGGACACCTACACCACCCGATGTCACAGGAAGGCCAAAAAGATCAAGGACAACAACCACCCGAGCCACTGCCTGTTCACCCCACTATCATCCAGAAGGATAGGTCAGTACAGGTGGATCAAAGCTGGGACCGAGAGACTGGCAAACAGCTTCCATCTCAAGACCATCAGACTGTTAAGCAGCCATCACTAACATTGAGTGGCTACTGCCAACATACTGACTCAAATCTCTAGCCACTTTAATAATAAAAAAATTGGATGTAATAAATGTATATCACTAGTCACTTTAAACAATGCCACTTTATAAAAAGTTAACATACCCTACATAACTCATCTCATATGTATATACTGTACTCTATACGATCTACTGCATCTTGCCTATGCCGCACGGCCATCGCTCGTCCATATATTTATATGTACATTCTTATTCAACCCTTTACATGTGTGTATAAGGTAGTTGTGAAATTGTTAGATATTACTGCAGTCGGAACTAGAAGCAAAAGCATTTCGCTACACTCGCATTAACATCTGCTAACCCTGTGTATGTGACCAATACAATTTGATATACATTTGATTTGACTGGCACACCCCTAAGTCTAGGAGAGAGGAAACTGACCATCTATTCACAGGAAGTATTAAAAACCATTTAAGGGCAGAATTCAGAAGATGCTAGTCGACCTGAGCATAGCACCTTGTGGTAGACAAAATACAGATGTTAATTGAGTCTTGCATAGCTGCACACCATAAATCTTGCATTCGCTCTGTTAACATCTGGAGACACTACCGTCAGAAAGTTGGCTTCGGCAGCAGCAGAGGAAAAGGACAAAAACTAGAGCCTACTAAAATGGCTGGGATTACTCTTGGAACTACTAGCAAACATATACTTTATCACCATTCTAGTTAATGTAGCGTTTCTGAAACCCTTTGATTCTGACTCCCAACATCTACCAAGCTATTGGTTCTAGTAAAAAAAATATATATATATATATATATATATATATATATATATATATATATATATATATATATATATATATATTCTTTAAGTGTTTAAAATTAGACCAAACTTTTATTGTTAAATAAGCTTGCCAGAGTCCGATTTTAACAGGCTGAATTGGGCAAAATGCCTGACACATTGGTTCAAAAAGAGAGCCAGGCGTAGCAAAGTCCAGCAACCTAAATTGCAGTTTCACTCCATAAAGCAAACCAAGACCAATTTGCATGTTCTCTCATCTGACCCATGTATTCCAGGCAGTCCGTCTGATTCTTTGAAACTTCCCCCCCAAAAAAGTGTCACGCTTGAATTCAGAGATTTTGTACATGTAAGCACTGCAATCATGTACATAACGATCATAAATCTCACACAACAGATATAGGGTCTCATGAGACCAGCCTCTCTAACCAAAATAACACGGTTGGTGACTTGTCCGTTACTTTAGTTACCCAACCAAGTTTAAACCACTGGTCTCTTTGTAAAACAACACCAGCCTGAAAATCCTAGAAGGCCTACAGACTTTAGTCTAGTGCTAAATCGTCACAATGAAAGAGTACAGATAAGACAAGTCAGTCTTGGTGACGCACTATGGACCTGGGGCAGACCAGACTAAAATAACAAAAACAATGGCAGCAAGTGTCATATCAACAGTGTGCAAATTGAGCTTTTCACATCAGCACTGATTTTGGAAAGGATGTCACAGCTGAAACTGCAAAGGTCTCGAATCCAAAGCATGAAAAAGTTAGGAGTGCAAAGAACAAGCTGGTGGGAATCAGACATGGCTCTATTCTGAATACTTTGTGGTTTGGGAGGGTTGTGTGGAAAGTTTAAAAATGAAAAGCATGACAAAAGGATTCCAGTAATGGCAAACCATGATATTTTGGGTAGAGCAAGTGCATTGCCAATGTCTGCAAAAGAGCCTGCATCAGCAGCTGTAGCCACATGTCAAGTCATAATTAAAAGATGAAATAAAGTGAAAATGATTACTAAACCATCCTAGAAATTAAAAGCTAGGTCACTTTCATAAGCTACTGTATATAATTTATTTGCAATCAATTTATAAATAATTGTAAGACATGCATTAATACATGCGATTCATGAGTCCAGATTTAGTGTGATGACATTAAGTGCTATGGAATGCTTATGCAGTGGTTGACCTGGACCTCCCGTTGAAAGTGTTTCTTCCCCGCACCATTTTCTCAGTCCTCGGTCATTGAGTCTACACACATTTATTCCAATTGCAAGGGTCAAGGGCTTGTACATAGGTCAAACGTACTGTAGATAAGGGTATTTAATAGCCATTACATGTTAGTGTTGACATGGTCAGGGCAGCTGACGTGAATTAAAAGCATTAAAATTAATTAAACAGTCCAATAAAAAGTAGAAGCCCCCCCCCCCCCCCCCCAATGGCCGAGGCATTTCCCTTACATTCCCTTGAGTTCCTTAATTAACACACAAGATTAAAGGGCCAAATATGCAAGGAACAGACTGATGGCGTCGGCAAACAGTTCCAATAAGCTCAGCAGAACACAAGGTTTACAGGGGGGAGATTATAATGTGTAAAGTTATTTTTTACACTTATTGGGGGAAAAAAAATGGTTAGCATTAATTACCCCAAAACACTTCCTGCCTCCGGCATCTGTTTGACAGAAAAAAAACACATTAAGTGTACAGTATCGCGTTATGAGCCTTGCCAATGACTATTAATTTTGAAGAGACAGTTGCAACCATAAACATGAGCTTGGGAGGACACCATAGTGAAGCTATAGGCCTACAAGGGTTCAACATCTAAATAAAGAGTCATTTGTGATACAACTAATTCCTTTTCGACGACTGAATTACAAAAACTAGGCTTGAGTTTGAAGAAAATGTCCCCAGAAGTGGATTTCTTTTGGTTAGGAAGGTAGACGAGTTAATTTAGAAAGTTGAGTTGAATCGTTTTGTGGAAGACATTTTCAAAATGACACAAAAACTGTGCATACTTGAAATGCCATAAGCCAAAGACTAATTTGTCCAATCGTCACGGCGCTCTATTCAAAATGGTGTGTGGGGACTAAGGCTGGGGCGATATGGGCAAAATATCATTTTTCACATTTTTGACGCTATGACAGTATTTTATGATTTTGATTCATAAAAGTTCTAAAATTTGCTTTAAGAGTAGTGTGTGCCCTAGGGTGGCAACATATATATTCTAAATAATTTCAAATGGGTCTTTTCCATTCTGATTGTTTTATACTGTTCAATTCAACCTAAATAATTTGCTGCATTTCCATCAATTTCTGCATTTCCTGCACATTTGAGATCATTTCCACACTGCCACGATATGGGCAAAAATACTAGGCCTCATTTTTAACCAAATGTTGCAATTGAGATTTGGATCAAAACACTTGGGTGAACTTTTAGAATCATGGAAATAGAATATAAATAGTGGGCACTTTGAATACAGTGTTTGACATGACAACGAATGAAAATGCCATGGACGAGTTATTGCTCTGACTCAGTACTTTTATTAGCTAGGTAGCTAACACGATTTGGCTTAACTTGCTAAGAAAAGACAAACTAGCCATTTGCAGATGTAAGAAACAAACTAATATTGCACCTATAAAACACTTGTGGATTCATATTAAGATCAAATTGGAAACAATGTTGCGTTGACCATGCAGACTGAACGAAAGTGTCTAGTGGTCAAGCAACAACAAATGCGCTCCTTGAGTGACGGGGTGGGACTAGGTCTGTGTGGAAAGCGGCATGGAGAGAGAGAGAGCAGAGAGGGATGACTCAAGTAGCGGAGTAAACTATAAAAATGGACGTTACACACGGCATATCACATTTAACAAACCAAACATTCAAATACCGTTATAGAAGGTAAAGTGAAAACCCAAACCGGTCCGTGCATCAATACCAGTACATAGTAAAATACGGTATGCCGCCCAGCCCTAGTGGGGAGACAGTGGACAGACGATACGCATTCATAAATGACAGGAAGCCGATCAAAAGGGTATTACTCTTTTCCTACCCTCCCAAACAATCATCTCCCTGACATATTTGGAATACACACATACATATAAATCAACATCCTGCCCGGCTGTTGACAGTCAGGAAGTGAGTTTATTTCCCAAGCCTGCGGTGTAGTGGAGGGTGAACACAACTAATGTTTACGTACCTTTTTATTTTATTTTACCCATCCATTGTGAATATATGCATTGAAAATGTTGGGTGTTACTTTATTCACTGCAAACGGCGATCAGTGTTAACCCACAAAAATGTTATTTGCACTTCCCTAAACATTGATGTAGCATACAGCTTTGAATTAAGGCTCTACCTCCTCCAGTAAATATTTATTAAGCAGAACAGTAGCAGTTAACACTAGTCAATTACCAGAGGATTCCCCCCCTTTCAGAATTTTCATTTCAATTCAGTTTCTGAAATTGTAGAGGGATATGTTCCAGGAGAGTACAATTAGGTTAGTTCACTACGTGATCTTGCAGTGGACAGATGCAAGACGATTACAGTGCATTGACATTCTCAGCTAGAGTAGTCGGTGGCTCTTTCAAGGTCTGCGTTTGCATCAGTGGAATTTGTAACCAGTTTCCTTTTTTCCTCTATATTAGGGACCAGCTCTACACAGCATATGGATGATATGATCCAATCATTTTATACTGATAGAGTTGACCATGCTAAAAGTATTCAGTGATCACAACACAGGTATAGTAAGACCAGAGTGGGTCAATCTTTAAAAATCTTGCAGAAGACCCTGAACTGAAGGCAAACTGCCCACTTCACTTCATTGTAGACAAATGGTTAATGAGGTTAATCTATGAGAGTGGCCAATAGAGAAAAAAAATCTCCCGGAATATGGAGGTTAAAGAATGAATATTTGATGGTAGTGCCTGGTTTGCAGCTTTGAATCATGACACTGAATCGCAAAGGCTTTTCAGAATTACAGTGGGCTCCATTCAGTGGGGCAGGCGGTGTCAGCACTCTTTTTGCAGGACTGTCATTTGATGCCACTGCAGTCACATGCTCTGAGTGGACTGCGTTCTGCAGGGGGGGGGGGGGTAAGGTTGAACCTGTGGCAGAGCCTCTCATGCTGCATGTACTACCGTGTCCTCTGGCCTGACCCAACTGACTGCTACCTCAGTGGTTACGGGACAGGACAGTAGGCATTAAGCAATAATTCAAGCTATAGGCAACCTAGTAGGTTCTAAGACCCCACTAACACACTGTGCAATACATAGGTTAAGAAAAAGAAAAACAGTTGGTGGTTCACATCAGTGCTTCAGAGGACAATTCATACACCCAATGAAGGCTTCTGATCTATAACACAAGCAAAATAAATGGCAGTCTCAAAAAAAAAAAAAAAAAAAAAAAAAAAAATAGTTGTGCTCTGGGCCTTTACTAGTCCTGTATTAGCGGACCAATATAGCCGTCTGTAGCTTCCCGCGGCAATGCTTCATGGCACCTTCACACGGTTACTAGCAAAGCTAAAAGTGGGCCCAATTCAACCAATCCCATCAGTACCAATCCTCCTTGTCCACATTTTGAATCCATGTAGGCTTACTCAACATGCAATGTCAACTCAAACGCATAGAATTCTAAACGTGCTTCCTTGCTCAGCAGGGAGAATATTATGGTCACCAGTTTGACGGCATATGATTGTATCCATTTCAAATACAACTCTTTTTCTTGTTTATGGGGCACTGAAGTGCTTGAGGGTTCCACTCTACACACTGAGGTTTGAAACCTACATGGATCATGCCCCTTACCCTCAGCAGATTCTAGGGAGCATCATGTTGCAGGATTGACTCACAAGTCAAACTCCCAGAATAAGTTTGGATCCTATAGAACACGCTTGCTCAGTAATCAGTATTGTACATGCACAGAGAGGAGAGATGTCCTCACAACTTAACATCGTTCTAAAATGACCTTTTACATTTCTGGTGAATTATCTAACTGAAATACACTCCTGCTCAGGGCTTTAAGTAGGAGGTGGTTGAGTGTTCAAAGTGACATAACACCTTGTCCCATGCAGCTAACCTCTATTGTGATGCAAATAGGTCCAGGAAACAATACAAGTGTTTTGTACAACAGATATTGTAGGCTTACATTATAATCAAAGTAACAAGATCAGGTAAACTCAAGCTTCCTAGTTTCAGTCTCACCTACACACCCAGTAAATCGGACAACCTTTTTTAGTAAAGTAGCTAGAATACAACATGGATACCTGGTATTTGCATGTTCATATGAGAAAAATGGAAAGGAAAGTCAGTGTTGAGGTTTCCTTCACAAAAGGAGGTGTGCTGACCCTAGATCTGTGTCCAGATCATTTGGACCACTGAGGTACTGTCAGGTGATTGCTACCACACCACCCACCCAGCTACTGTCGCTGAGGGACTATCGTATCTACTCCCTCCTGTGTGATTACTTTGGTTTAGGGCATGCATTGAGAGTTGTATGCCTGAGCTCAAATAAGAAATTAAGACTTCAAAAGTAAATTCCTTCTGGAAATAAACAAGGTGTAACTCTCATCCATCATGTTTGTCCAATTGGGAAGACCTTTGCACAAACAAATACACAAAGGATGCAATCAAAAAGGGAACAATTCCAAATGGAAGTCCAGGCATGCTGACTCACTGAAGGAAGGTGACGTTATAGTCAAGTACAAAGGTCCTCATCACAGACTTAAAAAAATAAAATAATGACTTTATTGTTCACCAAATGTAGCAATCATATCAAGTGGCAGGTGATGTGGGAAGTTGGGAACTATACTTCAATACCTCATTATGATCACACATCCTGTTTTGGGACGCAATGACAAAATAAAATGTTCCATTTACAGTGGTTGAAAAGTCCCTAAAGCATCAAATAGACTACACTCGCGATTGACCCTTGCACTTTGGGATGGGCAGAAATGGGTTAGCGTAAAAGCAATTAAACCATAAAATCACTAACATGCAATAAAATGGCAGTCTTTCCCCCCCCCCTCTGTAAATAGATGGGTGCAGTATTGAGTTGGGTAAGTTGCACCGATAACAGCAAACTGGATACTAAAGTGATAGCTCTATATTTCTAAAATTGCAAGAGCAGTCATCTTAGAGCACATTTTGCACCTGCTCTTAACCAAAGCAGACCAGAAAACAAGAGCAGGCTCATAACGTGGAAAAGACTACAGTTTGACCTTTGCACCATTTTGTTCCCCCTCTCTGGTAACTGTTAAGTCTCAAAGTTGTTTGGTGGAGTTTATTTAACAGGCTGTGTTAAAGAATGCGGACACTGGCCGGAAACCCTACCCAAATCAAAGGAGCTAAGAGAAAGGGGCCATATCTTGCGTACAAATCAGACCGGAGGGGAGCTAGACACCACTGCTATTTCGGTCTGAGGAAACGCCAACTCCAAGTGCTGCCGGCCCTCCTGAAGTACCTCCAACCTTTGTGACATTCCTGCTCCGCTCCTGCCACCCCCAGACTACAAAAGGCGCCTTGAGGCCCTCCCCAGCAGCCTCCTTATCAAGAAGCCAATCAAGAAGCCTTCTAGGGACAGGAGTCAGTGAGGTATGATGGCCTCTACACACTCTTTTAGCTTCGAGTTTCAGATATGCCCTTCAAAACCCCCGTCAAACACCACACATGACATTTCTTATTACAGAGCCAATGCTAAAAATAGTGCCCAGCAGGAAATTGGTTTCAGTCTCTAGTCACCGAAACGTATGCAAATAAGCAGCATGGTGTGAACAGATATTGATGTGGCGATGCCTGCAGTCAATCTACTTCAGCACTGATGCTAGGGTGTTGAGAATGACCCAGAATTTAAACCCATTAAACGGGAGTAACCCGACACGGCAAGGGCAAACACCAGGAAGAAACGGAATAAACTAGATGGAAAAAAAACAACCTAGACTGAGTCTGAACACATTTTTACCACCACCATAAACCAGGATACGGTCGAAATGGGTAATGCTAATGCCAACTTAAAACCTGTTCAGCCATTGAGAAGGCTTGTTATTGTAATTGCAAATAGTCACTGTAACAGAAAACTGTTCTGCTGGTGACTAAAATCGGTTGGCCATAAATACTTGATACCTCCAGTTTTTCATGAACAAGACTTGATGCACTCTTTTGTAGGTGTTATTTTTGTGCGTCAACATGCAATCACAACGTCAGTTTGTTGGAAAGGAAAAACCTTAACCACTGCTAATGTCATTTTCATTGAGACCTGCTTGTGCCTGGTTCAATGCATCAATATATCAGGAGTCTACTTTCAGTTTTTCAAATTGCCAGCATCTTATGGCTGAAATTGGGATCATGTGCTAATAGCAACTTTAAAAAATGTATTTTAAAAAAATGTGTAGAGTAAGAGAGAGACATGAACAATACAGCGAACTTAGTAAATGAGGCAATTCTGGTAAGTGCATGGAGGACGCCATATTTATGCACCACCGCCACTGTGAATTAGGGTAATCCCGGGTTATAAGACCCTGCGCTTTCGAATCCTGGTCTGGAGGTGGGTCTGACCCTGGTTTTTATCTCAAATCAAATACTTTTTCATTTGTCACATGCTCCGAACAGGTGGAGACCTTACCGTGAAATTCTTACTTAAAAGCCCTTAATAAAATGTATTGAACTGCATTGTTGGTTAACTCTATATTAAATAAACAAAAGTTTTTGTTTTTTTTCCATTTAAAAAAAATCTAATAAAAAAGTAACAAATGTACACAACAATAATGAGGCCATGTACAGGGGCTACCGGTACCAAATCAATGTGAGGGGATACAGGTTAGTCGAGGTCATTTGTAAAAAAGTGACTATGCATAAATAATAAACAGCGAGTATCAGCAGTGTAAAAATCAGGTGAGGTGGTGGTGGTGGGGTCAATATAAACAATCCGGAAGGCCATTTGATTAGTTGTTCAGCAGTCTAACTGGGTCTGCTTTGGTGTATTTGGGCAGCCATGGATTTATGGGGCGGCAGGTAGGGTTGCCGGTTCAAATCCTAGGTCTGACAGGAGAAATCTGACAGGAAGTGAGCTGGCAACTGGAGGGTTGCTGGTATCAAATCCTAGATGCTGTTCTGAGGGCAAAAGGGGGAGCAACTCAATATTAGGTAGGTGTTCCTGTTTTGTACACTCAGTGTACAAAACAGTACATTCGGAAAGTATTCAGACCCCTTCCCCTTTTCCACATTTTGTTACATTACAGACTTATTCTAAAATGTATTACATTTCTAAAACCCTGTTTTTGCTTTGTCATTATGGGATATTGTGTGTAGATTGATGAGGGAACATGTTTATATAATCCATTTTAGAACAAGGCTGTAATGTAACAATTTGGAAAAAGTCAAGGGGTCTGAATACTTAGCGAATGCACTGTATAAGCGTGTCTTGGAGGGGTTTGCATAAAGCAAAGTCAAATTTTGGTTGGATTCAGAAGGAAGAACCGGAAAAACCTGAGTAGGTAGCCTGTTGTATTAGAGAATTTAAATAGAGCAAAAACATCACTGCAGTACTCTGACCACACTCATGACATGCTTCAATAGAAAATATGTATAATGAGAAATCAAATATACCAACACATGGTTGGATTGAGATCTAATTTCAGTAATTGCTTCCCAGGTTACTTGCCTGATTCAGTGTTTATTTTATTGTGTATTATGTGCATGCAAGTTGATTTCACAATGCTCATGAACCATATAACATGGGTGTGGTATAAGGTGTGGCGCACTGTGGTCTGGTCACAAAGATCCCATGGTACTTATCACAAGAGTAGGTGGTGTGAATCTGTGTCCCAGCTTTATTCCCAACATCATGGCCACCAAGGCTAATGGTCCCCTGATCCCTAATAGGCAAACATCACTCCTCACTGTGATAGCTGGGTCTTATCCAAAGGCCCAAAAAGGGTAAAAACTGACTGAATGAAAAACTGACTCAACTATGGTCAAATGTCAGGAAGTGCATAGGGTATTATTTTACATGCCTAGTCAGAACATCTTGCGGGTAATGACACTAAAAGTTACGTTTCTGTCGAGGTTCCCCATTGAACGATTAAAGAACAGAGTCAGCCAAAAATACTGGGAGGAGAAACCCTCTGATAACGTCTAGGTTCGCAGAGCATACGATCATGTAGGCACACTCAGTGGACAGTAAATTGCCTGTAAGCAAGTAAAATCGCTATTGGAAGGAGATAGAAGCCACCATAAACAAATTAGAGCAGTTCAGATTTATATTATTAAATAATTGCATTATATATATATATAATTTAAATTAGAACCATCATCCTTGGTGGAAGTCAAACCATTTCTTGATAAATTTAAAACGTTACAATAAATAGTAGCCTATAGGCTATGACGTGATTGTAATCCAGTTAATCTCATTGTTTACATGGCAAGCACGTGCCAAGGCTAATTTCAATAGAAAATTGACAGCATGACATCTGACTCGAATTTAGGGTAATTGTAGAACATTTCTAGATAATCTCGCATCGTTTCATAGGTAGGCGAACATCAGACAAGAACTACTTGATTATAGCCTACGGGTCAGTTTGTTCGTAGGCCTCAACCAGAGTCCAAACAATTTCTAACGAATACATACGCTTGATCAAACGCAACATTGTGGAAACTCGCCGACATATTGATACTTACAATCTAAATGTTTCTTTTTCGGCCCCATAATTTCATGCGTAGTCGCCTTGCACACAGTTTTTGCCACCGCAGATCCGGTAACACTGTGTTGAGCTGCGGTTATCCTGTCCGTAATGCTTTGCCCAGACATCTTCGCACTTCTGTATTAAGATATAGAACAAATGTTTCAAATCCTGTGGAATCGCTATTGTCCTCTGTAGCTTCCACAGTTCTGCCACATGACACAAAATAAAGACGAGAAAAATGAGACGGCAGGAACGTTACTCTTGTAGCTAAATCCCAGGGTGATATGTAGCCCACATCCACGATAAGTGAGCGTAAAATTGAAGTTTGGCTGTATATTATATTGGATACAAACTTAAGAGTTTTTACCTCTTGCCAATTCCGAATGAGCTCTCTCTCCTAACAAAGTCTTTCTCTCGCACTAACTGACTCCCCCTCTCTCGTTCTCTCGCACTAACTGACTCCCCCCTCTCTCTTTCTCTCGCACTAACTGACTCCCCCCCTCTCTCTTTCTCTCGCACTAACTGACTCCCCCTCTCTCGTTCTCTCGCACTAACTGACTCCCCCCTCTCTCGTTCTCTCGCACTAACTGACTCCCCCTCTCTCGTTCTCTCGCACTAACTGACTCCCCCTCTCTCGTTCTCTCGCACTAACTGACTCCCCCCTCTCTCTTTAGTTCCCACTGAATAAGTCTGTGCTCTTTTCTACTTCACCTCCCCCTGCTGGCTCCAATGGACTGGAGGCTTGCAGGAAAATGGCGGGTCTGAATCCTCCAGGGACGGGCTACAGCCTATCAGAAAGGAAGAGGTGAAGCAGTAGGGTCAACTCCACCCAGAATCTGTCCAGGCACATTGAGGGCGCGTTCCTGTGCCCAGGTTTTTTTTAGCCATATTCTAATAATTCTCATGTGCCATCATTTTGCTATGGTGAAACTTGCACTCACATAGAGAGAAATAGTGATGGCGGTTTATTGTAGGCACTAACTCCTATCATGGTTCGTTGGAAAAAACTTATTGGGAAAATGAATGGCATTTTTGTAGGGTTTTTGGATAAACGCCAAAAATAAGGTATGAAGGAAACACGGGTTTATATTTTATACGTTTTGTTCTCTGAGATAATCTTCATCAGCTAACATCACTTTTTGTGAATTTTGAAGAATGTATGTCATTTTAAAAAAGCACAAAGGCTTCATAATTCATAATCGTAATGTTAAATTACTGTTACTATCTAATAGAACGAAATGTGTTAGCTTTAGCACTTATTTTAAGCATTATTTTCCCATACATTTTTCCGATAGGATGGCTGAACCAACCAGAGGTCACTAATTTCCCGGTTTAAGACTTCAAACTGGTGGGCTCAAGATCTGAAATAATTGGATGGTGAAACTTGCTAGCCAACCAGAAAATCAAGGCGAAGCTATTAAGGCATTCTTGAAAGTCAGGGCAATCCTTGTCCTGCAAAGAGTTTGCATTTATTATTTTGCAAGTATTAGGCATTTAGAATGAAATGTGGAGTGGCACTTTTAAACTCGGACAAAAGAGATTCTAGTTCTAGGTCCCAAGAAACAAAGATATTCTGTTGGATCTGACAATTAATCTTGATGGTTGTACAGTCGTCTCAAATAAAACTGAAGGACCTCGGCGTTACTCTGGACCATGATCTTTCTTTTGAAGAACATACAAAGTACCCGGACAAAGCACTAACTGCTAGAATCTTGACTAGAACCAAAAAATCATAGATCATTTTACTCCACTGCAAGCCTCTCTACACTGGCTTTCTGTTAAGGCTAGGGCTGATTTCAAGGTTTTACTGCTAACCTACGAAGCATTACATGGGCTTGCTCCTACCCATCTTTCTGATTTGGTCCTGCCGTACATACCTACAAGTATGCTACGGTCACAAGACGCATACCTCCTTATTGTCCCTAGAATTTCTAAGCAAACAGCTGGAGGCAGGGCTTTCTTCTACAGAGCTCAATTTTTATGGAATGGTCTGCCTATCCATGTGAGAGACGCTGACTCGGGTCTCGACCTTTAAGTCTTTATTGAAGACTCATCTCTTCAGTAGGTCCTATGATTGAGTGTAGTCTGACCCAGGGGTGTGAAGGTGAACGGAAAGGAAGTAGAGCGACAAACCACCCTTGCTGTTTCTGCCTGGCCGGTTTCCCCTCTCGCCACTGGAATTCTCTGCCTCTAACCCTATTACAGGGGCTGAGTCACTGGCTTACTGGTGCTCTTCCATGCCGTCCATAAGAGGGGTGCGTCACTGACGTGATCTTCCTGTTTGTGGGCTATACTCGGTCTTGTCTCAGGGTAGTAAGTTGGTGGTTGAAGATATCCCTCGAGTGGTGTGGGGGCTGTACTTTGGAAAAGTGGGTGGGGTTATATCCTGCCTGGTTGGCCCTGTCTGGGGGTATCGTTGGACGGGGCCACAGTGTCTCCCGACCCTTCCTGTCTCAACCTCCAGTAATTATGCTGCAATAGTTTGTCTCGGGGCTAGGTTCAGTCTGCTATATCTGGAGTATTTATCCTGTCTTATCCGGTGTCCTGTGTGAATTTAAGTATGCTCCCTTTAACTTTTTCTCTCTTTTCTTTGAGGACCATGCCTCAGGACTACCTGGCCTGATGACTCCTGGCTGTTCCCAGTCCACCTGGTCGTGCTGTTGCTCCAGTTTCAACTATTTTGCCTGCGGCTATGGAACCCTGACCTGTTCACCGGACGTGCTACCTTGTCCCGGACCTGCTGTTTTCGACTCTCTCTCTACTGCACCTGCTGTCTCTAACTCTGAATGATTGGCTATGAAAAGCCAACTGACATTTACTCCTGAGGTGCTGACCTGTCACACCCTCTACAACCACTGTGATTATTATTTGACCCTGGTGGTCATCGATGAACCTTTGAAAATCTTGGCCATGTACTGTTATAATCTCCACCCGGCACAGCCAGAAGAGGACTGGCCATCCCTCAGTGCCTGGTTTCTTCCTAGGTTCCTGCCTTTCTAGGGAGTTTTTCTTAGCCACAGTGCTTCTACATCTTTTGGGGTTTTATGCTGGGTTCTGTATTGCACTTTGTGACATTGGCTGATTTAAAAAGGGCTTTAATAATACATTTGATTGATTTATAGTTATGTGATGACATCAAATGCCCGTGTACCTTCAATTTTTCAGCAATAATTTATTTCCAAAGTGTTTCCATCATTTGTCGCAATAAAGAAAGTTAGACAAAATACAAATCTACCCCTCTCGAACGGATCAAGAGGTTGTCCATCTTTAACAAAAGTTTTCCTAGTCCTGCAGTTTCCATTACACATGCCAAAATGTCTTTGCTGCGACACTGCTTTTGTCTAATAAACCTGGATCAATGGAAACCTGCCTATTGAGTGTCCAATATGGTCACAATTAGAGTGAATTGCTATTTTGATAGGTAAGGCTTACTTTATCGAATAAAAGTTTCATAATGCTTAGTTGGTTATTGCCAAGTATTTCGTCCACAGAGTTGAGAGCAGACTAAAGTTTTTGAAATGAACCGCGACTCCTTCAAGTCGCTATGCAGCTGATACTTCAACATGTCAATTCTTAAACACTAACCGTGTACCTATATCTATCCTCTGTTACGTGCCTTTGTTTGCTGAAATCCATACGTTTTAATGAAATGTTCATCAAATACACTGCTCAAAAAAATAAAGGGAACACTTAAACAACACAATGTAACTCCAAGTCAATCACACTTCTGTGAAATCAAGCTGTCCACTTAGGAAGCAACACTGATGGGGGGATCACGTGACCCTTGAACGAGATGGCCGCATGAACTAAGAGCTCCGCACAAGTAGTTTCCAATTCCTAATCTTACCTCCACTCCAAGTTCACACTCATTTAGCTTTAGTAAGAAAAAGTCATGGCGGCTACAAAAGGCGACACTACAGGTGACATTTTTACCCGGACTCGAGTATTAGCGACGGAAAAAGCCTCCAAGAAGAAGCTAGCTTCAGAAAAAACTAGCGCCATTAGCCAGGAGCAAGAGAACCCGCTCCCCCACGAGGCACAACGAATGCCAACCTCGCACTCTGTCGAAGACATCCTTTCTGAGTTGAGATCCCAACGTACAGAACTAAACACTAAATTAGATGCCATTAATTCTCAGCTCAGTGCGATAGGGGGCAAGGTGACAATCCTGGAAAACGCTTTGCCTGACATCAACAACAAGATAACCATAAACGCGGGGCGCCTGGACGAGGCAGAGGGGCGAATCCTATCCATGGAAAACTTATTGACAGATGCCATGGAAACAATAGCATATGCTAAAAAGAAAATCGAGCATCTGGAAGAGAAAACAGAGGACCTGGAAAACAGGGGGCGAAGGAATAATTGTGTTCTATTCAATCTGGGCGAAAAAGAAGAGGGAAACATGCCACTGATCCGCTACCTGCAAGACAAACTTCCCGAGTGGCTCCACCTGCCCACCGACAGGCCCATAGAACTCGAGAGAGCTCACCGAGCACTGAGGCCCCCACCAGCAGGCAGACAACCACCGCGCCCAATCACCATAAGTTTCCTGAGATTCACCGACAAGGAACGAGTCCTACAGGCGGCGAAAAACAACACCATCACAGTGGGAAACGCCAAACTCGCTTTACACCAGGACCTGTCAGCTGGAATACGCCGAAAGCGCAGAGAATTTGACGAAGTGAAGAAATACTCCATTGACCGAGGCATCTTCAGGGGATTCAAATACCCAAATGAGCTCAGGATTCTTCACCAAGGAGCCTTGCGACACTTCAAAACTCCCGAAGAGGCAAAACGTTTTTTGAAAGACAATCCTGGCCAATGAGAAACAGACCAATGACTAAATGCGATTAATGCCATTACTAAAGGAGGTAAGACGACATATAGCCGATATCCAGAGATCCACCCCCTAAATGTCATTATAGCCGTCCAATTTATATTTATTGTCCTTTAACTGAGAGGGATGGGCTGTATAGCCTAACCTAGGCCTACTAATGTTTCAGCCTACTTTTATTTCCCTGTTTTTTTGTTGTTGCTATTATTACCTGGGGTTCCCTATGTCCCTTGGGGGAGGCATATGTAGGCTGGGCTATTGATTTTATTTTTCTCCCCTCTTTTACTGTGGTCTGGACGAGGGCAACTGTGTTATTTACTCAATGCGGGGTGGAGAGGATGAGGCATTTCTTTGGTGGGGAGAGGGAGACGTTGTGCGTTGCTAACTGTTCCCGGTTTTTGTTTTATTCGGAACACAGAATTGAGACTGAGCGGGGGGGTAAATAGATCCAACGGGATGTGTCGAGTTGTTTGGGAACTCGGCTGGGGTGTTCAGAGATTATTATTTTATGTACACCATTTATTTTCCTTTTATGTGAACGCAGCTGTAATTACTATCCACTTTTACCCAGCGATGACTTGCACTAAAGTTCGATTACTGCTCGATGACGATGACTAGTACCTTATGTGGAAGGACCACCAGAGGGCAGGCTGGGCTCATGGATAGTAGCCCAACAAGGCATGGGAGACAAGGTAACCAGAGGCAATTAAGCACAGCTGACGGTACTAATGACATACTCTCCTTCCCCTATAAGAGAGAGAATGGAACCAGCAGAGAGAGGGGAAACTATCTCTGGAAGATGGCCACCGAGAGAGAGGAGCTATCCAGGAAGAACCACTAAGACGGTGACAAGCCCGTGACTTTTTGTTGTAGTTTAAAGATAATCCTATTATGTTCTTGTTTCATCTGGAGAAGAAGATGTATGTTTTTCCTTGGAAGATTTCCATTGATTATGTTGGAGTGTTTGTGTTGACCCAATGCCCTCAATAGAGAACTGTGTTCAATCAAGAAAACTTACTCCTGACTCGTTTATTCCACCTTCCCGCTTTAGAGTGACGCCCAATTACTTGGTCCGCTCACATTGGTGGAGAATGCGGGCACTAGGTGGACGAGTGACACAAGGATAAGTGAGTAAATCAAGATTCTTCCAGTAGACCCGGAGGAACCCTTCAAGAACGATGGATAACTCCCTTCTACAACAATTGATCACGGCACAGCAGACAACCATAGAACTCCTGCAACAACAGCTGAGCCGACGAGAAGAACCTAGAGTTAAGCCAAGAGCGGCTGCTCACGCCATCTTACCTCGTCTCTCCAAGGAGGATGATATTGAGGCCTTTCTCATGACCTTCGAAAGGACGGCCACCTTGGAAGAGTGGCCGCCCACAGAATGGGCGAGCGCATTAGCCCCTCTTTTGACCGGGGTGGCTCAGGAAGCCTATTTTGACCTGGATTCCCGCGAAGCTGCGGACTATGGGCGACTAAAAACCGAGATCCTGTCCCGGTACCAACTGACTGCCAGAGATAGGGCTGTAAAATTCCATCAATGGACCTATACAGCTGATCAACCCGTCCGTGCCCAGATCTTCGCATTAATACGACTGACGAAACAGTGGCTAGAACCTGGAAAGGGAGTAGGACATGTGATAGAGACTCTCGTAGTGGACAAGATATTGAGAGAATTACCCAGTGACTTAAAAAGGGTTGTGGGACAAGCCAACCCGTTGTCAGCCGACGACATAGCCCAGGCGGTAGAAACATATCGGTCTACAGGGGAGTTGTTAAAAAGTGACAAGGAGGAACGGAAGGAGTCTTCCAATCCCGTACCACGACTCATCCCGGCGCGCCCGCCGCCGAAACGTCCAAACCCCCCCCAGAGGTGGGAGAAGTCAGCCACCACACAGCAGGGTCGGTGTTATAAATGTCAGTCTCCCAACCATTATGCCCCACAATGTCCTAGCAAGGATGAGCCCATGGTCACGGAGTCATCACTGCCTATCCCCACACATCCCGTTTTGAGGGGGCAGGATCAACACTGTTGGTTAACAGAGATAGCCCCAGCCTCAGAGATTCCGGTGCGAGTCGAAGGACAAGATGTGGTAGCTATTCTCGACTCGGGAAGTATGGTTACGTTAGTAGAGGAGCGGATGGTGACCTCCGCAGCACTGCTACCAGACAAAGTAGCCGTATCCTGTATCCATGGAGACACCCACTATTACCCCACTGTGAATCTGCCTATTCTCACTCCAAAAGGAAGGTGTACAGTCAGGGCAGGGAAAGTGCCCCAGCTGAAGGTGCCATTATTGATCGGGAGAGACTGTCCCCTATATAAGGAGCTTCGGCAGATGACGTTATGTACGGGAAGAAGAGGGACAGGAAAGAAGAGAAAATCCAAGCCCGAGGTAGTAGTCCTACAAGGAGACGTAGCCGCGTCCTCGTCCTCTGCAGCAGAGGAAGAAATAGCGACCCAACGTTTACGACAGATATTCCAGGAAACCACCGATGAAGACACATGTGAAGGGTTATACACAACGCAGGAAGAAAGGAGCAACCAGGCGCTAAGGGATATATTTGAAGCTCCATCCGAGGAGGGAACCTGGAAGGGATTCTCCTCGGTCACCCCTGATGGGGATGTGGAACATCCTCCACATCCCTCTACCAAGGTCGACCTGCCCCAGGAATTAAAGGGACAGTTCGGCACCTCGCAGCATAGAGACCCAGACCTAAGGGAGGCCATGAGGAAGGTGAAGGTGATCGACGGGAGGAACGTCGACGGATCAGGTGAGCCCCCTCTTCCTTACTATGCAATCAGGCGGGGTCTCTTATACTGGGTCGTACGACGAAGGGGGGAAAACCAGGAATTACTAATGGTGCCTAGGCCATACAGGGATACAGTTCTACAGTTAGCCCATTCCCACGTCCTAGGAGGACACCTGGCACGAGACAAGACTATTGACAGAATCATGCAGAGATTCTATTGGCCCCGGGTCACCCGGGATGTGGCCAGGTATTGTAGGACGTGTGATCAATGTCAACGTACAGCCCCACGGCCACACCTACGTAACCCTTTGATTCCTCTCCCCATCATAGAGACTCCCTTTGAACGCATAGCTATGGACCTCGTAGGACCCCTCCCAAAATCCGCCAGAGGACACGAGTACATCCTAGTGGTTATAGATTACGCTACCAAGTTCCCGGAGGCCATACCCCTGCGTAACATGTCGTCAAAGGGAATTGCCAAGGAGTTATTCCTGATGTTCTCTCGTGTGGGCCTCCCCAAGACTATCTTAACCGATCAAGGAATCCCGTTCATGTCCCGGTTGATGAAGGACTTGTGTCGGTTATATCAGGTTCAACAGATACGTACAAGCATATTCCACCCTCAAACAGACGGGTTGTGTGAACGCTTGAACAAAACTATTAAAAGCATGTTGAGAAGAGTGGTGTCCCGAGACGGGAAAAACTGGGACATGCTTCTCCCACACTTAATGTTTGCCCTGCGAGAAGTACCCCAGGCATCCACTGGATTCTCTCCGTTTGAATTGCTCTATGGCAGACCCTGTCGAGGAATCCTCGACTTAGCCAAGGAGACCTGGGAGACCCAACCATGCCCCTTTCGATCCACAATAGAGCACGTTACCCTGATGAGAGACCGCCTGTCAGCAGTGTGGCCCATAGTCAAGGAGCATATGGAGAAGGCCCAAAGGACCCAAGGCCGGGCCTATGATAAGTCCGCGACCCCACGTGAGTTCACCGTGGGAGAGAAAGTGATGGTGCTTGTGCCCACGGCCGAACATCGCTTGCTGGCGCAGTGGAGGGGGCCCTACGAGGTAATGAAAAGGGTCTCACCGGTCAATTACCTCATCAAGCAACCTGACAGGAGGAAGAAGGTCCAACTCTATCACATAAACCTGCTGAAGACGTACCATGGACGAGAGGAGGAGGTGGCTTTGATGGCCCTGGAGGGAAAAGGAAAAGAGGAGGCTCTACCACAGGTGCGCCGTGGCCACACTCTCCTACCGGAGCAGTCAAGACAGCTAGTCAAGCTGATTATGAACTTCGGTCGAATATTCTCTCCATTCCCAGGACAAACAGATGTCCTGTTCCACCATATCCACACTGAACCCGGCAAGAAGGTGCATATCCGCCCTTACAGGATTCCTGAGGCTCGCCGAGTCATCGCTAAGAAAGAGGTGAGGGAAATGTTGAGGATGGGCGTGATCGAGCCCTCGACGAGTGAGTGGTCCAGTCCCATAGTCCTGGTCCCCAAATCCGATGGTAGTATGAGACTCTGCAACGACTTTAGGGGCGTGAATGCCATCTCTACATTCGATGCGTATCCCATGCCCCGCGTGGATGAACTCTTGGAGCGCTTAGGAAAGGCCAAGTTCATCACTACCCTGGATTTGACGAAGGGATATTGGCAAGTGCCGGTGGCTCCGGAGGATCGCCCAAAGACTGCCTTCGCCACCCCAGAGGGGCTTTTCCAGTATGTGAGGATGCCCTTCGGACTGCACGGTGCCGCTGCAACTTTCCAACGCCTCATGGATGCCATTCTACGGCCCCATCAAGAGTATGCAGCGGCGTACATAGACGATGTGGTCATCCACAGCGAGGACTGGGATAGTCACCTCCTGCGATTACGGGCGGTGCTCGTGAGTTTGGAAGCCACAGGGTTGACAGCCAATCCAAATAAATGCTGCCTGGGCCTGTCCGAAGCGGAATACCTGGGGTACACCGTGGGGAATGGGAAAATACGCCCACAGGCAGAGAAGACAAGGGCCATTCGTGACTGGCCTCGACCCCGGACCAAGCGAGACGTTCGGGCCTTCTTAGGGATAACAGGATATTATCGCCGTTTTATCCCGGGATATGCAACCATTGCCAACCCCCTCACAAACCTCATCAGGAAAAAACTGCCAAACCAGGTAGAGTGGAAAGACGAGACGGAAGAGGCCTTTCAATTGCTCAAAGATGGCCTGTGTTCTGATCCCGTTCTACAGGCTCCGGACTTCTCACAAGAGTTCATTGTGCAGGTCGACGCCTCGGATACAGGGCTCGGGGCCGTACTAGCTCAGGGTAAAGGTGAAGAAGAGAAGCCGATTCTCTTCATTAGTAGGAAGCTCAGCGATCGGGAACAGAGGTATGCGACCGTAGAGAAAGAGGCCTTAGCCATCAAGTGGGCCCTCGATTATCTCCGGTACTACCTACTGGGTCGGAGGTTTGCATTAGTTACTGACCATGCGCCCCTCACGTGGATGGCTGGTAAGAGAAACAATAACAACAGAATAGCCAGATGGTTTTTGTCTTTACAACCGTTCTCTTTCCATGTCATCCACAGGGCCGGATCGAGGAACGGGAATGCAGACGCGCTGTCCCGACGCGACCAAGACGGTGCGTCTGGCGCCCGACCCTCCGGTTCGGTCCTGGGGGGGAAGGTATGTGGAAGGACCACCAGAGGGCAGGCTGGGCTCATGGATAGTAGCCCAACAAGGCATGGGAGACAAGGTAACCAGAGGCAATTAAGCACAGCTGACGGTACTAATGACATACTCTCCTTCCCCTATAAGAGAGAGAATGGAACCAGCAGAGAGAGGGGAAACTATCTCTGGAAGATGGCCACCGAGAGAGAGGAGCTATCCAGGAAGAACCACTAAGACGGTGACAAGCCCGTGACTTTTTGTTGTAGTTTAAAGATAATCCTATTTTGTTCTTGTTTCATCTGGAGAAGAAGATGTATGTTTTTCCTTGGAAGATTTCCATTGATTATGTTGGAGTGTTTGTGTTGACCCAATGCCCTCAATAGAGAACTGTGTTCAATCAAGAAAACTTACTCCTGACTCGTTTATTCCACCTTCCCGCTTTAGAGTGACGCCCAATTACTTGGTCCGCTCACACTTAAATCTATTGACATGGAACTGACATGGTCTAGGGCATGCAATAAAACGAAAAAAGATACTATGTGCTCTAAAAAAGGAAAAAGCAGACATTGCGCTATTACAAGAGACACACCTCTGTGATGCTGAACATGGAAAACTCTGCAGAGCTTGGGTGGGACAGGTGTATTTCTCATCTTTCAAATCAAACAGTAGAGGCACAGCCATACTTATCCATAAAAATGTTCCATTCATAATTGACAAAAACATATCTGATCCGGAGGGGAGATTTATTTTGATAACTGGGTCACTATATGGTCAACCAATTACTATATTAAACATATATATATATATATTAAACCTAACACAGATACTCCTGCCTTCATGTCAAAAATTATAACCCTGTTCAATGAGCATTGTGTCTCCTTTGGCGTGGTGGCCAGAGATTTTAATTGTACCCTTAACCCAACCCTAGACAAATCATCTCAAGTCCCCACCACAAATCCTAGATCTGCAAAGATGTTGAACTCTCTTACTAAAGAGATGGGACTGATAGATATCTGGAGAGAGAATAATAGGTCATCTATGGACTATACATACTACTCTAATGTCCATAACACCTACTCCCGTATAGATTACATTTTTATCCCAAAGAGTTTCATAAATTCAGCCACATGTACAATCGGACCCATAGCACTTTCAGATCACGCCTTTGTCCACCTCTGCTTTGACCTCTGCAAAAACATCCCGAGGTCAAAGAGCTGGAAATTCAACACCTCCATGCTATCAAATGACGAGTTCCATACATTGGTAACTACATGGATAGACAACTACACACAAGACAATAAAGACTCTCCTGTTTCTCCGGCCACAATGTGGGACGCTGCTAAAGCCACACTAAGAGGTCATCTAATTGCATATGCTTCCTCTAAGAAAAAAGCAATGGAAGCACACAGGCTAGATCTTGAGAGGGAGCTGGAATGCTGTGAAAAAATACATAAACAATCCCTAGACAGCACCTCCTGGAGTCATCTTAAAGCAGCCAAAGCCAAACTGAATTTGGACTACACTCGGGAGATAAAAAAAAAGTTTTCTTTACTAAACAGAAATACCATGAGTATAGCAATAGGCCCAGTAGATTGCTTGCTTACCAATTAAAAAAGGAGCAGTCAGAGCGTACAATCATGGCTATCCGAACAGCAGAGGACGAGGTCACATATGACCGAAAAAAGATTTTAACTGCAAACTATATACCTCTGAGAGAAAACACACAGAGGCAGAACTCCACTCTTTCCTAGAGGGAATCTCGCTACCTAAACTATCAGAGACCGACCAGGAAGATCTCAACTCCCCCTTCACTCCTGAGGAGATCCTGGAGGCAATTACCTCCATGCCACCTAATAAGTCCCCAGGCCCAGATGGATTCCCCAGAGAGTTCTACAAAGCTTTTTGGCCCCAGCTCAGCCCTATCTTCATGCCAATGCTGGAGGATTTTTGCAAAAACGGAGTTCTCCCAGACTCAATGCACACAGCTCGCATTACAGTGTTGCTAAAAAAGGACAAGGACCCCCTATCCTGCTCGTCCTTCCGGCCCATAAGCTTGTTGGATTTCCACTATAAAATAATTACCAAATTGCTCGCCAAAAGACTAAACACTCTTCTTCCCAAAATAATAAAAGCGGACCAAACTGGATTTATTAGAGACAGATACTCTTCTGATAACATTCGCCGTCTTTTTGATATTATTGATCAAGTAAATGCACAAAAGACCCCTGTCCTGCTGGCTTCACTGGATGCTGAGAAGGCATTTGACAGGATGGAGTGGAGCTTTCTGTTTTCAGTCTTAGAAAAGTTCAATATGGGCCCAAATTTTATTAAATGGATCAAATCACTATACTCTCATCCAAATGCCATGGTGACTACTAATGGACTGAACTCTGACAGATTCCCTCTGGAACGGGGCACAAGACAAGGGTGCTCGCTGTCCCCGCTGCTCTACTTGTTGGGGGCGGAGCCTCTGGCAGAGCTGATAAGGAGCAATCCAAGTATTATGGGTGTTTCTGCAGGTGGCCTGCAGCACAAGATTTCGCTTTACGCGGATGATGTCTTGCTCTACATATCCAACCCTGAGAAATCCCTCCCTCTCGTTTTAGACACAATTGCTCAGTATGGCAAGTTTTCAGGTTATAAGATCAATTTTAACAAATCCACAGTCTGCCCTCTCAATATTACACTCACCAGCTCTATGAAGACACTTTGTCCTTTCCAATGGAAAACACACGGGTTTCAATACCTCGGGATCTTCATAACACCAGATCTGAATAGCCTTTTTAAGGAAAATTATCTTCCACTCCTGGATCGAATCAAGAACGATCTCCAAACCTGGATCTCCCTCCCAATTAGCTTAGTAGGAAGAATTAATGTAATCCGTATGAACGTCCTCCCTAGACTAAACTACTTATTTCAGATGCTCCCATGCTATCTCCCAGTTTCCTTCTTCAAAACAACTAACCAAAGCATCACCAAATTTATATGGGGCAATAAAAAAACCTAGGATCAAGTTTTCCACTTTATCAAAACCTGAATCTAAAGGTGGTCTTGCCCTTCCCTCCCTTCAACTGTACTACTGGTCTGCCCAAATCCGCAACATGCTAACATGGATCACAAACAGACAAGAGTCAACGTGGATTCAGATAGAAGCCCAATCCTGTGGTTCATTGCCCTTAAGCTCAATTATATTCATTAATAACTTTAGTGAAGTGGGCAACATAGCCAAAACCTTTGCGATTTACAGCACCCTACTAGTGTGGAGGGACTGTAAGAAATACCTGGGCATTTCCTCCCAAATATGTTCTCACTCGCCTATAGTAGGCAACCCAGACTTGCCAAAAGCCCTGAGGGATGCCAACTTTAATCTTTGGCATACTCTAGGAATCAGGACCTTTTCAGACCTATTTCATCAGAAAACCACTACACTGAAATCCTTTCAAGAGCTCTGCAGTGAATTCGATGTGCCAAGATCCCATTTTTTTTTTAATATCTTCAAATTAGACATGTAATTTCCTCATTTACCTCCAAGAGGAGGTTTAGAACTCAGTTGAATGAAGTTGAAACCCTTCTTGTCACAGCACAATCCATTAAAGGCAAAATATCTTACATCTATAGACTCCTTTCTGAGAAAGGAAGCTCCTCCTTTACTCCTTTGAAAATAATCTGGGAAAAGGACCTTGGTCTGACTATCAGTGATGAGTTATGGGCGGAGGTTTGCGACAGGGTATACTGCTCCTCTACCAGTGTAAAAATGAAAGAATCTAATTACAAATGTTTGTACACATTTTATTATACTCCTTTGAGACTCCATAGAATGAAAACAGATATGTCTCCTAACTGTAAAAGATGTACCTCTGAAAGCGGAACCTATATGCATGTATTTTGGAGCTGTAGGGAGATTGCCAGATTCTGGCAATCTGTACATACTGCTGCACAGAAAATACTAGAGGTACAGTTTGATATGACCCCGTGTATCTATCTTCTTAATGCCCAGCAGGACTTTGTTCTTGATCCTGACAGAGAAAATTTGCTTATGACTATTACATACTTTGCTAAGAAATGTATTCTTCTATTGTGGGCCTCTAATACCCCTCCTACATTTAAAATGTGGATTGACCAGATTGTTGACTTTCTTCCTCTTGAAAAGCTCACTTATGACCTCCACAAGAGACAGCCCAAGTTTGATAGACTCTGGTCTCCACTATTCAACTATATTTCAAACTGGACAGAGTGAACGGAGTGACTAGGGAAATGCGCAGATACATGTTGTGTAAGGTACTGTAAAACCTAAAAACGAATTATTGGCCCGTCGTCTCAGCGAATGCTTGAAATAGCTGATAAGAACCTTGATAGTGCTGCTGCAAGTGTTATGTTTTTTTTTTTGTGTGTTTTTATTTTAATTTCGTTTTTGAGTACGTGTGCGTTGTGTGTGTGTGTATGTATATGTGCGTATGTATGTACCAAGAAAAATATATAGATTAAGAACAATAAATGCTTTTATTTGACTTTATCATTCATTTTAATTGTGTTTTTATTTTTTCAAAAGTATTATTATTTTTTTATTTTTTTAAAGCCTGTCACATCTGTGAATGTGGAATGTGTTTTGTTGGTTGATTGAAAAACAAGAAAACTTAATAAAACTTTCAATTGAAAAAAAAAGAAAGCAACACTGATTGACAATAAATTTCACATGCTGTTGTGCAAATGGAATAGACAACAGGTGGAAATTATAGGCAATTAGCAAGACACCCCCAATAAAGGAGTGGTTCTGCAGGTGGTGACCACAGACCCCTTCTCAGTTCCTATGCTTCCTGGCTGATGTTTTGGTCACTTTTGAATGCTGGCGGTGCTTTCACTCTAGTGGTAGCATGAGACGGAGTCTACAACCCACACAAGTGCCTCAGGTAGTGCAGCTCATCCAGGATGGCACATCAATGCGAGCTGTGGCAAGACGGTTTGCTGTGTCTGTCAGCTTAGTGTCCAGAGCATGGAGGCGCTACCAGGAGACAGGCCAGTACATCAGGAGACATGGAGGAGGCCGTAGGAGGGCAACAACCCAGCAGCAGGACCGCTACCTCCGCCTTTGTGCAAGGAGGAGCACTGCCAGAGCCCTGCAAAATGACCTCCAGCAGGCCACAAATGTGCATGTGTCTGCTCAAACGGTCAGAAACAGACTCCATGAGGGTGGTATGAGGGCCCGACGTCCACAGGTGGGGGTTGTGCTTACAGCCCAACACTGTGCAGGACGTTTGGCATTTGCCAGAGAACACCAAGATTGGCAAATTCGCCACTGGCGCCCTGTGCTCTTCACAGATGAAAGCAGGTTCACACTGAGCACATGTGACAGACGTGACAGACTCTGGAGATGCCGTGGAGAACGTTCTGCTGCCTGTAACATCCTCCAGCATGACCGGTTTGGCGGTGGGTCAGTCATGGTGTGGGGTGGCATTTCTTTGGGGGGCCGCACAGCCCTCCATGTGCTCGCCAGAGGTAGCCTGACTGCCATTAGGTACCGAGATGAGATCCTCAGACCCCTTGTGAGACCATATGCTGGTGCGGTTGGCCCTGGGTTCCTCCTAATGCAAGACAATGCTAGACCTCATGTGGCTGGAGTGTGTCAGCAGTTCCTGCAAGAGGAAGGCATTGATGCTATGGACTGGCCCGCCTGTTCCCCAGACCTGAATCCAATCGAGCACATCTGGGACATCATGTCTCGCTCCATCCACCAACGCCACATTGCACCACGGACTGTCCAGGAGTTGGCGGATGCTTTAGTCCAGGTCTGGGAGGAGATCCCTCAGGAGACCATGCGCCACCTCATCAGGAGCATGCCCAGGCGTTGTAGGAAGGTCATACAGGCACATGGAGGCCACACACACTACTGAGCCTAATTTTGACTTGTTTTAAGGACATTACATCAAAGTTGGATCAGCCTGTAGTGTGGTTTTCCACTTTAATTTTGAGTGTGACTCCAAATCCAGACCTCCATGGGTTGATAAATTAGATTTCCATTGATAATTTTTGTGTGATTTTGTTTGCAGCACATTCAACTATGTAAACAAAAAATTATTTAATAAGAATATTTAATTCATTCAGATCTAGGATGTGTTATTTTAGTGTTCCCTTTATTTTTTTGAGCAGTGTACAACCACAGACTGTTTCCTTGTTGAGAGTCGATTGGTACGTGCATTCGAGCCGAGTTGCCAATTTAGAGAAACAGCAATGAGAAAATAGTTGGTGGTTTTATTTGATTAACGTTTTATGCAAAAGTATGGATTTCAAACAAAGAAAAGCATGCAACAGTAGAGGACAAACATAGGTACACAGTAAGAGTTTACACATTTTATTTTATGAGTATGGTCTGCATATAGACTCAAAGGAGTCGGAGGTTCATTTTAGAAAAAATAAACTATAGCCTGCGCTCAACTCCGTGGATGAAGTCATCTTGGAGTTGAGGTACTTGGCAGTTGTGTATTGATGTTTTCTACAAAAGATAATTGGCTAGAATGTTCCCAACTAATCTCGCCGCTTTAGGTCTGCCTTTCGCCTTTGCGGACATGTATTTACATTGTTAGAGCAGTCAGTCGACCATCTTGTCAACGTCATTTATCATACTTGGCTATATGGACACGCCTGGTGCTCAAATTGATTACGTATGTTGTGCAGCTGGAGACTAATGGGATTTGATTCAGTCAGTAGCAAATGTATTATAGTAAACTGAAATAAAAAACGAATAATGAAAAAACAATATAAAATAATTTAAAAAACTACAACTATAGTGTAACTATTATCATCCCCCTCGTCTAAGGGGGAGACACCCTGGACCCAAACTGTTACAGACCTATATCCATCCTGCCCTGCCTATCTAAGGTCTTCGAAAGCCAAGTCAACAAACAGATCACTGACCATCTCGAATCCCACCATACCTTCTCCGCTGTGCAATCTGGTTTCCGAGCCGGTCACGGGTGCATCTCAGCCAGGCTAAAGGTACTAAACGATATCATAACCGGCATCGATAATAGACAGTACTGTGCAGCCATCTTCATCGACCTGGCCAAGGCTTTCGACTCTGTCAATCACCGTATTCTTATCGGCAGACTCAGTAGCCTCGGTTTTTCTAATGACTGCCTTGCCTGGTGTGTCAAATCGTGTGTCAAATCGGAGGGCATGTTGTCTGGTCCTCTGGCAGTCTCTATGGGGGTGCCACAGGGTTCAATTCTCGGGCCGACTCTTTTCTCTGTATATATCAATAATGATGCTCTTGCTGCGGGCGATTCCCTGATCCACCTCTACGCAGACGACACCATTCTGTATACTTCTGGCCCTTCCTTGGACACTGTGCTATCTAACCTCCAAACGAGCTTCAATGCCATACAACACTCCTTCCGTGGCCTACAACTGCTCTTAAACGCTAGTAAAACCAAATGCATGCTTTTCAACCGTTCGCTGCCTTCACCCGCACGCCTGACTGGTTCCGACCTAGAATATGTGGACATCTATAAGTACCTAGGTGTCTGGCTAGACTGTAAACTCTCCTTCCAGACTCATATCAAACATCTCCAATCCAAAATCAAATCTAGAATCGGCTTTCTATTTCGCAACCTCCTTCACTCACGCCGCCAAACTTATCCTAGTAAAACTGACTATCCTACCGATCCTCGACTTCGGTGATGTCATCTACAAAATGGCTTCCAATACTCTACTCGCTACATATTCGTCGCCAGACCCACTGGTTCCAGGTCATCTACAAGTCCATGCTAGGTAAAGCTCCGCCTTATCTCAGTTCACTGGTCACGATGGCAACACCCACCCGTAGCACTTGCTCCAGCAGGTGTATCTCACTGATCATCCCTAAAGCCAACACCTCATTTGGCCACCTTTCCTTCCAGTTCTCTGCTGCCTGTGACTGGAACGAATTGCAAAAATCGTTGAAGTTGGAGACTTTTATCTCCCTCACCAACTTTAAACATCTGCTATCTGAGCAGCTAACCGATTGCTGCAGCTGTACATAGTCCATTGGTAAATAGCCCACCCAATTTACCTATCTCATCCCCATACTGTTTTTATTTATTTACTTTTCTGCTCTTTTGCACACCAGTATCTCTACCTGCAAATGACCATCTGATCATTTATCACTCCAGTGTTAATCTGCTAAATTGTAATTATTCGCCTACCTCCTCATGCCTTTTGCACACAATGTATATAGACTATTTTTTTAAATAAATAAAAATAAAAAAATCTACTGTGTTATTGACTTGTTTATTGTTTACTCCATGTGTAACTCTGTGTTGCTGTCTGTTCACACTGCTATGCTTTATCTTGGCCAGGTCGCAGTTGTAAATGAGAACTTGTTCTCAACTAGCCTACCTGGTTAAATAAAGGTGAAATAAAAATAAATAAAAAATTATCTTTGACTTTTACAAAACATATTTTTATCCATCATTAGTTTTAACGTTGACATCAGCAAACCGCTCGCCCACACAACACCATACACATGGTCTGCGGTTGTGAGGCCGGTTGGGCATTCTCTAAAACGATGTTGGTAGAGAAATAAAAATGTAATTCTGGCAACAGCTCTGGTGGACATTCCTGCAGTCAGCGTGTCAATTGCATGCTCCCTCAAAACTTGAGACATATGTGGCATTGTGTTATGGACAAAACTGCACATTTTAGTGGCCTTTTATTGTCCCCGGCACAAGGTGCACCTGGGTAATGATCATCCTGTTTAATCATAATCTTGATATGCCAAACCTGTCAGGTGGTGGGATTATTTTGGCAAAGGAGAAATGCTCACTAACATGGATGTAAACCAATTTGTGCACAACATTTGATAGAAATAAGCTCTTTGTGCATATGGAACATTTCAGCTCATGAAACGACGTAATGTGAAGTGCCTGGACACATCCTTGATATATTGGCCATACACGACATGACCAAAAGTATGTAGACACCTGCTCGTCAAACATCTCATTACAAACTCATGAGCATTAACATTGAGTTGTTCCCACCTTTGCTGCTATAACAGCCTCCACTCTTCTGGGAAGGCGTTCCCCACTAGATGTTGGAACATTTCTGCAGGGACTTGCTTCGATTCAGCCACAAGAGCATTAGTGAGGTCGGGCACTGATGTTGGGCAATTAGGCCTGGCTCGCAGTCGCGTTCCAATTCATCCCAAAGGTGTTCGATGGGGTTGAGGTCAGGGCACTGTGCAGGCCAGTCAAGTTCTTCTACACCTATCTCAACAAACAATTTCTGTAGGGACCTCGCTTTGTGCACGGGGGCATTGTCATGCTGAAACAGGAAAGGGTCTTCCCCAAACTGTTTCCACAAAGTTGGACACACAGAATCATCTAAAATGTAATTGTATGCTGTAGTGTTAAAATGTTATTTTACTGGAACTTAGGGACTAAGCCCGAACCCTGAAAAACAGCCCAAGACCATTATTCCTTCTCCACCAAACTTTACAGTTTACACTATGCATTGGGGGAGGTAGCGTTCTCCTGGCATCCACCAAACCTAGATTAGTCTGTCGGACTGACAGATTGTGAAGAGTGATTCACCACTCCAGAGAACGAGTTTCTATTGCTCCAGAGTCCAATGGCGGTGAGCTTTACACCACTCCAATCGACGCTTGGCATTGCACATGGTGATCTTAGGCTTGTGTGCGGCTGCTCGGCCATGGACACCAATTTCATGAAGCTCCCGACGAACAGTTCTTATGCTGATGTTGCTTCCAGAGGCAGCTTGGAACTCGGTAGTGAGTGTTGCAACCGAGGACAGATAATTTTTATGCGCTACATGCTTCAGCACTCTGTGATCCCGTTCTGTGAGCTTGTGTGGCCTACCACTTCGCGGCTGAGCCGTTGTTGCTCCTACATGTTTCCACTTCACAATTACAGCACTGACAGTTGACTGGGGCAGCTCTAGCAGGGCAGAAATGTGACGAACTGACTTGTTGGAAAGGTGGCATCCTATGATGATGGCACATTGAAAGTCACTGAGATCTTCAGTAAGGCCATTCTGCTGCCAATGTGTCTATGGAGATTGCATGGCTGTGTGCTCGATTTTATACAACTGTCAAATGTTGTGGATCTTAATGTTTTTCCTCATAATCCTGGACTATCGGACGACCATTTTATTTTGCAATCGCAACAAATAATCTGCTCAGACCACAACCAAGGAGCATCAGAAGTCATGCTATAAGTTCTCAGACAACCCAAAGATTCATTGATGCCCTTCCAGACTCCCTCTGCCTACCCAAGGACGTCAGAGGACAAAAATCAGTTAACCACTGTCATGACAGTCATAAATACCTCTTCCCCCCTTTTTCCTCTCTCTACCCTACTGAGGTTACATTTGCAAAACCCTTGGTTAACATAGAGATTCTGGGAACATCAGTATGTGGGGGGAAATGAACTATATTCTGGTAATCCGAACAATTGAACATATGCAGTGGTACTTAATGAATATGATGTCAGTTCGGTTGTCATCTGAGACATTCTCATCAATTATAAGATGACAAACTCTACAGTGGAAAGTCTACACATCAGAGTTATCGGATTCACATGGAATTGTTACATTTAAATGTTTGAATATAAAATTATTTGTGATGGGATGAAATGTGATTTTAGCTTCTAAAATGTGAGATGTGGGTTTTCATAAGATAGGGCTGCTCAATCAGTGGCCCGCCCTGTGAAGGGACATGGGCTATAAAACTTTTCAAACATGCCCTCCTCTCCCTTCCTATATAAGCCCTTGACGACAATATAACTTCCTGTTCCGGGGATGTAGGACAACGGTCCTATGTCAGAATGGTTCAGATAATAACTACAGAACGAAGCCAACATCAGCGTGAGCTTTGGTTGCGAATGGTATGAACTTTGAACTCTTATTCACTATAGAAGTGAAACCTCCTTGCCGTTGAGTTAGCAACCGCAGCTGCAAATGCAGGTTAGGAAGGAACAGGCAGAGTATCCCATCTACCACACAATGCCGTTACTACAACGTATCCAATTGACCACCAGAGACATTCTTCAAAGGACTCGGTTGGGAAACACGGCCTTCCATCTACCACCAACCTACCGAAGCGCAGCTCAGAGTAAATATTTATTGCATTTTCCTTTTCCAAATGGGCGGTAATTTAGAATGCATAAGATACTGTATTTACGATAGCCCAGTTTCTTCCCTTTGTTCCTCAGTCTTCCCGCTCCTTCACTCAACCCAGACCCTTTTCCTTTGTGTAACAAGCTGTCATATCTGTTCCGCCCGCTAGGGACGTTTTCCTTTATGACGCAATTTGTAATCAAGGTATGATTAATTGTGTGTATGTGTAATTCTGTGTGATTAGTTAGGTATTTAGTAAATAAATAATTCAAACCAATTTTATATTGCTGATTCAACTTGTTAGCCAGGGTTCGTGCAGATAAAATCATTTACAACTTTCAGATGAGACTGAATTAAGATGACGATTGGTATTGACTGCTGTTGATGTAAAATATTACTAGGTCTTTAAGAGTTTATTCGGAAGATAACAGCTCTATAAATATTATTTTGTGGTGCCCGACTCTCTAGTTAATTACATTTACATGATTAGCTCAATCATGTGATATTAATTGCGGATAAATTATTTTATAGAATAGCATGTCATATGACTTAATCCGGCATAGCCAAAGACCCCACCTAACTGAGGAACTCAATTTAACCTTTCGCAGTACCATAGATGCAGTTGCTCCCCTAAAAACATTTGTCATAAAGAAACAAGCTCCCTGGAAAACAGAAAATACCCGAGCTCTGAAGCAAGCTTCCAGAAAATTGGAACGGAAATGGCGCCACACCAAACTGGAAGTCTTCCGACTAGCTTGGAAAGACAGTACCGTGCAGTATCGAAGAGCCCTCACTGCTGCTCGATCATCCTATTTTTCCAACTTATTTGAGCAAAATAAGTACAATCCGAAATGTCTTTTTGATACTGTCGCAAAGCTAACTAAAAAGCAGCATTCCCCAAGTGAGGATGGCTTTCACTTCAGCAGTAATAAATTCATGAACTTCTTTGACGAAAAGATCATGATCATTAGAAAGCAAATTACGGACTCTTTAAATCTGCGTATTCCTCCAAAGCTCAGTTGTCCTGAGTCTGCACAACACTGCCAGGACCTAGGATCAAGGAAGACACTCAAGTGTTTTAGTACTATATCTCTTGACACAATGATGAAAATAATCATGGCCTCTAAACCTTCAAGCTGCATACTGGACCCTATTCCAACTACTGGAAAGAGCTGCTTCCTGTTCCTGTCCTGGCCCTCCTATGTTGAACATAATAAATGTCTCTCTATCCACCGGATGTGTGGATAAGTACAAGTAAATACAAGTGGCAGTATTTTTTTTTGAATTTTTACCCCTTTTTCTCCCCAATTTCGTGGTATCCAATTGTTGTAGTAGCTACTATCTTGTCTCATCGCTACAACTCCCGTACGGGCTCGGGAGAGACGAAGGTTGAAAGTCATGCGTCCTCCGATACACAACCCAACCAAGCCGCACTGCTTCTTAACACAGCGCACATCCAACCCGGAAGCCAGCCGCACCAATGCGCCGGAGGAAACACTGTGCACCTGGCCACCTTGGTTAGCGTACACTGCGCCCAGCCCGCCACAGGAGTCGCTGGTGCGCGATGAGACAAGGACACCCGGGCGACGCTAGGCCAATTGTGCGTCTCCCCACGGACCTCCCGGTCGCGGCCGGTTACGACAGAGCCTGGGCGCGAACCCAGGGACTCTGATGGCACAGCTGGCGCTGCAGTACAGCGCCCTTAACCACTGCGCCACCCGGGAGGCCACAAGTGGCAGTATTAATTCTCTCTTGAAAAAGAGAGATTTGGCCTATATCGAATCTCCCATTCCTCTCAAATTTTTTTGAAAAAGCTGTTGCGCAGCAACTCACTGCCTTCCTGAAGCCAAACAATGTATACGAAATGCTTCTGTCTGGTATTAGACCCCATCATAGCACTGAGACTGCACTTGTGAAGGTGGTAAAGGACCTTTTAATGGCGTCAGACCGAGGCTCTGCATCTGTCCTCATGCTCCTAGACCTTAGTGCTGCTTTTGATACCATCAATCACCACATTCTTTTGGAGAGATTGGAAACCCAAATTGGTCTACACGGACAAGTTCTGGCCTGGTTTAGATCTTATTTGTCGGAAAGATATCAGTTTGTCTCTGTGAATGGTTTGTCCTCAGACAAATCAACTGTATATTTCGGTGTTCCTCAAGACTCCATTTTAGGACCACTATTGTTTTCACTATATATTTTACCTCTTGGGGATGTCATTCGAAAACATAATGTTAACTTTCATTGCTATGCGGATGACACACAGCTGTGCATTTCAATGAAACATGGTGAAGCCCTGGTGAAGCAAACTTTCTACTTTTAAACTCGGACAAAACAGAGATGCTTGTTCTAGGTCCCAAGAAACAAAGAGATCTTCTGTTGAATCTGACAAGTAATCTTGATGGTTGTACAGTCATCTCAAATAAAACTGTGAAGGACCTCGGCTTTACTCTCTTTTGACGAACATATCAAGACTGTTTCAAGGACAGCTTTTCCCCATTTACGTAACATTGCAAAAATCAGAAAATGTCTGTCCAAAAATGATGCAGAAAAATGAATCCATGCTTTTGTTACTTCTAGGTTAGACTACTGCATTGCTCTACTTTCCCGGCTACCCGGATAAAGCACGGCTGCTAGATAGATGCTAAATACGGCTGCTAGAATCCTGACTAGAACCAAAAAATGTGATCATATTCCTCAGTGCTAGCCTCCCTACACTGGCTTCCTGTTAAGGCTAGGGCTGATTTCAAGGTTTTACTGCTAACCTACAAAGCATTACATGGGCTTGCTCCTACCTATCTTTCCGATTTGGTCCTGCCGTACATACCTACATGTACGCTACGGTCACAAGATGCATGCCTCCTTATTGTCCCTCAAATTTCTAAGCCAACAGCTGGAGGCAGGGCTTTCTTCTATAGAGCTCAATTTTTATGGAATGGTCTGCCTACCCATGTGAGAGACGCAAACTCGGTCTCGACCTTTAAGTCTTTATTGAAGACTAATCTCTTCAGTAGGTCCTATGATTGAGTGTAGTCTGGCCCAGGAGTGTGAAGGTGAATGGAAAGGCACTGGAGCAAAGAACCACCCTTGCTGTCTCTGCCTGGCCGGTTCCCCTCTTTCCACTGGGATTCTCTGCCTCTAACCCTATTACAGGGGCTGAGTCACTGGCTTACTGGTGCTCTTCCATGCCGTCCCTAGGAGGGGTGCGTCACTTGAGTGGGTTGAGTCACTGACGTGGTCTTCCTGCCTGGGTTGGCGCCCCCTTGGGTTGTGCCGTGGCGGAGATCTTTGTGGGCTATACTCAGCCTTGTCTCTAGTGGTGTGGGGGCTGTGCTTTGGAAAAGTGGGTGGGGTTATATCCTGCCTGTTTGGCCCTGTCTGGTGGTATCATCGGATGGGGCCACAGTGACTCCTGACCCCTCCTCTCCCAGCCTCAGTATTTATGCTGCAGTAGTTTATGTGTCGGGGGGCTAGGGTCAGTCTGCTATATCTGGAGTATTTTTTTAAAGTTCTCTCTCTCTACCCACCCTAGGACCATGCCTCAGGACTACCTGGCATGATGACTCCATGTTGTCCACCTGGCTGTGCTGCTGCTCCAGTTTCAACTGTTCTGCCTGCTGCTATGGAACCCTGACCTGTTCACTGTGATTACTATTATTTGACCATGCTGGTCATTTATGAACATCTTGGCCATGTTCTGTTATAATCTCCACCCGGCACAGCCAGAAGAGAACTGGCCACCCCTCATAGCCTGGTTCCTCTCTAGTTTTTCCTAGCCATCGTGCTTCTACAGCTGCATTGCTTGTTGTTTGGGGTTTTAGGCTGGGTTTCTGTACAGCACTTTGATATATCAGCTGATGTAATTAGGCCTGTATAAATACATTTTATTTTATTTGTCAGCAAAAGCTGATTTTGAAGTGGTGTCCACAGATTTTTGTATGTAGTGTACCACAAACCCCCGAGGTGCCTTATTGCTATTATCAGCTGGTAAAAGTTGTCATATCTCTGGTGTACGGTCTGAAATATCAAGCATTTAAGCCAATCAGCATTCAGGCCTCGAACCACCCAGTTTATAATTATAATTGAGGGATGATGACAATCGTTGACCCTGTTTTTCTGTTAGACAAAGTGCACAGTTGGGTGCCAGACTGTTGCTTTGGTTATGAATGGATGCCAGACCTATCAGAAGGAGCAACGGTGGGTATCATAACAGCAATGTGATTGCAATGGTCTAGCGACCTCCAAAAAGTATTTAATTCACTGTTCACTTGCTATTTTCACAGCATATCAGGCAAGATCTCAGAATACAAGTGTGTCATGCGACACAAGTACCCTTGTGACACCTTTTCCGTTATGAAAAGGACACGCCATCACTACTCTGATAGTAACCCAAGTTACCCTGATGACACAGACGGCTTCATCAACAACAACAGGTAATGTGTAACGGCTTTCCTCTTCCTCTTCTGAGGAGGAGTAGCAAGGATCGGACCAATACGCAGCGTGGTAAGTGTTCATCTTGGTTTTTAATAAGAACACTGAACAAAACAATAAACGACAATGTGAAAAAACAAAACCGAAACAGTTCATAAACACCCACGAAACAGCTACCTAAGTATGATTCTCAATCAGAGACAACTAACGACACCTGCCTCTGATTGAGAACCATACTAGGCCAAACGCAAAACACAACATAGAAAACACAACATAGACAACCCACCCAACTCACCCCCTGACCATACTAAAACAAAGACATAACAAAGGAACTAAGGTCAGAACGTGACATAATGTATGTTATGTGAAAAGTTGTATTCAAAAATACCCGGCTTGATAAACTAGTAGGCTAATCCCCCAGCCATGCAGATACAACTAGTACAGTCATTTTGGTTGTGAAGTGCATTGGCAAAGAGCTTTGTCCTTTCTTCAGAACAAAATGCAATTTACCACATGGCTGTCTATTATAACACCCTGTCAAAGGCCTTTCCCAGTCAACACCACCTCATAAAATGACCTGCTGCAGTTGTTCGAGAGACTTGCAGCTGAACATGCAACATAGTGAAGACCAGCAAGGGGGCTCTCATCAGCATCATGCAGACATGCCCTCTCTGTGAGCATTCCTATGAATGGAACAGTCAGACACATGTTGGCAAGTATCCGGCCAGCAATCCTCACCTGTCAGCTGCATAATTTGTACAAATGCTGAAGGTAACCTACTTCATACTTTTCCCCTCCATAAAACATATTAACGCGCTAGAACTGATATAACGGCGACAAAGCCCATGAACTGATATAATGGTGACAAAGCGCTAGAACTGATATAACAGCGACAACTCGCTAGAACTGAACTGACATAACAGCGACAAAGCGCTAGAACTGATATAACAGCGACAAAGCGCTAGAACTGATAACAGCGACAAAGCGCTAGAACTGATATAACAGCGACAAAGCGCTAGAACTGATATAACAGCGACAAAGCGCTAGAAATGATATAACAGCGACAAAGTGCTAGAACTGATAACAGCGACAAAGCGCTAGAACTGATATAACAGCGACAACTCGCTAGAACTGAACTGACATAACAGCGACAAAGCGCTAGAACTGATATAACAGCGACAAAGCGCTAGAACTGATATAACAGCGTCAAAGCGCTAGAACTGATATAACAGCGACAAAGCGCTAGAACTGATATAACAGTGACAAAGAGCGAGAATTGATATAACAGCGACAAAGCGCTAGAACTGATATAACAGCGACAAAGCGCTAGAACTGATATAACAGCGACAAAGTGCTAGAACTGATATAACAGCGACAACGTGCTAGAACTGATATAACAGCGACAAAGCGCTAGAATTTATATAACGGCGACAAAGCGCTAGAACTGATATAACAGCGACAAAGCGCTAGAACTGATATAACAGCGACAAAGTGCTACAACTGATATAACAGTGACAAAGTGCTAGAACTGATAACAGCAACAAAGCGCTAGAACTGATATAACGGCGACAAAGCGCTAGAACTGATATAACGGCGACAAAGCGCTAGAACTGATATAACAGCGACAATGTGCTAGAACTGATATAACGGTGACAAAGCGTTGGAAAATGACTTTAGGCGCACTAGAGCTAATTAGAAAAAATAATGTTTAACTGATATGCAGCCAGGACACTTCAACTGTAAATTACCTCAATAAGAGGACATCATAAAGGAACATTTGCCATAACTGAAGAGATATAGATAGCTAACAACCACCTTTTGCACGTGAAAAAAAACAAACAGTCAACAGACACTTGATAGCTAGATGGCTGGGATTTTCTACAAGGAATCTGCCTCGAAAAAAAAGCTTCTCCCAAACGGGTGTGACACCTACTATCGTTGACTGCTGCTAGGATTCCATCTGGCGATCTGTTCACCACCTGCCCTGGCCTTTCTCCCCCTGTCTGGGACAGGTATCCCCGCCACACTCCCCCCTCTCTCCCGGGCTTTCACTCCCCTCCAGCACACACGCACTTATACACACAGCGCAGACTTTGGACTGATCTGAATTTTAGGTAGGCTAATTAACTTGTGAAGCTTATTATGTGAGCTTACTCAGAAATTCTTTAATTAACTAGTATAGGCCTACTATTTATTTATTTTATCTCATACTTTTATAGCCTACTGGACTCATAGAGAGATACTCTCTCAAGTTATCTTGTTGGGGCGAGTGACTCTTTGAACTTACAATGGCTAGCCCCAAGTCGTTATATATTTTTCTTGTGCTTTATGCTATTTGCCTCATGACTCTTGCATGCTTTGTTGACTATGAACTTTATTTTTTTCCCAACCGTGGGACAGACTGTTGTTCCCACACTCAGGACTCTGACTCTTTATTGATTACACAGACTCTTGGCCTCCCATCCTATTCTAACCACCTCTTGCCGGCTTTGTATTCATGTTACCTAATGACATTTCTGTACAATATGATCTTGTTGCCATCTGATGCACATTTGAATGTCATAACAAATCAACACTGCAGAGCTCTCCTGGTCCTCTGCCATGCCCTGATTGTATTACTGCTGATGATATCTGGAAATGTGCATGTACACTCTGGCCCATCTACTGTTGCCAGCCCCAATTCTGACTTGTGCTCTGATACCTGTTTTACTGATTTCTGCTCTCGTAAAAGGCCTGAGTTTTCTGCATGTTAACACTAGAAGCTTATTACCTAAAATGGATCAATTGGAAGTGTGGGTTCACAGCTCCAATTCAGATGTGTTTGTCATTACTGAGATATGGTTAAGAAAGAGTGTTTTGAACACTGATGTTAACCTTTCTGGTTATAACCTTTTTCGGCAAGACATATCTTCCAAAGGTGGTGAAGTGGCAATCTTGACCAAGGATCACCTTCACTGCTAATAATATAATTTGAAACACAATCAAAACAAACTGCAAATGTATCCAACAAGTTTGAAGAGTCACAAGCTTGATGTAGTCATTGCATGCTAGGAATATTGGACTGAATACTCAACTTCTGAGAACATTATTTTTTAATTATTACTTGTTTAACTAAATCTTTCTCTGAGCAATTTTATTAGTTTAAAATAATATAATTTCCCATTTTCTAACCATACAATATAGCTTAGTATTTGAATTATTTATTTTATACTGTTATTTTCGCTCATCTTTATCAAAGGTGTCAATAATTCCAGACCCCACTGTATCTGTGTTTTGGGGCTGAGTGTGGTAATTGTAAAATTTGAAGAGTTGCATCACAACATTGATGATTTTATGTTTTTTCATCATGGTCTATCCACTAGAAACTAATCGACAACATGGACAAAAAGATAAAGAATCAACAAAAATACATACTTTTGCAAGTATAAATTCCCAAATTTTTCATCGATTTCCAAGATAATGAATTACCATGGTTTTTGAAAAATCCTGTTACATTGCCATATGACCATGAATTGTGCAACCCTAATGGAATGTAGTTCATGTCAAATTTAGAATACTTAATCAATTCAAGAATGTAATGAAAAATGCCAAAATGTCTGTAAGCTCTTGTTTTTTTCCCAGTGTAGACTTTGCACATGTCAAACCAATAACAGATTTATCTTCATCATTCAATCTCAGGTTCGGTGAGAAGTTTCAACCTCATTTTCAATTGAGGAATGCACTTTTAGGGAAGTTGACTACATAAGTCTAGCAAACACTAAAGTCAATTCATATCAAGATGTTCACGGATCCTTGTATTATAGCAAAGTGCTTGACTGACACCCTCACACTTTGATTATCGCAGCGAGACAAGCCATCATCCAGACAATGTTCGTACAGAGTGTGTTACCTAATCAGTTCACAACACAATAAACATGAGACATCCTTAAAAAATCTCCCAAATTGAATAAACAGGAATTTCAGAAATGTGCAATTGGTTGATGGATTTGGAAAAAAATCGTCCATTTGAATCATCTATTCCTTTTAGGTTTGGTTGTCGGCGTTTTACATTATAATTCAGAATCACTGTGCACATAGGTTATATCAACTCTAAAACATTATCATTGAGATTAGCATTTCTTTTCACTCACATACAGACAACTGACTCAACTACTAAACTGTTAAGTGGCCACCTACCTTTCCAAAAAAAAAAAAAAAACTGTAGCCTACACAGGAACTATAAAACATTCACATCTGTAAATCAAGTCCACCTAATGTATTTGAAAGAAAACAATACAATTTGGACCCAGGTGTGATTTACATACACATGAATTGTATGCAACCCTGTGTTCAAAACCCATGTCTTGTTCCCATCACATACAATATATTCGCTTAGGAGGACACCTATTGGCCAAAATCTGCAATTACCTAAGATGATTCCTCAATACTTTTAGGATAATGTTAGGGTTTGGTCATAACCCTAACCCATATTGTGTTTTGTCAATACAACTAACGTTACAACCATAAGGACCCATTCAACATGTTATATTTTACTCAAAACAGCATTCATCTTGCTCTGACCCACAAAACAACACACACAAACTGTTGATGCCAAGACATGCATTTTTTTAGAAAATAAGTCAAATACAGTATGGGTTCATAGCTCTTTCTTCTCTCCGTGGCCATCCATGGCCTCTTTCTCTACATTCACTGGGTCCTCTTTCAATACATTTACTGGGCTAACAGTGACCGATAAATGTTTGACTGTGGACTACACCAGACCTCAATAGGCCTACAAGGGTGCGCTCAAACTAAAACGCATGTCAAATACAGTGGTGTGGTGGGTAGAAATGATTAGGTAAAAACGCAGTTCTATGTTTTCAATTGGTTGACTGAGTTTCTGTGTTTTTTTTACGCATCAGTTTGTCTGTTTTGAAGGGCTTGACTCTTTGAAGTCTCGCCCTACTCAACTACCCATTCAAACCAATGGAGAAAACCACTCGCATTGAACCCCTAGAAGTCCGCAACCAGTTTGCCTCGCATGAAAACTCCCATTCCCTCCTTGATTGCTCCGCTTGCGTTTGTGCTAGAGACACTCGCTAGCTGGACAGGCAAACTCTATGAAGTACTAAATAGTAAACCAATCAAAATGTGTGTGCTATCCAGATACTATCATCTGCTTATCACATCTGCCAATCATGTTCTCTGTGCCTAAGGTATATAAACACAGCTGGTGATTTCTGTCTTTTTATATTTGTAATCTATTTAGTTATAGAAATTTGATACCATCAATGCAAGCTGTAAAATAACTCCCAACTTTATTTAGAACGCAGAAACCTTAGCAATGTAGCTAGCTGCAACAATTAGACCTGTTGCTTGCTAGCAGGAGCAAATCTAATTTTATTGGTCACATACACAAATTTAGCAGATGTTATTGCGGGTGTAGCGAAATGCTTGTGTTCCTAGCTCCAACAGTGCAGTAGTATCTAACAACGCAGTAGTAGCTAACAATATATCTAACAGTATCTAACAGCAGACAGCTTTATCACTAGTACTAGCATGTAATTCTGGGACATGGAGCTTTAGCTATCATTATTCCAAGTAATAGTAAAAAAATTTAAAATAATCTATAGGCCAAGTATTGTAAAGCTAATACAGTCATCAGCTAATACTGTACAGTCATCTCTCTCTCTCTCTCCCATGCGAGAGACAGATGCATGTGAGCTCTCACATTTTTCAACATGTTTTTTTTACAAAAAGATAGATTTGGAATTAGATAAACTTGGATTTTTCGGCAGGGACATATACAGGATGCTACCCTCCACAGCATAACCTTCACTCCAGATCAAAACTCAAAACCTACGACCTAATTTTGGACAGAATTACCTGGAAGGATTAATACTACCAAGGACACCATCCAACCTGGAACTGAGACAGACCAGATATAACTTCAATTAGCACTCAGATGTGAAGTGAAAGGTGTATAAGTCTTTGAGCCCAGCAAATGGCAGGCTATCCCACCCAAATCCAGAGGCCTTGAAGCCCCATCCTGCTGTTCAGAGACAATCTGATTTTCTACAAGAAATCTGCCTCCAGAAATAAAAGCTTCTCCCAAGTGGGTGACACCTACTGCTATTGCCTGCTGCACTGCTGCTTGGATTTCATCTGGCGATCTGTTTACCGTCTGGCTTGGTTGTCTCCCCATGTCTCCCCATGTCTGGTTCAGGTACCCCCACCACACTCCCCCTGTCTCCCGAGACTTTTGGCCTCCCATCCTATTCTAACCACCTCTCACCGACTTTGTATTGTTGTTACCTGATGAAATTGCTGTATAATATGATCTTGTTGCCATCTAATGCACATTCAAATGTCATAAATCAACACCCTATCATATGCCGTGCCTTGATTGTATTACTGTTGATGATATCTGGAAAAGTGCATGTACACCCTGGCCCATCTACCGTTGCTAGCCCCAATTCAATTCTATTACCTAAAATGTATTAATTGAAAGTGTGGGTTCACAGCTCCAATCCAAATGTGTTGGTCATTACTGAGATGTGGTTAAGAAAGAGTGTTTTGAATACCGACGTTAACCTTTCTGGTTATAACCTTTTTCAGCAAGACAGATCTTCCAAAGGTGGGGGAGTGGCAATCATTAACAAGGATCACCTTCAGTGCTCAGTTGTCTCCACCAAGTCTGTCCCCAAACAATTTGATTTTTGGTTTTATGCATTAAACTTTCTAATAGCTCTTCGTCGGCTGTGGCTGGGTGTTATCGTCTTCCATCAGCACCGGCCTGTACCCTACCTGGCCTAAGCTCTCTTCTGGCTCCTTACACTAAGTCTGAATTTGTCCTGCTATGTGACCTAAACTGGGACATGCTTAAACTACCCGACCAAGTCCTAAAGCAATGGGATTACCAATCCCACAAGGTATGACTCCAAACACCCAGAAAAGGCTACTAAGGTATGACTCCAAACACCCAGAAAAGGCTTCTCTCCTGGATGTTATCCTCACAAATAATCCTGATAGGTATTAGTCTGGTGTTTTCTGTAATGACCTTAATGATCCCTGTGTTACAGCCTGTGTTCGTAATGGCTGCTCAGTGAAAAGACCTGTCCTGATTTGTCATAGACGCTTGCTGAAAAACTTTAATGAGCAAGACTTCCTTCATGACCTGGCCTCTGTAAATTGGTATAGAATCAGCTTGATCCCCTCTGTCGAAGACGCTTGGAACTTCTTATTTGATATTCTCAGTGATGTTAACCAACACGCCCCCATAAAGAAAATGGCAATTAAAAAGAGGTTCAGCCCCTGGTTCGACCGTGATCTTGCAGAGTTACTCCACCTCAAGAATTGCATTTGGCGAAAGGCTCGGCACATGCATACTCAGGCTGACTGGCTCTGGTTCAGGCAAATTAGAAATAAGTGCCCTCAGGCTAACCGGAAGGCCCAAGTTAGTTACTGTAAGGAACAGTTCTCTCTCTGTGGGTCTAACCCCAAGAAGTTCTGGAAAATGGTTAAAGACCTGGGGCCGGATTCACAAAAGCTTCTTAACTGCCATTTTTTCCTTAACTAAAGACTTATGAAGAAAGTTAAGCGAAGTTGCTATTCCACAATAAAGCCCTTGGATATGTTCTTAATTTTAAAAAATGTTTCTTCCTAAAAAAAAGGTAAGATGAAATGGAATTCTTGAAAATAATGTTTTAGGATTTCTTATTGGAAATGGACTTAACTTTAGGACAGCTAAACCCTTGTCTTCAGCCGAATGGATACTTTTGTAACCATGAATGTTTTCTTGCGCCACATACAGTTGGCTACCGGATACTTAAATACAGCAAGGAAACAAATTAAACACGCATTATCTAGATAGCTAGTAATTAAAAATATACTAAAATATTTGTGTTAAATAGCTAGCTCTATCTCGTCAATTTGCAAAGAAGAACTTGGCTAACGTTAAGGTCGTTACGCATTAGCTAGCTAATGTAGCTACCTAATTTACCGGTTGCACAGTCCCCAGCAGTCTCACCTATCATAATGACACCTTCTCCTCCAGCTGGTCCACATGAATGGTCTATCAACTCCCTTCTTCTTAGCAACCGAATTGATGTCGGACCACTTTTTTTTACGGCGTCACTGTCCCTTGCCACACCCCCGACGGCAGAGACAGACTTGGCCATTCTCGCCAATCCTCTCTTTTTGGTCTCTGCAGTGACCCGCAGTTATCAAGTCTCCCCAACAGCAACCTTTTCCTGGTTGCTATTTCCTCCATCATCACTTCAAGCTCTTGTTTGCTTAAGTTTTTATTGCACTTTTCTTGGTTATCCATTGTTGGTTTTCATATAGCTAGTCTGATGGCTGTAATGTGTGAACAATAACAAAATAACCAAATCCTATCATCCCCGTCACATAGGCTTATTTATTGTTTTCAAGCACTTCCCTAATGTCAATGCCACATAAGATATTACGAAGAAACTTCTTACTTTTTTTCATCAGTAATGTTTTGTGAGAAGAGAATAAACCCTCCTCACAGCTGCCCATGTCCCTTAAAGTTGATGTGGTTGTTACTGACAAGAAGCACATGGCTGAGCTTTTAAATCACCACTTCATTAAGTCAGGATTCCTATTTGATTCAGCCATGCCTCATTGCCCGTCCAACATTTCCACATCTCCCACCCCTTCTAAAGCGACTAGCCCCAATGCTCCTAACCTCTTTTTCCCCTGCCCCGCTACAAAGTTTCTCCCTGCAGGTGGTCACTGAGTCCGAGGTGCTAAAGTAGCACCTTAAACTTAACCCCCCAAAAACATCTAGGTCAGATGGTTTAGACGCTTTCTTCTTTAAGGTTGCTGCCCCTATAATCGCCAAGCCTCTCTCTGACCTTTTTTAGCCTCTCTCTCCTCTCTGGGGAGGTTCCCATTGCTTGAAAGGCAGCCACGGTTTGTCCTTTATTTAAAGGGGGAGATCAAGCTGATCCTAACTGTTATAGGCCTATTTCTATTTTGCCCTGTTTATCAAGTGTTAGAATAACTTCTCTCGGTATGCAATCTGGTTTCTGCTCAGGTTATGGATGTGTCACTGCAACCTTAAAGGTCCTCAACGATGTCACCATTACCCTTGATTCTAAACAATGTTGTGCTGCTTTTTTTATTGACTTGGCCAAAGCTTTTGATACGGTAGACCATTCCATTCTTGTGGGCTGGCTAAGGAGTATAGGTGTCTCTGAGGGGTTTGCTAACTACCTCTCTCAAAAGTGCAGTGTATAAAGTCAAAACATCTGCTGTCTCAGCCACTGCCTGTCACCAAGGGTGTACCGCAAGGCACGATCCTAGGCCCCACACTCTTCTCAATTTACATCAACAACATTGCTCAGGCTGTAGGAAGCTCTCTCATCCATTTATATGCAGATGACACAGTCTTATACTCATCTGGCCCCTCCCCGGATTTTGTGTTAAATGTTCTACAACAAAGCTTTATTAGTGTCCAACAAGCTTCCTCTTGCTTTAACTGTGAACAAACTCTTGTAAGAAGAATGCCCCTATCCCCACCAGTGTGATTACAGCCTCTGAGGGTTTAGAGCTCGAGGTAATCACCTCATTCAAGTACTTGGGAGTATGGCTAGACGGTACACTGTCCTTCACTCAGCTCATATCAAAGCTGCAGGCTAAAGTTAAATCTAGGCTTGGTTTCCTCTATCGTAATCGTCCCTCTTTCACCCCAGCTGCCAAACTAACCCTGATTCAGATGATCATCCAACCCATGCTAGATTACGGAGACATAAGTTATAGATCGTCAGGTAAGGGTGCTCTCGAGCGGCTAGATGTTCTTTACCATTCGGCCATAACATTTGCCATCAATGTTCCTTATAGGACACATCACTGCACTCTATATCCTCGGTAAACTGGTCATCTCTGCATACCCATCACAAGACACACTGGTTGATGCTTATTTATAAAACCCACTTCATTCTCTTCATTCAAAGAATCAATCATGGACACTCTTACTGACAGTTGTGGCTGCTTTGCGTGATGCATTGTTGTCTCTACCTTGCCCTTTGTGCGGTTGTCTGTGCCCAATAATGTTTGTACCATATTTTGTGCTGCTGCCATGTTGTGTTGTCATGTGTTGCTGCCACGCTTTGTTATCTTAGGTCTCGCTTTATGTAGTGTTGTCTCTTGTCATGAGTGTTTTCTCCTATATTTTTTATTTAATTTATTTGTATTCTTAATCCCAGCCCCCGTCACTGCAGGAAGCCTTTTGATTTTTGGTAGGCCGTCATTGTAAATAAGAATTTATTCTTAACCGACTTGCCAAGTTAAATAAAGGTTAAATAAAATATTTACTATTTTGAGTCATGCTGACAAATAAATGCTACACTATCCCTGTCAATAGGCATAGTTGGAGCAGGATGCAGATTACCATGCCTCTTTCATTCTCCTAGTAGCCGTCATTTTTTTTAGACTGTCAGGATGTTCATTCCTAGCGCATATGCTACAATCCTTTGCTGTGATGACTTCTGTGATGAATTATTGCCTAACTTTTGTCTCCCAAGATCTAATTCAGCTCTCCTCTCCTGTTCCCAGAGATCAACTAAGTGCTATACAGCATGCATAGGCTCAGCTGATTCACTCACTCACTCTTAGACATTGAGACCTGCTGTTTTTTCTTTGTGGTTTTGCCAAATGCATTTTAGAGTTGAACAGCACCAAGTACAGATACACGCTTGTTAAAGCATCTCGAAGACTGAATACAATATATAATCAGTTTGACAAGGTGAAAAACTGATTGTTTTTTCTATTATAGCATGCAGTGATTAGAATTATATTGTCCAGGTCAGGAGCCCAGGCTTTTGCCGTATAGTTTCACTAGACCGCGCAATTTTAAGATTGCATACTGCTTAGGCATTTCTATTTCTCTATGGTTGGCTACATTGGTAACCAGGGCACACAAATGCTCCTAGAGAGGGGGGATTACTGAAGCATACGTTGATGACAGTTCTGTCTCCATCAGAGGCTCAGGCTTTTGGCATAAGGTAAAATTTAAATTTCTGGACTAACATTGTGCCCCCCACCCGGCACTCCTCTATATACATTTATTGGTAGGTTACACAATATTTAGATTGATCAAATACTGCCTGAGACACTGCCTGAGAAACCTTTGCCATTAGTCTCCATACTCAATAAATGGAGACGCTAAATGTGATGTTCTTTGTTCAAATGTATATGCATGAAATGTACATTATGGAAAACATTCCTCACACTCAGTCATCGTTAGTTCTAGAATAATGGACAGGCAAGAATTTGTCACTGTCAATTTAGGTTAGTAGGAACCTTAGCCTAATTTAAACCACCTAAATATTCACATTCACTGAACATTTAGTATTTGAAACCGCAAACATGCTATGTTAGCTAGCTGACTATGACTTTCCAACACAAGTCTGGAACTCTTCCAAGTCAAGGTAAACTTTTGGTTTTACTAATTTATTGCCACTGGGGCCACCATTAATACAGGATTGTAGCGGGTTTACAAACGCGTTAGTTCTATTAGCTATGCTGACTATGATGTTACTAATATAGCTAATATGGTGACAACGATGTAGGCTGTGTGCAGCGGTTTGGCTTGGAAAGGTGTTTTTTGCCTGGTCACATACAGCTGATGTGTTGTGCATTGAAATCCACAAGGGAAGAGGTGAGCGCATAGATGCGAGATGGAATACAACGTGGCTGGTATGAAAGTGAACTGTGTTTACGCGTGATCAGTGTAGTATTCACTCTGCTGATTCTGTTGAAAAAGTTTCTTAAACAGAAGCAAATGTAACAAAACGGGGATAAACATACCTGAATTTGTCCAATAAAAACTACTGTTTGCAACTGTTGGACTAATGAATACACCCTATATCAGCTAGATGCAGGTAAGAGTGTGTAAGGCATTATTGAATGTCACCGTCTGTCACCTTAAATGTCTCTCGACCTGTGTGCACCTATGTTATAAACTGTCATTCATAGGTCAGGTTGATGGGTATAGGACATGAGAATAGGAACATTTGAGTATCATGTAGTAGCCTAAACCTATTGCATTGAACTGGGTGAATGGAATATGAATGACAGTCCTCCAATATGCTGTAATAGAAATAACGCCATGCTTAAAAAAACAAAAACATTTGTCCTCCCTCATCTTAAACGGCACTGACTGCCACTGGAACGTACATTTCTGTGACTTGCTAACTTTAGCTTGCTCGCTCAATGAATGCTGCTGGGCGAAGTAATATTGCGTTTTTTTGGTCACCTTATTTGACCTGTTCTGCTTCTTTTGAGAAACGGTTCAATCCTACCTTGAGGCACTACTTGAGTAATTAAAACACTAAATCATGATACAGTAACTGTTGGTCACATATGTATTCATTATAAATTGTGTCAGTTAACGATAAACCTTTAAACTGCACTCTTCCCATCTCTCTTAAGTTTCAGGCTCAGATGACAAAACCTGCAGGTTTGCAGACTTTCTATTGGTTACATTTAATACGGAGAAATATACAATAAAACAAAGACATTGCTTAACTGTGAACAAACTTTATTGCAGACATTTTCCTCAAATAAAATGGAGCATACATAAAATAAACTACAATGTATTTACATTGGGGATTATGTGTGTGTGACAGAGAGAGAGGGAGTGTGTGTGTGCATGTTGCGTTTTAAGTTTCCTTGTCACCCACCCATCTCTGCTTTGTCAGTCTTGATAGGCCCAGTGTATGCACTTCTGGGTGAGGCTGTCAGGCAGTGGTGGAGTGCATTGCAGATCTGAAAAGGACACAAAGTGGCAGTAAGTATACAGCTCAACATGTTTGTGTGCACATCGGTTGGTGGGATTGAGCATATATGCATGTAATATAATTATGAATTACCTGTATCCAGTTGGGAACCCTCAAAAGTTTCTACCTTCAAGGCCAGTGAACTAAGAATTGGTGCAGCTGGTAAATTAAAAACCACAGCTGAGGACTGCTGTGACTACAGCTGAACTACTGGGGGTGGCAGATCTAAAAGAGGCATAATTTTCTTAACTGACAATAATCATACAAGTAAACAGAGTGAATGAGTATAAGGCCTAGAGTCAATAAGATCAAGCGTTAACCAGCGATAGCTGACACCAACATTGCTTATGTTTTATCGGTGTCTGATGTTGGATCTGTCAAATCGGCAAGCAGCGGCTCTTGATCATTGTCACGAATCTACACCGTAAACGAAAAAGTGTAGGTTATATATAAATATGACGCTCAAATTCAAAAGTAAACTAAATGAGGATTTATATCAGCCTAATCGAGGTGTAGATTACATCTCAAATTCCACTGTTCTAACTTGTAAACAGGGATGCATGAGATTTCTGTTAATGCGACTCCCTGCCGCCAACGGCAATGTGCGGTTTAGGTATAAGGCCAGGAGCCGCTTGTTAATTTGACAGCTTTAATACAGTTCCACCTCAGACACCACCAAAACAACCGCTATGCGGATGTGATTGAATAGAGCCCCAAGTGAAGGAGAGTATGCATGTGATAATTACCTGCATCACCCGTCATTGCCGGTGAAGCAGGTGCAGACGTGTCAAAATATAGCTAGCTAGCATGATTGCATGTAAAACAACTTTACAGATGATTAAAGTTCGAAAGAAAAGTTGACTTACCGGTCTGCTGCTCTTGGGAACTAGATAAACATCCGCATAGGTCGGCTGGACAAAAGAACGAGTCAAAATTCACCCAAGGCTGAAAACGGCTTTAGAACGTTGGCTAAGCTAAAACTAGCGCGAGCCCATATCAAATTAATGGAATCGAACGTTCGCAGACTGTTTTGACTGGAGTGAAGCTTAGATTTAGCTAATTTAGCTGATTTAGCCTAAATGGCACCAAAAAAGTATCCATTTTTATTTTAACACTACAATCTGTTCTTAGGACGAAACTGAAATAACTAGTGTAGAAAGGAAACATCTGCACCTCAGTGGAGCCAATTGTGCTTGTCTGCATAGCGAGGAAGTAGGGGAAAAATGGCAACTGACTATTTCAGGTCTAGCGTTTGATGACGAGATACAATACCCAGCCTTACATAATTAGAAAGATATTGATTAACATGGTGTCCGAAATGACAAAAAATACAAATCTAAATATGCACATCGCGAGATATTTGGCAAAATAAGACAGCCATACCTACATTTCCCTATAGTAAACAATGGGACGACCTCAGAGTAACATGAGTAATTTGTTGTTTACATTTTAACTTAACGTGAGCAGGTCTCCATTGCCAACTATAGCGAAACTACCATTGTCCCATTTGTTGTACTTTCTTGCTGGAGACACTGATAGCTAGCGCTGCTAACTAGCTAATGCTAACGGCGCTAGCTGAACTCCTATGTTAGGCTGGACACATTACACGAACGTTCGGAAGGCGAGTTGGTACCACAGTGCTCAATAGAATTCATAGGAGCTGGCAGGGTGATAAAATGCCCTAAATTAAGGCCTGCTTTTTCGTGATTACTTCAACTACGACAGGCAGCTGGGATATATTATGAAACTGGGCTCCACCGCGGATGCAATGAACCACTTTTTAGAAAAGCGTTGTTAAAATGCAATGTGTCCAGCCTAACATAGGAGTTTAGCTAGCGCCATTAGCATTAGCTAGTTAGCAGCGCATGTTAGCTATCAAAGTGTCTATCCAGCAAGAATGTCGAGGTCAAAAACGAAATTAATCAAATAAATGTTGTTACATACACGTTTAGCGAAATTGTGTTTATACCGCCAACAGTGCTATGTTAAGCCATGCTGATTAATTTACTTTAAGGCCAATCGGACTGAAATAATGAATAGGCTGAACGTACATTTCTGTGACTCACTAGCCAACTTCAGCTTGCTAACTCAGTGACCGGTGTTGGGCGAAGAAATATACCTTTCGGTTTACAGTTCCCCATGGGGAAATCCGACTAGCCACAAAATTAACCAGTTTCCAGAATTATTACAGCCGGGTTGGTTTAGAAACCCCATTGACAGTGCATGGGAAATGGTTGAGGTCAGTTTAGCCAAAGAATCACGGCTGCCGGGGATGGCGGTCAAATCAATGGTTGGTTATAAAAGTATTCCAGTATCGAAATCCATGATTCCCCTTCAAGTGAAAACCAATCAATTCTAACTCATGCAACAATCAGTCAAAAGGAAATATTTTAAGTAGGTACTCTAAACAATTGATCCCTCTTATTTCACTAGGCAAGTCAGTTAATACAAATTCTTATTTATAATGACGGCCTAGGAACTGTGGGTTAACTGCCTTGTTCAGGGGCAGAAAGACAGAATGTTACCTTGTCAGACCCGATCTCGCAACCTTTCCGTTACTGGCCCAACGCTCTCAACCACTAGCCTACCTGCCGTTTCTCAGGCAAACTACTTCAACATTTTTTAGGAATAAAACACGCAAACATTTTATGACTATTGTTTAATTCTGGAAACTTCCACAAGAACAAATAATATCTTAAAACCATAGAACGATTGAGACCAGAACAGCAACATCCTCTGGCATTGTCAAATGTATAAACGTTAACAATTCATACCTTTCCTGCAGTTAAGTACAATAAGAGTGACACCTTTAGTCACTATTTATTCGTCATTACTTCTAAGATATTATATATTCTCTTTGCATCAGAAAACATTCTGATATGTTCGTATTCCTTTTCACATTAACTATGTTACGACAGTGGAATTTGAAAAGGTATACCATTTGAGACAACATCCACGTTAATCGTACCCTGCTCATTCACGACAAACCACAATTAAGTTTAAAAAGTTCCGAACATTTTATTAGCGTCATGTCACCTTAATATGTTCATACTAAAATCAACAATTCTTTACCATAATGTAGTCTTTTCAATACACAAGTATCAATAAGCATGATTAAAAGATCACAATGGCTTTATGTCTGTATTCAAGAATGTCCCATATCCTATTATATTAAAATATTTCATATATAGCGTTTGTATTTAAACAGAGGTTTAATAATAAAAATGTCCCATAGAAGGCAATTAGAGGATTTAATCAGATCGGGATTCTCATATTTAACAAAGCAACGTCTTCAGAGGTGTTGAATGTCCATGACAAGTGAGAGAGAAGATACAGGAAAGACAGGTTGAGAGAAGGACAAACCAGACCCAAGAGATGACAGCATTGCATTGTTTCGTCAACATTCAAAAGGCAGCAAATTATAACAAGGTTAGTTCGCCTTCAAACGTCTACATTTCTGCCTTTGCATTAATCCTAGATTTGTTCGACACAATAACCAAAATAAAGCACACATCTGTCCTTCACAACTAAAATCAGTAGATCATTATTATTGTAGCTGAGATATTATTCTTACGCTCAATCAAGGTGACATCCAATTATAAGTCCTTAAGGGCAGGCGATACTCCAACATTGCCTTTAGCATGATACTTCTATTATTTTATTAGCAAATACAACTATGCTTTTGATCAAAAGACTTGACATCCATAGCCAGAACTGTATATGAAAAGATCTAAGAAAACCTTGTTCTTTGAGAATAAACACTGATGTCCTCAATCATTGACGTATCATGAGTTCCCTGGTTGACAAGTTGTTCCAGCTTGAAAATAGTCAAACCAGCAGCAAAATCAGACCTCGCTTAGTCACCTCTGTCCTTGTCCTGTTTACCACACAAAGTTTGATTCGTTTGAAAGTCTGCAGCTGGGGGAAATCTTCAGGAAAGGCAATGATACACACAAAAATGGTGAGCCACCACCGAAGATCCTGTGAGAGGCAGCAAGCAGTCCCTGACAGGTTCCCACACTGATGTTCCCAGGACTGACTCAATACGCTGGGTTTACTTGGAGACTTGCTGTTGGATGTGGAGTAAAAACTCATAGTAAGACAAGGCCGACTCTGTCCGGTCCTCTATCATGTTCTGCAAGAAGCTGGCTTTCAGTGGACTCTCATCCCTGAACGGGAACAGAAAATGAAGGTTGGATCCACAACATTAACGCATAGTCTCTTGCAGAATTGACCTGAGCCGGTTGACAGCTCAACAAAACTCAGTAGGCTGTCAACCCTGTCAATGAGTTCAACCAGATCTAAATACTACGCATTCTATTTTGGCCTTTGTTTACCCAAGGAAATCATCAAACATTGTATGCAACCAAATTTCACCCTTATTCCCCATAGTGTGCACTACTTTTGACTAAAGCTCAACAGCCCTGGTCAAAAGTAGTGAACTAAGTGGAATAGGGTGCAATTTGGAACACAGACATGGCCTCTGATCTCTACCAGTGCTCTGGTCTAGTAAAGCCACACCACTGTTCCTAATGCCTACCTGATGACATGCAGGATGGGGAAGAAGGGCCTCTGTTCCCTCAGCCAGCCAACGAACGCTCTGGTTCTCTGGGACTCTGCAGTGTCCAACTCTGGGAGCATGTTCTGGGAGATTCAACACCATTATAATGAAATATCTTTATGGCACCCCTTTCAGGAAATCTGTTGTGCTGTTTTAAATGAGATGCACTACTAAAATATATATACGCCAAACAAAAGATACTAGCACATGTAAATACAGTATAATACACAGAGGTCCTGGTGAGCGATACAGAACCTTGACAGGAGCAGAGGAGCTGGGCGAAGAGTGAAAAATGGGAGCAGGTGTTTAGGTTCCTTACCATGTTCAGGGGCACAGCAGCGTAGTTTGGGAGCCCCAGGACTTGCGTGAGGAAGTTGGGGTTGCAGTTTCTTCCAATCCAGAGATAGATTACCTGTTAGGACAAAGGAGAAGTCAGTCAAGATTGTGTTCATTTTATCCATCGGCCCGTTTCTCCAGAAAAATCCACTGCAGATATGGTTGCATGTCTATTTTAGGTTGTACGCCAAATGACATTCCTTTAAAAAAAATGTAAATGAGGGCAAGCTAAAGCATGATGGTGTAATGCATCAGACTCTGGATTATTCATATGTCAATATTTGAATTGCATCTGTCCATAACAAATAAATGCATCATGGTCATTCTACTAACCGAGCCAGCGTCCATGAGGAAGGCCCCATCTCTGCTCAGCTTCTCCACAGACAACTGCTGGACTCTGGGCTGGGGGATGGTGCGCTCACTGACGTTCAGGGCTCCCTGTAGAGGGAGAAGAGGGGAGAAGCTAATAAAATAAAAGTTTATAAAGGGGAAACGTACAATATATCCACATGTCAGATGGAAGCAAAACCATGGATAGACAAACAAATGTGGACACCCCTTCAAATAGTGGAGTCGGCTGTATAAAATCGAGCACACAGCCAGACAATCCTCATGGACCAACATTGGCAGTAGAATGACCTTAATGAAGAGGTCAGTGACTTTCAACGTGGCACCATCATAGGATGCCACCCTTCCAACAAGTCAGTTCGTCAAATTTCTGCCTTGCTAAAGCTGCCCCGGTCAACTAAGTGCTGTTATTGTGAATTGGAAACGTCTAAGAGCAACAAAAGGCTCAGTCGCGAAGCGTGACACGGAACCCAAACCAGCTGCGCGCGTGAGCCTTCGTGCATACATTTATTTGTTTCTAGTCATCTCTCCTCCTTCCAGGCTTTTTCACCGTTTAACTTATATGGTGATCGCATCTAAACTTTCATTGCATTACCACAACTACCGGCAAAACAGTTAGTCTTTCAGTCACCCACGTGGGTATAACCAATGAGATGGCAAGTGGGTACCTGCTTCTATAAACCAATGAGATGGGAGAGGCAGGACTTTCAGCGCGATCTGCGTCAGAAATAGGAATGAGTTCTATTTTAGCCCTTGGTGTCGCAGACGCTCGTTGGCGGGCGCTAGCAGTGTGGGTGCAATAATTGAATAACATGGCTTTCTAAATGTAATTTGCGACGCTCGCGCACGCGACGTGTCCGGTCTGGTCAGCATGTAAGGCCACAAGCTCACAGAACGGGATCAGAGTACTGAAGCTTGTAAAAACCTGTCCTTGGTTGCAACACTCACTACGAGTTCCAAACTGCCTCTGGAAGCAACATCAGCACATTAACTGCTTGTCAGGAGCTTCATGAAATGGGTTTCCATGGCCGAGCAGCTGCATACAAGCCTAATATGACTATGCACAATGCCAAGTGCCGGCTGGAGTGGTGTAAATCTCACCGCCATTGGATTCTGGAGCGGAGTTCCCTGGAGTGACAAATCACGCTTCACTGTCTGGCAGTCCAACGGACTAATCTGGGTTTGGCGGATGCCAGAAGAACGCTACCTGCCCCAACTCCCTATTAATGCCAATGATTTTGGAATGAGATGCTCAACGAGCACGTGTCCACATACTTTTGGCCATGTAGTGTATGCATTATATAATTTAAGACATGCTCAAATATAAACTAAAAGAAAAATCTAGCTTCTCATTATTGGCATTATCTATCTGCGTGAACATCAGGGTTTCCCCTAGCCCTGACCTCGTCAGTCAGATCGTCCACACGGTACAGCGCTGGGTGGATCATCAGCATGACGTAGGCCAGGGGCTGGTACTTCAGCTGACACATGGCATACACACGGTCGTCCAGCCTGGTGCTTGTACCCGTTCGGAAGGCTTTCTGTGGATCAGAGAACAAAAACGACATATGAGCAAAGCATGAAGGAGAGAAACAAATCGCAGTAGCTGGGTCTTACATTATCAGTTGATATGACTAGATTTCTTATGGTGTCTTGAAGCTGGTTTATGTTCCATAGCCTGTTTGGTGAGAGGTAGGCTCCGTCCCAAATGGCATCCTATCCTCTTAAAGGTGCACTGCTTTTTTGGGGGCGTCTCAGCGCTGCAACTCGCCAAAGGCCTCAGGAGAGGCGAAGGTGGCATCATGAGTCCTCCAAAACATAACCCACCTAACCGCGTTCCTTAACACCCGCCAGCTTATCCCGGAAGCCAGCTGCACCAATGTGTCGGAGGAAACACTGTTCAACTGGCGACCGGGGTCAGCACGCAGGCACCCGGCCCGCCACAATGAGTCGCTAGAGCCAAGTAGAGGTCCACCGGCCAAACCCAGAAAACACTGGGCCAACTCTGCACCGTCCTATGGGCCTATCAGGCCAGTTGAGGCACAGCCTGGGAAATGAACCCGGGTCTGGAGTAAAGGCTGCAGCACTGTATGCAATGCAGTGCCTTAGACCACTGCGCCACTCGGGAGGCCAATGGTGCACTGCTTTTGACTAGAGCCCTATGGGAACAGGGTACCATTTGAGACGAAGCCGTAGACTGCCAGGGGACTAGCCAGGGAGGGAGTGGGTGGATAGCGTACCTGTTTGAGCAGGGCGAGGATGTAGAGGGGGAACAGTCTGAGGCAGGCGGGGGCCAGGAGGCCAGGCTGCTGGATGGTGAGTACAGAGGTGCGGAAGGACGTCAGAGAGTCGATGGATGCGTTGGTCATCGCGTCCCTGGCGTCACTCAAACTGGCCGTCACAGAGCGATCCACAGCTGGAGAGCGAGAGGACACACATCAGGAAAAAAATAACCCAATTCAAACCTCAGCTACGTTTGTCTCAGGGATTGTGATTCACAAGTTACATGAATGTACAGTACATGTTTGTAGTCATGGCCTTTATTTACAAAAGAGCAACCGTTGGGTTAAATCATTTGTTACTTTATATTAGGGTAAACTATCAATAATAATGGTATAATATTATTACAGTAGGTTCTCTTTAGAAGACTAACATTTCATCAGTGAAGGAATAGACCTGGGTAAAACCCCCATCAACACACTATATGAAGATTAGTCCACAGTCAGTTTCATGTAGCCACTTGGATCCCACAAAGGTCACGGTAACCAGGCAACCATCTGATATCACTTAACCATCTGTCCATGCAAATTAGGCAGCAATGGTAGGGTGGGGATGACAATCCTGCTCTCACTATGAGACATTAATGATCACAGGATGATGGAACACAATAAGGACCTCACCGTGATGGAAATAAACATGCCTTTAATAACCACACAAATACCAACAAACTACCTACCCATGCTAGCCAGCAGGCAAGTGATGGCCTGGACATCAGCCCCAGCGAAGATGTCGGATAGGGAGTTGACAACAGGCAAACACATGGTGTGGACTCGGATTCGTCGCTCTCCTGTAGAAATACAACACCAAGCAACAAGTTACTGTTTCAGCATTACAATGGAAACAAAAAATATTAACTCAATTGCACTTCAGCAAGAGCATGTTTACAATTTGGTATTCAGTTTAAAAAGTGTTCCATCTCACCCTTTCATGGCTCACGTTTACAAACATGGAATCCGAGTCCCAAATGGAACTTCTCTATATAGTGCACTTTTTTACATTTTATAGCCAGAGCCTTTTAAGTCCTGGTAAAAAGTAGGGCACTATGCATGGAATAGTGTGATATTTGGGACATTTACAATGAGTCTCAACCAAGTAAATCCCACAGAAAAATAAAACCCCAGCCCACCACAGCAGCTCCAGACAGTCAGTATACCTTTGCTGGACGTGTAGAGCAAAGCAGCCTGGAAGGAGACAGACTGCATGTCCACCAGGTTCTCTTCAATGGACATCTGCACAGCGAAGCCTGCATCCGGGTTCACGTTGGGCAGAGACAGCAGGTCCGTGGAGCGCACAAAGAAGTTCCCATGGAACGTGTGGATGGACAAGCCTACATGGAGGTTAAGGGGTTTGAGTTGAATTCATTCCAAGTTCATCCTCCCAGATAAAGTAATCTACTGGAGCAGGGACAGACTCACAAGTTCACAGGGTTAATATTACCCTCCATCAATGAGCATTGAGATGATCAGCAAATAATTTACACAGATTTCAGATGAAATCAGATGCATTGTCCCTGAAGGGAAATTTGTTTCAGACAATTAAAGCGCTGCTGCTTTCACATAATACAATAAAACCAGCACAGTGAAAAAAAGTCGTCACCTTTAGAGCAGCGTATCCTCATGACAGCCTCGAAGCCGATCTTGCGGGTGAGGTACCTCTTGAGATCCTTCTGGAAGCACTCTACCCCGGCTGGATTGTGCTGCTGGTGGTAGGAGGGGTAGTAGTACACACTTCCCGCTGAGTACCTGGATATGCAACCTGACGGGAGGAGAGAGAAGATTGAGATTACACACATGAATCCAGCCAAGGTATGATGTTCTATACACAAGGGGAAATTTGATTTGTCACCAGCAAGACACATACAGTAACATACGCATAACTGTAACATACATCAGAGACATGCACAGGGCACTGATTGCTTGTGGAATAAGGTGACTTCGTAAACAATCGCACATTGTAGTGCAGGTGTATGCGGCTGAAGGCGCCACTCACCTAAAGAGGCCAGGTCACAGTACTGGGAGCTCAGTAGGAACAGATCCACAGCCACCTGCTGTCCTGAACAGTCTAGGGCCAGCTTCTTATAGAAGTCTGTGGCAGGAGAAAGGTGCTGGATATCCTGGGGAATCACCACACAACGAGCATCACAGACAATAGTTAAAAAAATAAATAAAAAGTGGGTATAGTATGCAGAACACATTCCTGAAACCCTATCTTCGGGATTGAAGTTGTTTCAACCATCACTGCACAACAGGCATGCAACATGTTATACAACTAGAAATGTGTGCATCCCAAACGGCACAGTATTCCCTACATATGGGACATTTTAGGGTGCAATTTCAGATACAGAATGTATAAACCAGTGTGAACCGGTCTCTAGTCTCCACCTTGGCAGAAGCCCTCTGGTTGGGGTCCTCTCTGGACTTGAGGGCCCCCACACCCAGACTGGGCAGCTGGGTCTGGAAGACGGACACACGCCCTCCGGTGGCCGATAGCAGCTTGAACGCTGCCTGCAGGGCCGGGCCCAGAGCACACTGGGTCTCCATGGTCTTGCCAAACATCTGGGGTAAGCTCCTCAGCAAATCCTGCACCAGCTGCAAAAATAAATAACGCATTTACATAAAGTTTTGAAATGCAAAACAGAGCTAAAGAGAGGCTTAGGCAAAACTAAGTTACCCAATGCGAGTGTGTCTTGATTAATTCAGGCAATGTGGTGAGTTGTTAGACAGATTTGAGTCACAACCTTTTCGTTTTACATTAGCCTGTCTCTGGGGAATATTAGCTCCTTACCTCCTTGCATTCATTGAGGTTCACTAAAAGGCTGTCTGGTGTCGGTAAAAATATATCTGGAGAAAAGACAGCACAGAAGACCATTAGACTATTTTTTCAGTATTTGATAACTTCTAGGCAGTGAATGAGTCTACAGATGAAGCTTGTAAACCCTTGCACCTTTTTTCTTACAAGAGAGCACAAATTGAACAGCGCAATTTAAAGAGCTCCGGCCCATGTTCACAAACTTCTCTATTTTTATCTCTCACCTTCGATGTCGGAGACTATGAGCATCTGTGGTTGGGACAGGCCCTCCTGGAGGTTGTAGAAGTGGATGGTGCTGTCAAATGTGATGAAGCCAATCTTTGTCCTCGAGTCCCCAGGGAGCCTGGAACACACAGGCATTCAGAAGGACTTGTTCAGCAGACAGTCACAGGACACTATTTTTTTTTGTTAAAAGCTACATTGTTTTGGGGTTATTGGAGACGAAACACTTTAAAGTTAGCAAGTTTTGACTAAAACTTCCAGACAATGTTAGTTTATGAAGCCCAGAACATAAGACAATGGACCATGCTGCAAAGGCCTAATCAGCTTTTTTGTTAGTGTCTGTGGTGACGTTGATCATACATACGCATTGATGTTCTCTAGCAGTGACTGACAGACGACATCTAGGTATCCTGTTTCCACGGCATTGTGGGATACGTCCAGCACGATGAGGTAAACAGCAGGCTGGGGGGGTCTCAGCTGAGTATGACAGGTTTCACCACGTCAATACATAGACTAACACAAACACGCAGACAAAAAACATAAATGTTTCCTAGAAAAACTGCAGCAAATGATTTAAAACTTAAGAGCATCATAAAGTCTGATGGAATCACTTCATGAACACAGCAGCAGTAGCACCCAGCTCACTTCATCTGCATTTTATTAGCGGATTAAAGGGGGCAACATTCCACATAGATAAGAAATATTTTCAGGCAGAATATAGACAATCCTGAAAGACTACATATTTGAATTTACCATGTATTCTGATGGTGCAATGAACTCGAGGGTAGCATTCTGGACCTCAGGTCTTTTGTGTGGCTCGCCATACGATCTGCTGACTGGGTTGTACATGAACTCCTCCGGAACTACACCAAACAAAGACGGAGGTTATCTTCAGTCAGAAAAGAGCAGCACCAGGCTTGTCCATCAGTACTAATATCGGCAGGTTAACGATATTCTGGACATTTAGGTCAAAGCGGTGTGCTTGAAAACCTTGATAGAGCATGGGTGAAGTTAGTCCTTGTGGTGCTCGTGTGAATTTCCATTATTTTTTCAGCTTCAGACCAGCCCAACTTCTCACTTGGAACCTAATTTTAGTGTTTAAATAATGAACATTGGATCTGGTCAAAGGAAGTGCCATATATGGGGTATAGGGTGTCATTTGAGAGGAGCTTGGTGGCTGTGGTCCTCACCGTCGTTGACCCGGTAACACAGGTTACACTTCCATCTCCTCTGGTCCAGGAAGGTCACAAAGGGGTTGATGTACGTCCTGCAGGAGTGACACCTCACTATAGTGCTGGAGGTGACCACAGGCAGTTGCTGCAGTGCACAGACAAACAAAAACAATTAAGGGGCAATCTGGGATTAGTACATACATTTAAATGAAATACTGTATATGCACCCATCGGCTCTTGAATAATTTAACTTATAATACAACTGGTTTCTGCAGTGCACAGAGAAAGAATATGATTGTCATAGCCTATCATCAATGCCAAGTTCCACACTAATCTTAAAAAAAAAAAAATCTAATTACAATTCAGACATGATCACAGATGTGTAGATTGAAGACAATTATTCTAGGCTATATGTATCCTTTGATCTTTCACCAGAAGTGGGATTGGTAGAAGGAAGATTATACTGAAGGTTGGGCATGTTTTGCATGGAGTGAGTGGGCAACGTCTTACCGAGAGATCTTTGAAGGGGTGGAGGAGCAAGCCGAGTGGGAGCTTGGCTTTGTTTAACAGCGACTGGGTCTGGGGGATGCTGGTCAGGGTACTGCGGAAGACCCTGTAGTGAGGGGGAGATGCACACCAGGTCAGAACCAGTACATATTATTTACATGTAGGGCCAAGTTCAAGCACATTAACACAAAATGTTCAACATTTTGGTGGGGAGGGTTGATGTTGGGAAACAACGCCAGACAAACTACTACGCACTCTGGGTGGCAGTTGATTTTCTGCAGGTCCTGGGGCAGGCAGGGCGTAGGAGGGGTGACTGGGCCCAGAGGGAGCAGGTTCCTCTCCTGCAGCAGGTTGACCACCCTCAGGGCCTCTGGGGTCTGAGACTGCAGACTCAAACCAGACAAGGAGGGGCTCAGTTGGGCTGGACCTGCAGAGGGCTGGGGAGGGAAATTAGGACAGTTAACCGGTGAATACAATGAACGAGGGCAGCACCCTTGAAGGTCTGATCAAAAATTTGTGCACTTGTGGTGCATCCCTGGTCAGTTTCAATATTTCAGTCTATGCATGTCCTATTTCAACATAGAGTTAATTTTTAAAATGTGTTCAAGTCAGACATGCGCTAAGCTCTGACAATATCATACAGAAAGTTCAGCTATGAACTGTAGAATTTAAAGTGGAACTGACAGCATTTTAGCATCATGAAATATTAAAATAAATTCATCTATACCCCCAGGATTTTTTAAATTTTTTATCTTAGCACTTCGATATGGTCACTTTCACAAATGTATAGAATGTTTGGGAATGACATATAGTAAGGCATTTGTGAAAATTCAATAGCAATAGAGTGGGAAAGCAGCTGTGCATTTAGACAATTAACAGACACTGCAGTAAATAAACCTAATAAAAACATCCGTCTTGATCAGAACCGGAGTCGACGCAGACCGGTGCGCCATAGCCAATCAGAGATTCAGTAGGCATATATGCAAATAAGCCATTTGCAACCCGTGCCTTCCATCAATCACTTTGAACTGGACTGTGTGATTACAGGCAGTAGCAACAGCGCAATTTTAGATCAGAACGCATTCGTCAAAAGCCACAAAATACACCTGAATGGATTTCTGCACATATGTAAATACCACGGGAGTCCTCACATTTGGGATCTTCACAGTCCTATTGATCAAACCACCATGAAAAGTTAAGCTCCCCTCCTCTCAGTTGCCTATGCACATCAACAAGATCAACAACTAATGCTAGCCAGAGCGAGATAAGCTAAAATCTAACGAGGGAACATAAGATAAACCCTCTCAAACTTTAAAATAAATCAAAATAAAAAATAGTTGGCTGTCAAAATTGCACTTAAACAATGTGGAATAAAATCATGCTCGTCCTTCTGCAGCTTGCCTGCCAATGCATGCTTGTACCAACCCACCTTCTGATAACTGAATGGGAAACTTGCTTGCCCTCTCATTTGATCGATGTCAAATACATTTGATTGACAACTAAGAGATCTGTTATCCAGTTAGCATTCATTCAAGCTCAGCATAGCTACCTGGGAAAGCGATGTACATTTCTTTCTAGCTAACCAAATGACACCTGCCTCGAGCTGTTGCCACTGAAAAAAGGTGAGGGGAAAAGGTCAGTCACACCTCCAATGACATCCTCCCAGCAGCTAGTGTTAGGCGCAGGGTTTTTAGCTTACTAAATAGATACACTAGCTCAGGGGAGTCGAACTCAATCGGCGCAGACATTTTGAAAAAAAGAAGTGAATTTGCAGGTTAGACAGCCTATTTGTTAAAAGAAAGAGCAACTGTGTCCCAAACTGCCCATTGTTTTATTGGAAATACAGCCCTTTGTGATGTCCACTTATTGGATGCTGTATACAGCACTTTAATATATTGAAACTAAAGAGATATGTCCAGTCTTTGCTGCTATGCTTGCAGATGTACATAATAAGCTGCGGCCCTAATCAAAAAGGTATTTAGTAACTCCAAACAATCAAATCGTCGCTATAGGTTTATTGCAACATTTAAACATGTTTTTCATTTTTTTGCACTGCATGGATCACCAGTGGGGTTGAATGCCAGGCCAGCTATGATTTACAACAGCAATCATTTGTGGACTACTACCCATCTATAACTGCATCCACCTATTCTCCCAACAATGCCTTACAGTACATACATCATGAAATAGATAGGTTCTATTTTTAACATTGCTTAAAATTTTGAGGCATAAACTGGGATTTTGATATTTTTTTATTACTGATATTATGATTGTCTGTTTCATATCTGCAAAGTAGTTCAAACACTGTCAAACAAAATCCAAGACCTGAATTGGCAAAGCATAGAGATGGAAGTCTTGTTACTTACCTGCTGGTATGGCTGAGGATGGCTGTAAGGCTGCGTCGAGGGCTGCACGGGATGTTGCATGGTGGCGGCATTAGGGGGTGCCGAGGTGTTCTGGTACCCCGGGGGTAAAGAGGGGTAGGATAGACCCATGTGTCGAGTAGGGGGGCTTGGCTGCTGGGGTGGGAGTGGGCCAGCTATAGGGACAAGCACCAAAACAGGCCTCGTTTCAGTTCTTAGTGTTGCTAGCAGTAAATCTAGGGGACTATAAAGTTACATTAGTTATTCATTTCTGATTAAACTATAATGTAGTGGAGGACTGACCCATTTTAGGGCCCATCTCCAAGTGATCAAAGCTGTTGGGAACTTGAGCACCATTACCAGGTGTGGGCATGTGTCCTGTTACAGTGCAAACATAACATTTAGGGGTCAGAATAAAGATGCATTAAAACAAACAAAACACTACTACTTGTGTAAGTACTTAAAAGGCACAATCTGTACATTTGCGAAAACTTGATTTAGCATACATGTTTGTGTTACGTTTCAGGTCAGTTGTACTTTGTTTCATTGCCAAAGGGTTGAGAACATATGAATTATGCATTCAAGGTACCCAATTCACAGTCACAATAACAGACAGTAAGACAACGTGATAAATTGGACACATGGGGGGGGGGGGGAGGGGGACAACGACAGACAGACAAACTTGGAAATAGTGTCAGATGTAAACAGGTGAGATCTGACATATCCATGGAAGTTCGAGGCCTTCTGTTCCTTACGAAACCATGTTAACAAATCTAATAGAAGACAATGGATCAAATGTGATCGTCATCAAAACTGCACAGGGGACACAACACACTGACAGAGACTACACCACACCTGGACACTCAAAATCATTCTCCTGGTTCTCGTACTCAGTGTGGGAAGCATCACTAGCATCACTCCCACACTGAGCTGGCATGGTGGGAAGACAGAAGGCAATGAGACCCAAAGGGGGTGGCTGTTGGGAGCTAGTTCCACTACTGAGAAACCCCACGTTAGACCCCGCCACCCCAGAGGAAAAAATAACTATTTATACAATTATTATACAACTACTGAACAAATAAACCACAGTACATGTGGATAATTCAACAAGTAAGGTAAACAAACTAGGATCAGGTTCCCCTCTTATTCATTAAAAGGCTAAACTGATCACAGATCAGCACTCCTACTCAGACCTTTCATGCAGTATCAAAACTGATATTTCCTTACCATCAGTTTTGGGGCCAAGGGGAGGGGTGGCATTGCCCATGGGGGGTCCAGTAGTGGGTGGGGTGGGTCTCACAGAGGGTGGGGGGCCGCCGTAAGGTGCTCTCATACCTGGGTGGTATGAGTGAGGAGCCGCCATGGGGTTCATCAGAAGAGGGGCAGAGCCTGGACAACAACATTTAGCTACACATATGTCTTACACAGTATCCTATCACGACACCCATCAACTAAAACGTTGTACAATTGTTTGGTTGACATTTTGGGATATTACATCAATGGCACCTACATAGTACTGTGCTGCCAGCCCAGACATCATCCTGGCTGTGGCACAATGGCTGTGGTCAAGGCTAACCTATTACATAACCTTAGACAAAACTGGCAACTATACATCATGACAATGTAACCTATAAGACATGGGGGTATATGAGAACTACCGTGCATAAGAGGGAAAACGTCCCGTGACAAGCAGTATTGTAACTAGAGGGCGACCAATTATGATTTTTCAACGCCGATACCGATTATTGGAGGACAAAAAAAGCCGATGCCGATTAAATCGGCCGATTTTTACAAATCTATTTGTAATAACGACAATTACAATACTGAATGAACACTTATTTTAACTTAATACAATACATCAATAAAATCAATTTAGCCTCAAATAATGAAACATTCAATTTGGTTTAAATAATGCAAAAACAAAGTTTTGGAGAAGAAATTAAAAGTGAAATATGTGCTATGTAAGAAAGCTAACGTTTAAGATCCTTGCTCAGAACATGAGAACATATGAAAGCTGGTGGTTCCTTTTAACATGAGTCTTCAATATTCCCAGGTAAGACGTTTTAGGTTGTAGTTATTATAGGACTATTTCGCTCTATACCATTTGTATTTCATATACCTTTGACTATTGGATGTTCTTATAGGCACTTTAGTATTGCCAATGTAACAGTATAGCTTCCGTCCCTCTCCTCGCCCCTACCTGGGCTCGAACCAGGAACACATCGACAACAGCCACCCTCGAAGCAGCGTTACCCATGCAGAGCAAGGGGAACAACCACTCCAAGTCTCAGAGCGAATGACGTTTGAAACGCTATTAGCACGCACCCCGCTAACTAGCTAGCCATTTCACATCGGTTACACCAGCCTAATCTCGGGAGTTGATTGGCTTGAAGTATTGCGAAGAGCTGCTGGCAAAACTCACGAAAGTGCTGTTTGAATGAATGCTTACGAGCCTGCTGGTGCCTACCATCACTTAGTCAGACTGCCCTATCAAATCATAGACTTAATTATAACATGACACAGAAATACGAGCTTTAGGTCATTAATATGGTCGAATCCGGAAACTATCATCTCGAAAACAAGAAGTTTATTATTTTAGATAAAATACCGAACGGTTCCGTATTTCACTAACAGGTGGCATCCCTAAGTCTAAATATTTCTGTTACCTTGCACAACCTTCAATGTTATGACATAATTACATAAAATACTGGCAAATTAGGCAGCCCAAACTGTTGCATATACCCTGACTCTGCGCTCATTGCACGCAAGAGAAGTGACAATTTCACCTGGTTAATATTGCCTGCTAACCTGGATTTATTTTAGCTAAATATGCAGGTTTAAAAATATATAATTCTTTGTATTGATTTTAAGAAAGGTATTGGTGTTTATGGTTAGGTACACGTTGGAGCAACGACAGTCCTTTTTTGCGAATACGCACCGCATCGATTATATGCAACCCAGGACACGCTAGATAAACTAGGAATATCATCAACTAGTGATCAACTAGTTAACTAGTGATTATGATTGATATATTGAAATCGGCCCTAATTAAAGCAGCCATTCCGATTAATCGGGCAACCTCTAATTATAACCCTACACTGGAGGTGACAGGTCTGACGACAGCTGATGAGGCTGACCCAGAGCTAGCTAATGTCAATGAACTGGAAGACACCCCTAGGTGACTACTGAGACTACACTGGGGCATTCCAAATAAGAGCAATCTGATGTTGCTTCCAATATCAAAGATCTGTCATTCAGAGATTGCAAGTATGAATAAATACTCAATCAAATCAACTTGAATGAAAATAGTAAACTGGACAGATTAGAGTGAATGTTAAAACAGAAGTCAGGAAGACAGTTATGTCAGCCAGATAATGTGATATTTCTTAGACCACAATGTTGTATAATGCAATAATGGCTTTGGTCATGAATCACTGATGGCTTCTGACCAAAAATAAGCCACACACCACAAATACCGCTACAGTGGTGGTAAGTGGTGACTAAACTCAGAACTCTGGAAATTATAGATTTCCAATAACTTCACCAGAAGTTACTAAAACTAATTTGGCCTGTGAACAAGTATTTCTGAGTTGAGTGTCTGCCAAGGAGATAGGTGTTGCCAAACTGATCTGTTCGTGTGGGAATGGGAGCAGGAGGGGGCAATGTCCACTTTCAACATCAGTTAGCGCGACCACAGAACAAGGAGCCAGATGTTTCACCGGATGTGCAAATCTGAAGCATCCGGGTAGGCATTTCCACTACCCACAAAATATGGCTGAGGGGAAGCCCAGTGGCCGACAGTGGGAGAAGATGGAGTGAGATTGACTTTGGTCAACATTCTGCTCATCGATAGAACATTTCATCTCAATAGAGCGCTATTCACAAAACTAGAATCTGTTACGAACAGAGTGAACTAAGTTTTGTAGACTTCACCCTTTGCCAATTTGTTTATATTTTTAAATGTGGTTTAGGAGTGCAAGGGTAAATAGTTACTGGACATGCCATGCTAGAAAGTGCCAATAGGATCTTGCTAGCTCGTGCTTGGCTCCGCCCACCTCCTTGCTTGTTCTGCCACTCTTTTTTCCCCCACTGGAAACGACATGCTGTGGTCTGTCTTGGGTTAGTTCTAAAAGATCTTAGGCTGAACCACCACCGGTGCCACCGACGTGGAGTGTCATTACACAGACAAAACAACGATAACATGTCATGAAACACATCATAATGATATCTCAAGTTTTCAACAAAGTGTTCTTCATTGTGGAAACAAACAGCTGTGGAATATCTAACACTTAATCATGCAGCCTTTGTAATGCTCCCTCCAGCACTGTTTTACCTTGCTGGGTGTATCCCTGGAGCGAGGTGGGAGGACACAGGGGTTGCATGGCATTATGGAAGACAGGAGGCGTTGCGCGGTACTCTGCCGAGGAGGCCTGGGGGGTTGCCAGGCTGGGCGAGGAGGTCATGTGATTACCCGCAGGCCGAAGGGGAGGCATGGCCATAGGAGGCGGTGCCCCCATTGGTGGAGTCCCCCCATACTGCCAGGCTGGGGCGTGCTGGTAGTTGTTAGCAGACACAGGTGGAGGGGTGGCATGCGCTGGGGGAATCCTGGAGCCTGGGTTAGGGCTGGCAGACTGAGGTGGGGTCATGGAATGTTGAGGTCCCATAGGAGGCCTTTTTAACATGGGCTGACCTGGAAGGGCCTGGTTAGAGCTGACTGGTGGGATGGGCTGGTATGGACCAGAGTTATAGAGTCCAGGGCCGGGCGGCATAGGGCCCTTGGCTTGCATTGGGTTGTATGGAGTCTGGTGGGCCATGTAACCCGGTCCCGGTGGCTGCAGCGCTACTGGATTCTGAGAGGGACCTGGAAGACAGGAAAATGATGAGGTTAGATGACTCCAAGCAGTTTCACTTATAGACAAGCACCATACTCTGACATCCCACGTGAATGTCCCTATAATCTGCATTCAAACCATGGAGGTTCATTTTGCATGGCACAGTGCTTAGGGTGGGCAGAGTCTGCACATTTTAGACCATTCCATTGGTCCTTAAGTGAAATCTCCACCCCCAGGACATGCAAAACAAACTACATCAATAATAGCCCACTGCCTCATTTGCATGCCAGTTAACGCTGATGAAGAAAATCTCACTCTACAACCAATGTTTCATTACTACACTATGAACTGCATGGCAGTACTGATTGACTCAGCCTACAACCGTTTGTTTCTCTGAAGGAAGATATAGGCTAGATAACTTTGAGAACAGCAACATTAGTATTAGGCTAAATGCAGCAAGGGAAATTAGGATTTAAATAGACTCCAGGCCTCCAAAATAAGGAAAACAATCTGTGAACAGACTGACAAAGCAATAACTTTACTCAACACACTTACAGAGAAGGACAATCTTCTCACCTGGATTTAAAGCATGCTGCTCCTTTACTGACACTGAGTGTGAACAGAGAGGAACAGACTGATTAGAGAACGTCTCAATAGTGAAGACAAAAACCCATAATCCCAGCATTTCTAAGCAGCCCCGGGGAAATAGCCAAAATGAAGCTAACGGCAGGCCACAGCTGTCATGTTGAGGGCTTCCTCCAATAACAGTGAATCTGGCCTGGGGAGAGTACAACTGCTCAACCAATTAAAGAGTAAGACAAGGCAAATGAGCACGACAGGAAAGAATAGGAGTCACAGGAAGTAGATCCTGTACAGCAACGAAGGTCTATAGTTTTAAAGTGGAAACAGTAAGCAAAGTTAGATGAATTAAGCAGAGATTAAATCCACTTTGGCATTAAAGTTAACACTTGAGTGCTAGCTTTTGCTACCAACATAATAGGACAGGAATTTAGTGAACATACGGAAAGCCTTCTTTTAGTAAGATGGATGTTTGCAGCATCTTGGTTTGATCAGAGTTGAAAGACCAATGTTAGAGTTGAGGAATTTTATTAATAAATGAATAAACAATATCCCCATTTCAAATAGAACTGTAACTAAGTAAACGTATACCCTATATCTGATTAACAATATGAATTAATAAGTGAGGGATTGTGGAGCATATAACACTGGGGTAATGACATTAAATAAATATAATTCCAGCCAGGTTGGAGAAGATTGGAAGTGTTTTTTTTTAAGTAAGCAGAAAGGGTAATTAACCTATGGTTGAGCCGACTCAACTTAGCACTGGAATGTTCAGATGAGGCATTGTGTGTTTTCTTAGGTTTTCCATTAGCTGGAACTGTCTGCTGAAGGGTGATGGATGAAAAACCTTCTTAAGTTCTCAAATGAACTTTTGAACTGTTGGAGAAAGAATATTTTATGACCGGTTACGTCATATTTTGTATATAAACTGTTGTTTGTGGTTACACGGCAGCGCACTCCGAGAATAAATACTATTACCTATTTTTGATAAGACTGTTCTGTCTATTTTATGCAAATAAGAATCTTACAAATTCTCATAAAATAAACCAAGTGAATACAATTAATGAAAACATATTGGAATAATGAAATTATACCAACAAATGCAGAGAAGGAAAACACAAAGCCAGATTAGCCTAGGGAGTTTAATCGTAATAGTTCATACACCAGTAGGATTGTCGAACATTTGACAACACTTAACACCTCTGAACAGTGTCAGCAATCAGAATTGCATGTTCACACAGCAAAGACCTTAAAGTCGTCAGCCACTCAGACTTGTTAAATACTCCAAACCAGAAGGTGGCAGTAGCATTGTTTGGCAATACATGCCCGTGTGTGTTGCTTAGTCTATGGTCTAGATTCTGATGTTCTCTAGCTAGCTGTGCTAATGTTGCTATTTTGCAGAAAGCCCTTGTTGATACTTGCCAGATGGCTACAGCTAGCTGACTACCTAGCAAGATTACTTAATTTAATTCAGTCTCCATAATGCCAGTGCTAGCTCATAGCCAAATGTTTAGCAAGCACAACAAAGTGCTTTCATTAAGTACACACACTGACTTTTTCCTCGTTTTGTTGTGTTGCAGCCTGAATTTAAAATGGATTAAATTGAGGTGTGTAGGCCAGTGACAGCACAACACCCCATAATGTCAGTGGAATTGTGTTTAATTTTTAAAATGTATAATGTAAATCTAAAATGTCTTGAGTCAGTAAGTGTTCAACCCTTTATGGCAAGCCTAAATAAATTCAGGAGTGAAAATGTCTAACAAGTCACATAAGTTGCATGGACTCAGTCTATGTGCAATAAGTGTTGAAACTGATTTTTGAATAACTACCTCATCTCTGTACCCCACATGTACATTTATCTGTAAGGTCCCTCAGAGCAGTGAATTTCAAACAGATTCAACCACAAAGACCAGTGAGGTTTGAGCATGGTTAAGTTAATTACACTTTGGATTTTGTTTCAATACAGTCACTACAAAGACACAAGCATCCTTCCTAACTCAGTTGCCGGAGAGGAAGGAAACCACTCAAGAATTTCACCATGAGGCTAATAGTAAGTTAGAGTTGAATGGCTGTGACAGAAAACTGAGGATGGATCAACATTGTATATTGAATAATATAACAAATGCAACATTTTTACTGAGCTACAGTTGATAAGGAAATCAGTCAACTGAAATACATTTTATAAGCCATAATCTATGGATGAACTCTAAAACGACATTGGAGGCAGTTTATGGTAGAAAATGGAACATTAATTTCGCTACCATAAGTTAAAAGATACATCTACAAACATTTAAACGAAATACTGTAGAAGTCAATTCATTCGTATGGACGACTGCTTTTCTGAGGAGTGCCAATATGGCCGACAGGTGGCTTCAAAGCCTCTTATTGGCCAATACGTAGTACAAGCAATCGAGGGTTTATATACACAGGTCTGTTTACGAAGCATATGAAAAATACAATTTGATTTCGAATTGCCAACTAACTGAAATTTGTGTCTCTAGAGGATAACCAAGTTAAGCTAGCTAACGTTAGCTAGTTAGCAAACTTATCTGACTTGTCGCAACTATTCTGAGCCAGATAAATGTTAGCTACCTGTCGTAGTTGGGGAATCAAAACGCTAACTTAAAGCTATCCAAATAACGTAGCTATCTATATGAACATGTGTGCTTGTGGTCTCGATAAGAGCAATATTAAATTAGCCCACTACTAGCAGCCATCATTCATGGCTAGCATTATTACCAAGGCAGCAAGCTAATGCTGTAATCTGGCCATCTTGCTAACAAGCCAAGTCAGATAAGGTCGGATAAAATCTTATCTTACTAGTTAGTTAACGTTATTTTATCTAGGTAGAAAGCCAAAAGATAGTTAACCCGTGGCGAAAGTACTCACCATTTGCGTACGGCGGTCCTCCTGCCCCATTCTGAGAACTAAAATCTGTACTTGACATTATGAAATAGACACCAACCGTAATCAAATATACTGCAGAAATGCTTGGTTGACGAATAGCTAACTGCGTCTTACTTGGCTAAGTTGGCTGTTTAGCTAGCAGGGTAACGTTAGATGTTTGGTTAACGGAGCGACTTCACCACACAGGCTTTCAAGTAAAACAAAAAGTTAATTAGCTAGCCCACTTGTTAGCTATCACAGGACCATGATTGGGCCGTTCCCCGTTCAACTACGGGTGTAGGACTTGTCAAGACAATCATGTGAGGCCACTGAAATCACTTATCTTCTTGCACAGGAAGTTGGGATCACCCAGTAGACATTGGCTAGATGGGGTACAGATTATGTCCAAAATAATTTGTGTTGCATTTTAGCCAACCCTTAACATAACCTAATTCTCAGAACCTGTTACGATTAATTATCCAAACCTGCAGTGTAAATTATATTAAAAGTCAATTATGACATAAACTGTACCCATTCTAGTCCCACCCAGCAGGCACAACGTCAAACCTCTTCAAGCATGCGCAGTTGGTACACGTGGCACTTCCTGTGCATAGTTAATTTCGACAGTACTGGAAACAGTGAAACGCTCACAACTTTGTACTGCCTTCGCTTCCTTTGATGTTTGAGTCCAAAAACATGGGATCAGTTCAATACACGGTGACAGACTGGCGTTTACAAATAAAATGAGTTTATATAAAGCCAGACTAATGTTTAACTTTTTAATAAATACTTATCTCCAGCGCGATTTTTGCTGGAGATGAAGATTTTGGACTGGAAGTCGTTATTGTTCAGATCAGAAATGTGGACATACAAACTGCCCCGTCAGATTGTTTGTACAATATGGCCTGATGAACATGAGTATTGAAATGTTAACACCTTCTCATTACAGGAGAGCACGAACTTTATTAATATTGTTGTTCCCCTACCGGAAAGATGATTGTGAAACATAAACAGGAAGCGGCTAGGCCTGAGGACAGCCATTGCTGTGTCGTGGCTCTGTAACAAAACACTTAGGTATAGAGGAAGACGCGAATTGCGGACTCTCATTTCACCAGAAGGCCGATTTTCATGATTTTAAGAGAAAACATATTTAGTCAATTGATATACACTTAGATAGCTAACGGGTAAGTGTTTCGCATTAATTATTTCAAATATGTCGTTTGCGCCAGTGAGTTTATTTGAACGTACGGCAACACTGCTTGTTAACGTTAGCTTTACGCTAACGTCATTTGAGCAGGAAGCCTAAAACAAAGTGTGTAGTTTACGGCTGACGTTAGTTAGCTAACGTTTTGTCTTATTTTGAAATATAATATGGTAACCTTAAATTAGGCCCATTAGTAGTATGTGATTTACTATCTTGAGAAATGCTCTCTAGTTGTGACAAACCGCTTCGCTGTTAACGCCAATACAGCTAACTTTAGTTTTCTCCCTCCCACTACTAGCTCGATGCTAATGTCTGTAGCTAACTTTGAAAATGACACGTATCTATGAATTCAAATACACTTAGCTAGCTAGAGGGCCAACCAATCACTATGGCAACTTACGTGTGTATGTCCACGTTGTCGTTAGCTTGATTTTAATGTTAACCAGTTAGCTAAATGAGAATAAAACCAACTCCTCCTCCGCTGCCAGCTAAACGTAATAATACAATTTGTGACTTTCACAGCTCGCTATCCTCTTGGCTTTGCTTCCAAGCGTTAGCTAGCCAACTGGTTATAGTGGTCGTTGCTATATTATTCATCATGGTGATTTTGCACTGTCAATTAAACAAATGCCTTAATGTCAGGTAGTTAGCGGATTGTAACGGGATAATGTGATGCTGTTACAGCATTGGTAAGTTACTGTTCGGCATAACACAGAACTTTCGACCAACCTTAATTTGGCAATACTACAGTATCTTCGTTCTCAAATCGGCTAAACGTGTCTACACCTGGTGGTGTATACACATTTTTGGTTTACTTCATTGAACAAAAAAGGGATTCGTTTTCATGATGAAACATTTCCTACATTCAAACAGGACATATCCAGTAGCGGATAATGGAGCATCACAATAGGCCGTAAAAATCTGATAGCTATGATCACGTTCGAGCTGAAATTATATTTTTTTGGAGTCAATCAAATCAAACTCAATATGTATTGGTGACATAAGATTCGTTTGAGGTGTGTGAGTTGGTGAATTCTTGTGAGGTGCGCGGTACATATGCAATGTTGAACCCAATTACCTTTAGCCAAAATGTGTCTGACACGTTGATACCTTAACAGAAATATCCTCTCCTAGTAAGGTTAGTCACCAAACTAGAAATAACTAAATCAGTCAAATAACCCCAGATTCTCCTCCATGTTGAATTCTATTGGCCATATATTGAACCCCCCCTACTTCTAAATGATCATTGATTAGAACAGGAGTGAGATCAACAATGTTATGACAACTACTATTAATTAGTGGGCATTTGAGATTAATATATTTAGTGTCTGACACTGTGCAATTGTCTTTTGTCTTCTGATTATAACTATGACTGTTAAGCATTTCATATTAGATTGATACAGATTATACTTAAGCGTGAGAACATGGGAATTATCGTGTGAATAACTCCTGACTAAAGGCTGTTTTTAGGCCTGAGGCGAAGCCAAGGGCCGTGTAAAGAGCCCTTAGAGGGGGTGTTATTTTTGATAATTCCTGTGCTCGAGGGCCTTATTGCTTTTATAAAACGCTTGCCAACATGTTCAACGATTTGATGTTTATATGAAAAACATTAGTATATTGAGTAAATTAGTTTTATTTTATCCTTCCACCATACAATGAAGGAAACAGGAAACCACACACTGCTCTTGACAGTACCACTGATCTTTAATAAGCTTACGTATTGGCCTCACGGCCTCCGTCAGCTTTTGTTAATTTTTTGTAATTTGCACCCTTATGTAGACCTAGTCCCACCCACATCCGTTCCACACATCGAAGGGGGTTGGAGACAAAGGAAAAATGAATAAGTCTACCCATTATAACAATGTGCATTTCATTTATATTACAAAAGTGTATAAATAAGATGTATGAAACACATCTGTAAAACCACAATGAGGACATAGCAAGTTTTCATAAGTCATTAAGTCATCGTACGAAAAACAGAGTAATCTTAAATAGGCACATAAATCATGTTGAAATTCACAACATTACATACATAGGCATTTCATCATTGTCCTTTAGGAAATAATGTCTGGAGGGTGAAAATCGTTAATATGAAAAACATTATTATATTGAATAAATTCATTTTATTTTATCCTTCCACCATACAAAATAGTCTGGGCAAAAGCCAGTTGTTAGTTTACAGATTCTCAAGTTGCTAGCCAAATAGACGGGTTGGTTGTTTATCAACAAAACTGACGTGTGCACAACTATGGTGCAAAACAGACAGGGTTGGCTTAGATTGTTGACAACGTGTAAGCTATATTTGGTCTCCAATATTTTATTGAAACTATAAATACATTTGCACAATGAGCACTTGTTTCCTCTCAAATAAATAGTTACAGTAGTTGGTTGGCTAGCTAGCGAATTTGGGCCCTATTAGCATTGACATGAAATCTGTCAAAACAAGACATGGTATCAAGAACAAGATGAAACGAGCCACTTATGATTCCCCAAATGGCAGTTTCTTGTCATTCTTGCTAGCAATCTAGCCACCGAGAATCACAACACGCTGACTTCTGCCCCATGGATGCGCCCACACACATTAGCTGACTATGTCAGGAAAATTATCTATGGGCTGGTCGTTCATTCTATCCATTGTATTTGCAATTGTTGTTATAGTAAACAAATCATTAACATGTAGCTATGCAGGCTAGCTACTTCTCATTTGCTAGCTTGCCAACTAAAGCTAACACAAGCAGCCGAAATGACGGCAAGATATGTGCGCTTTAGTTTATTTATAATTAAATATGTCTGGGGCGGCAGGTAGCCTAGTGGTTAGAGTGTTGGGCCAGTAACCCGAAAGGTTGCTGGATCGAATCCCCGAGCTGACAAGGTAAGAATCTGTCGTTCTGCCCCTGAACAAGGCAGTTAACCCACTGTTCCCCGGTAGGCTGTCATTGTAAGTAAGAATTTGTTCTTAACTGACTTGCCTAGTAAAATAAAGGTTTAAAAAATTATCCTGATAAATGAATTCGCCTGGCCAGAGAAGCTGTCAAAAAAACTGCAACATTGTTCCACAGGTCAGAGAAGCAGACAGCAAGGTTAAGACAACCCAAATGTTAGCCTAGTAGCATAGAGAAATATTGTCTCAACGCTTTTTTCCAGGGGAGATGAAGTTTATAAATTGACTGGCTGGGCATTGGGTGTGGGTGTGCATTGATGAATGGAACCTGGAGAATGCTGAGATTGTGGTGCCATAACTCTGCTGGAGTTATGGCAATCAGCATCCCAAAAACCTGTTTTATAATCTGGATTTATTTATTGTATTTTCTTTCCCCCACATATATAGTAGCTATGGCTTTTCTAGAGCAATCTGCTCTCACCTCAACTTCTGTTAGGGATAGAAAGCTTTGAGCTGAAAACAGTGACTTGATTGATCAGTGTTTGTAAGTTATCTCTAGCTGTCATAACCTGTAGGTTATGTTTGAGTTGAATACACGTTCTCCTATTTAAGAGACTCTAGGAAAAAGGTGAGAACACGAGCCAGCTGGCCTGGCAAATAGATCTGTAAGGTAGTCTGATGTCCTACTGGAAGTATATTTTTTTCTATAATCTTAGTACACTTCTGTTCCTGCACCTCAATGCCCTCTGGCCTTAATATTGAAATATCATAAAACATTTTGCCGGGGTGTCACTACTTCTGATTTTTCTTTTGGCTAGGCTAGATGCTGTAAATTCTAAATATTATTGTTGGGCCTAGATTGATCAATTACATGTTTAAAAGGACTGATGTTCAGGGGAATTAACAGAATGAAGTTGAACATATAACACCATAGAATACTATCTCCATGACGACTACTGTTGTGACTTTTTTGAGCATCCATTGACGTAATCATGTAAAATCAGACTGGTATGGATAAATCAGAGGTTGTTTAGCGTAGGGCTCTGCTCTCTTGCTTTGATAGTTGGAAAATACTAGAAGCCGGTGTGGTACATCTCTACCAAATATCCTGGCTTCCCTGCTAAACTGTTCTAGAGTAGGGTATTTACTTGGCTGCGTTTACACAGGCACTCCAATTCAGAAATTTTGCCAGTAGATCTTTTGCCTCCACTGGATCACGTCACACACACATCCTCCAACCCACAGTGTGTCAGCAGCAGCCAGGGCAAAGGGGAGAGCTCCTGCTGATGTGTAGTTCAGTTGTATTTGCATGGTCTTGACCTTTGGCTCCCATATACTTTAGCCCTGGAGCTGTTTGCACGTTGCATAACTGGTCACAGATCGGGCCAGCCTGCCGGGCGCATTGTGGTGCACGCTAGACGGGGAGACAGTTGAGTCTGAGACAAAAGTCACAGTAAAATTACCAGCTCAGCCAGCCAGCCAGGCCACTGAGGCCTCTTTTTATTTCAAATATACAGTACCAGTCAAACGTTTGGACACCTACTCATTCAAGGGTTTTTCTTTATTTTTTACTGTTTTCTACATTGTGGAATAATAGTGAAGACTTCAAAACTATGCATTTGAGCCAACAGTTCTGTATACCACCCCTAGCGTGTCACAACACAACTGAAGGGCTCAAACGCATTAAGAAGGAAATAAATTCCACAAATGTACTTTTAACAAGGCACACCTGTCAATTGAAATGCATTCCAGGTGACTATCTCATGAAGCTGGTTGAGAAATTGCCAAGAGTGTGCAAAGCTGTCATCAAGGTGGCTACTTTGAAGAATCTCAAATATATTTTGATTTAACACTTTTTTTGTTGCTTACTACAGGATTCCATGTTATTATATAGTTAGGATGTCTTCACTATTATTGTACAATGTGGAAAATTAGTAAAAAATAAAAACCCTTGTGGGCATGTCCATTTTGACCTTTAAAAAAAATATATATATATAAATCTCCTGCTCCGTGCTCACTGGAGGTATTTATGTAGAGGTGTTGGGAACCTACCTTTTGACTGTGAATGGCATTTTATTTTGCATTACTGAAGCTGCATGCACATAGATGGCCATTGGTTTGTTAGTTTAGTCAAATTGTTAATGTTAAATATTAAGTTTAAAAGGTTCCCTGTGCAGCGTTTCCATGCTAGAATGATTATGGCAGAACATTAGGTTTGTATCTTGCGTGTATTTTTTAATGGAAAGTACAATAGGCTAATGTTAGCAAACTAAACCTGATTGGGATTATCCATTTACAAGGCCCATGGTCCACATCATCAGGCTCTGAGTCAGTGTCGTTGAGGCCATGTTCATGAGCACGTGTCTTGGCTGTTAGGAAAGAGACTGTGAACATTGGTCTGAACTGCCTGTACTTCTGTCCATTGAATCTCACTGGAACAAGATTATACTTCCTGAGGGTTGCCATTCATTGTCATTGTTCTTATCACATGTTGCTAAATCCTTCAGATGAGACTCTCTCCTTGCGACGATGTGACACGCACCGCGTTCCACATGCTGAACTCGGATTGCAGGGATTGTAGGCCCTGGATTCTAGGATGGTTGTTAGTCTACTTTTGGAAACACATATAGGCTAATAGACTAATTATGCCATATTACTTTGCCTGTGTCACTGATGCTTCCCCTGGTTCCAGATTTAGATTTTGTTACTCACTCAGATACCATATTTTATTTAACCTTTAGTTTATCAGGGAGTCATACTGACACTAAGGTCTCTTGTGGATGAGGCCTGAATGACATAAATTACAGAAAATACACGCATCAAAATATAAATACAAAATGCAAGCGGGAAAAATAACATGGTCATAAACACATTCATCAATAATAAAGTCCTCAATTATCTTTTGGAATTGCACCCGAAACATCAAATATAGGAACATTTAAAATAAGGTGAAGGAAATTAAAAGCTGATTTACCTAACTCGATAGAGGAATTTCCATAGTTGGCAATCCCTTAGACCGGGTGTGGTAACTTGTATGCTTACAGTTTTTAATTATGTTAGGTACCGTGGGACTTTTTGTAAATGGCCTTTATACGCAAGTATGTTTTCATTTATGTGGACACCCCTTCAAAGTAGTGGATTTGGCTATTTGAATGAATCCTGTTGCTGACAGTAGAATGGCCTTACTGAAGAGTTCAGTGACTATCAATGTGGCATAGGATGTCAGGATGTCAGTTCATCAAATTTGTGCCCTGCTAGAGCTGTCACCGTCAAATGTAAGTGCTATTATTGTGGAGTGGGAACGTCAAGGAGCAACAATGGCCATCCGCTATCTGGCAGTCTGACTGACAAATCTGGGTTTGTTCGGATGCCAGAAGAAAGCTACCTGTCCCAATCCATAGTGCCAACTGTAAAGTTTGGTGGCGGAGGAATAATGATCTGGGGATGTTTTCCATGGTTCGGAAAGGAGGGACAAACCCATAATAATGCCATGGTTTTGGAATGAGATGTTGGATGAGCAGGTGTCCACATACTTAATGGGCAGGGGCATGAGAGGGCGTAGACCCACCCACTTGGGAGCCAGGCCCAGACAATCAGAATGAGTTTTTCCCTGCAAAAGGGCCTGGGTTTGCGTGGTCTGAGGCCAGTTGATCGTATTGACAAATTCTCTAAACTGATGGAGGCATCTTATGGTAGAGAAATTAACATTAAATTCTTGGGCATCTGATAGGCTAATTGACATAATTTGAGTCAATTGGAGGTGTACCTGTGGATGTATTTCAAGGCCTACCTTCAAACTCAGTGCCTCTTTGCTTGACATGGGAAAATCAAAATAAATCAGCCAAGACATCAGAAAAAACATTGTAGACCTCCACAAGTCTGGTTCATCCTTGGGAGCAATTTCCAAGTGTCTGAAGGTACCACGTTCATCTGTACAAACAATAGTATGCAAGTATAAACATCATGGGACCACCCAGCTGTCATACCACCCAGGAAGGAGACGTGTTCGGTCTCCTAGAGAGGAACTACTTTGATGTGAAAAGTGCAAATCAATCCCAGAACAACAGCAAAGGACCTTGTGAAGATGCTGGAGGAAACGGGTACAAAATTATCTATATCCACAGTAAAACGAGTCCTATATCGACATAACCTGAAAGGCCGCTCATCAAGGAAGAGGCCACTGCTCCACAACCGCCATTAAAAAAAGCCAGACTACGGTTTGCAATTGCACATGGGGACGAAGATACATACTTTTTGGAGAAATGTCCTCTGGTCAAAAATAGAACTGTTTGGCCATAATGACCATCGTTATGTTTGGAGGAGAAAGGGGGAGGCTTGCAAACCGAAGAACACCATCCCAACCGGGAAGCACGGGGGTGGCAGCATCATGTTGTGGGGGTGCTTTGCTGCAGGAGGATTTGGTGCACTTCACAAAATAGATGGCATCAAGAGGCAGGAAAATGATGTGGATATATTGACGCAACATCTCAAGAAATCAAGTTAAAGCTTTGTCGCAAATGGGTCTTCAAAATGGACAATGACCCCAAGCAGACTTCCAAAGTTGTGGCAAAATGGCTTAAGGGTAACAAAGTCAAGGTATTGTAGTGGCCATCACAAAGCCCTGACCTCAATCCTATAGAACATTTGTGGGCAGAACTGAAAAAGCATGTGCGAGCAAAGAGGCCTACAAACCTGACTCAGTTACACCAGCTCTCAGGAGGAATGGGCCAAAATTCACCCAACTTATTGTGGTAAGCTTGTGGAAGGCTACACAAAACGTTTGACCTAAGTTAAACCATTTAAAGGCAATGCTACCAAATACTAATTAAATGTATGTAAACTTCTGACCCACTGGGAATGTGATTAAAGAAATAAAAGCTGAAATAAATCATATTCTCTCCTATTATTCTGACATGTCACATTCTTAAAATAAAGTGGTGCTCCTAACTTACCTAGACAGGGAATTTTTACTAGAGTTTAAACTGAGTTTAAATGTATTTTGCTATTGTGTATGTAAACTTCTGACTTCAACTGTGTATGGCCACTCCCCCTTTCTGTAATATGTTACATTTAAATACATTATAATAATGGTGTCTTATACACTGAGTATACGAAACATTAGGAAGACCTGCTCTTTCCGTGACAGATTGACAAGGTGGACGATATCATCGCTTATTAATTTCACATGTTAAATCCACTTCAGTCAGTGTAGATAAAGGGGAGCAGATGATTAAAGGATTTTTAAGTCGTGTTACAATTGAGATATGGATTGTGTATGTGTGCCATTCAGAGACTGAATGGGCAAGACAAAGATTAAAGTGCTATTTGAACGTGGTATGGTGGTAGGTGCCAGGCGCACCGGTTTGTGTGTATCATGAACTGCAACACTGCTGGGTTTCAAGCCCAACAGTTTTCCGTGTGTATCAAGAATGGTTCACCATCCAAAGAACATCTAGCTAACTTGACAACTATGGGACGCATTGGAGTCAACATGGGCCAACATGCCTGTGTAATGCTTTCCTTGTAGTGTCAATGCTCAATGACTTGAGGCTGTTCTGAGGGCAAAAGGGGCGCAACTCAATATTAGGAAGGTGCCCATGACTGATAGATAGCCTAATCTAATAGCCTTATCTCTTCACTGTTGGGTCATGCCACATTCAAAACAACAGCCATTTTAGATCAACAATAAAAAAATTGTTGGTGCTTTCAAGTCAACTGGGAACTCTGAATAAAACAAGCTCAGACTGGGGGGGAAGTAGTTAACGGTTATCTAACTCGGGAACTCAGGCCTCTTTGTGGAGCTTTCCGACAAAGATCACTGATGTCATGATTTGACCTTGTATTTTTTCAGAGTTCCCAGTTGTCTTGAAAGCACCAACTATTTTTTTGTTGATCTAAAATGGCTCCTTATTTGAGATTGGGGATTCTGCTCTTGTGTTCTAGCTTCCAGTAGGCCTAGATCTTAATATTTTTTGTGTCTAAGGAAGATCAGGGCCAAGTAATTAATCAAATGTTTTAACATGTACTGTTCTTGCATGCCTGTTGTTCATAGCCTCTGTTCTTGCATGCCTGTTGTTCATAGCCTCTGTTCTTGCGGTCTTACAGGATTCACCAGCTCCGGATATGTCCTTCATATTTGATTGGATTTATAGTGGTTTCAGTAGCGTACTGCAGTTTCTAGGTAAGTACTATCTAAACTTCACCTATTACACTTTCAGTACTGTCCTCTGAATGGCTTGTATAGGAAGATGGTTCTTAAGCTACTCAGTACTGATACCTTTTCTGTTTATTTCTTGGTTTTCCCAATCGCCACCTGTTCTAAAGAATGCCAACGAGTGTGGTACTGTCTGTCGTTCCTATAAATCCATCTTGTCCCTCTTGTGGTTGAACGTGGTAACTGATTTTGAGTAGTATAGGACTAGGCCTAGGTGTTTGAAAGTGTGCGTGCCCACTGCCAAGCTACAGTGAAACACAAACAAGAGGCTGCTGCTACAGCTCGCTTTAGCCTCCCTCTCCAGAGCCCTCTAGTTTCTGTGACACTAGCTAGCTCTCATCCCCAAGAGGCGTGGTGACACTCCTGCTTAACTTGTTAAACAGGTAGTGCTGATGTTCCAGTGGTGTGGAGTAATGATGACGGCTAGGCCTCAGCTCACTCGGATAGAAATGACAAAGCTTGTTCACTATAGGTTATGCATACCTGACAGCAAGTCTAAACTTGTTACTTCAACACTTTCATGTTTGACTTATTTTGTTGCTGAGAAGAGGTTTCATTGTGAATACATTGTTAGGCAAAGGAAAGTCAACCATTATTGACAGGGCAAGGTGATAGGAAGTCGCAGCTTCTTCACTTTCAATGTACAAAAACATTTCTCAAATATTTGTTTGATACATTTATTATATTTTAGGACTGTACAAGAAATCGGGCAAGTTAGTATTTCTTGGACTGGACAATGCTGGCAAGACAACGCTACTGCACATGCTCAAAGATGACAGATTGGGACAGCATGTGCCAACTTTACATCCAAGTGAGTAAATCTTTTATAGTCACATTTGTGTAATTTTCCTATAACCGTACCCATCGAGAGCTAAGGAAACAGTCAGTGCTTATGAACAGGCCTAATAGTTCAACAATCAATCCTAAATATGATCTTCTCCTCTGTGATAATTTCATCAACAAAAATAGTGACTAAAATATTTGTCAAACACCTATTTTTTAAAAATTATTATTATAATTTGTGCTAATTGACTAGACTATGACTGACTAAATAAATAGACTGACAAAAATATAAATGAAAATGATTTTTTCCTATCAGTTGACTGAGACGAGACTAACTTCTCTGTGACTAAAATCTGACTACTAAGTGGACTGGACAGGAGTTTTTCTGAGAGATTAAGAGCTTTTCAGTGATGAGTACAATTTTTTTGATTTTAGCAGCACAGATGTGCTTCTCAGTTCTGTTCAGCGGTGGGAAGGACGCGCACAGCCTACATCGGCTGGAGAGCAAGCGATGAATATGGGCAGACATGCTCCGCTCTGCCTCCGATTAGACACATTGCGTAGGCGACTCTCTTGCTTCCCCATAGCTAACCAGTCACACAATACTTTGCCATCTGCTGATTGCTCCTCTCTCTTGTCTGTCTCTGTGTGTTTTTGTATGTAATGTGCAATATCTATGTAGGCTAAAATAGGAATTTACATGGACAGATTTTTCTTTCTTTGTTTGTCATATTTCTGCTGTTGGGAAGAGAATCTGATGTTATGCAGAAAAATATTGGTAGGACAAGGATATGGAAGTTGGTGATTTATGTTTACTCTCGGTCATTGAGGCAATACACATGTAATGTGACTAAAATGAAAGGGCATTTAGTTTACTAAAATGGCACGCTGTTTTCGCCATTTTGACAACTACACCAAATCATAATTCAAATGACAAAAATGTGACAAAATGACTAAGATGACTAAATCCAAAAGAGTGCCAAAATGAACACTGCCCCTCAGATGTTCATAAAAAGCTAGCGCTGGCTACTTTTACTATTGTCCTACCTATTTGATGGTTACCCAGTTGACTGAGCTTGAGTAGTAGTTTTCCAATGTAACTATGAGCCATTTTACCCACCAGCCTCGGAAGAGCTGACGATTGCTGGCATGACCTTCACCACCTTTGACCTTGGAGGCCATGCACAAGGTATGTATGTGTGCCTGACTGTCTGTGTGTGAGAGAACGTTGATCTGTTCATTTGTGGTTCCCAACAAAACTGTACTGCACTAATTTATTTTGCTTTGTGCGCGTTTTCAAACAGCTCGCAGAGTGTGGAAAAACTACCTCCCCGCCATCAACGGCATCGTCTTCCTTGTGGATTGCTTTGACATCCCGAGATTGGCTGAGTCCAAAACAGAACTTGATGTGCGTAATCATGAATTTCACAACGACATTGAAAAGGCCCCATGAATAAGATAAATGGGGCTGAAAACGATTTCAACTTAAAAACCCACCATACATGTTCTATCCAAACAAATGGCCTTTTCATAAGCAGTTCATCAGTTTTGTACTGATTTCTTTGGATATGTGCGACGAGAGAATGGTTTCTTTACCGTTTCCAAAGTCGTAACTGCTAAAACCTTCATGGGTAGATCATGTCTTACATCATGACATGTTTGGTGTGGATTAATGTGACAACTAACCAGACATCTCCGTCCTGTGGTACACACAGGCACTAATGACAGATGAGACCATTGGAAACGTGCCGATCCTGGTCCTTGGCAACAAGATTGACAGACACGAAGCCATCAGCGAGGAGAGACTGCGTGAGCTGTTTGGATTGTATGGACAGACAACGGGCAAGGTGAGGAGATCACTGCACTAACCCACATCTACTGATACTACTGTGCCACCCACTTTTCTTTCCTCACAGTGCAACTACTGAACTGTACAACAAATCACAAGAGTTTCACCCTGTCAGGTCATGTTGGGGAACTCTTGGCCCTAGCAGTAACCAAAGCAATATCCTGTTGAACAGCCTACCTCTAACATAGATATGATTTTTAAAACAAAGGAAGAACAAAAACAGAGCCACAGGTGGTAAGAACAACCATGCATTTGAATGATGTTCCCTGATGTTGTTTGTCTGGTCTCCAGGGCAACATTCCCATGAAGGAGTTGAACACGAGACCACTGGAGTTGTTCATGTGCAGCGTGCTGAAGAGGCAGGGCTACGGAGAGGGCTTCCGCTGGCTCTCCCAGTACATCGACTAGAACCCCGGCAGGAGGAGGCGCGACAGGGAGACTCCCCACTTCTACCACCACCGCCACCACACTCAGTCCCATGTTTGGTTTATAAAGTCTGCCTCCACTATCAGAAAAAAACAGTACAACTTGAACCCAATAGACTTTTATTGGTCTCCGGAACATTTTTTGTGTGGCTTTTTTTCTCTTCCTTTTACTCTCTTTTTCTAAGAGAATTAACATAGCATTGATTCTGCAGAACCGTTGAAAAAAAAAAATCTAACTGATGAATCTTTTCTATTTTGTTTCAATCTTTTCGCCTCCCCCGTGTGGTAAATGCATTCTAACTCTAAATCTGTAAATTCATCTAATGGTATAGGCCCACCGTACCCTTCCGACACATTTTGAGCAGTGAGACAGAGCTGAGTAGTTGTACACGTCGCAATACATATTTTTTTAAACTTGAAAGAAAACATGCAGATGTGACTCGTGTTTAATCATGTTTCATTCATTTTTGTTTCTTCATCCTATATCTATTTTTTTACATTCAGTAAACATAGAAAGAAATGTAGACCACAGTACTCGCCCTTCTGTGGCTCTGTCATACTCTTATAATACAGAGCCCTGCATTGATCTACATTAATGTATTGGGGGAAACGTTAAATTCCTTAAGATGTCACTTAATGGCATTTCAAGATCACATTTCATCAACACTGCAATGACTATTCCCAGGCTCCAAGACATGAGTGTAGGTAGGCCAACGGGTTGTAGGCAGCATGGACCTCTCGTGGTCCTCAGGCATGGTGTGAGAAGATAGTAGAAAGGACCATGGACCACAATGGAAAGGTACATTTTAATTCCGAAGAAGGAAAAGGAAAGTAACTATTGGCTATATAACCATCTCTTTGAGTCTGAGGTTCAAAGTTGAAATTGTTAGCTAGCAGACAAGATCAGAAAGATATTTAACTGTGAATTAAATGATTGAAAATAACATGCAGTAAAAAGTGGTTGGTTTCATGTAACATCTAGTAGTTGTCAATGTTATAAAGCCATTTTACTGATGAGTTCCCTGAGCAGACACGAACAGGATGAATATATTGACCAAGTAAGATATGAGGAATAGTCCGAGTGGGAATGGATAGGCATATGAACCCCTATAAGAAAGAATGTACATGCCCACCATAGATTTTTTTTTTTTATAAGCGGTTTCCTTGATCAATGTGCATTATAAAAAAAAACTATTATGCATGCCTTGTTCTTTGATTTTGAATGACCATCTACAGAAGTACAATACGAGGGAGGAAATGCCAAATTACAATGTTAAGAATTGAGTGCTTATCTCAAAACGTGTTTGTTTTTTTCAGAACCATAATTGAATGGCGCATAATACTTTTTTTTGTTCTGTCCCTTTGCGTCTCTTTAATCTCTCGTATTCCATGAGCTGTTCCGATAAGAGAGAGACTCTGTTTGCATCATAAATTGTAATAAATGTTTGCAATGAATAACAGGTTAACAGTGGTCCGTAACCAACAGTTATTTTGGAGTGGCTCGGTCGCTTGACTGTCACTAGAAATGACACCTTCGTTTTCTGGGCTGTCATAATGGAAGTTGACAATTTAAATGGTTAGGGTAGGTAAGGATCCCAAGGATCCCGGAACTAATTGAATCTCACTTCAAGTTGTACGAGCAACAAGGGATTGGTGGTTGTATTCGCTAAAATATGTAATTAAAAGTATACATTTCAGAAGCACGCGGAAGAGGGCACTTGTATATGACAAAGATGTACGTGTAAGTTTTATTTTTTTACAAGAATCGACTGATGGTGGCTCGTTGTTGTTGCTAGCAACTTCAGCGTCCAAACTCAACTCCGCCTCGATATAATCGAGTTGAACGTTACCCCGCTGCGGTGTGATTTATGAAAAAGGTTCTGCCACGTCAACAGTTGTAATTGGCTGAAACAGAATTTATTGCAGGAAATAGACCTTTCGGTCTGGGCTAGAAGGGATACCGATTGTGTTAAAATGGCGTCATAGTCCCGTCTGCTCCACTCGTAGCTTGAGATGTCTCAGGAATTTTGTAATGACTCATTTACAACGATGGTGGTTAACACTGCTGGTCTTCAGTATTTTACTAGCCTACAAGCTTTTGAAGACCATCTAAACCATTATAAACAGAAGACAAGGACCACATGTATTGTAAACAAAAAGGATACAGCATCTGGACAGAAGGCTGAGTTCGAATTTAATCAAGAAGTGATATTAATCTAGGTCGTTACCTAGTAAAATAGCTAACTCCGTTGACTAAGGTTAGATAGTAGACAGACGTGTGTGTTATTAATCGATTTTAGATTAGCTATAGAGATTAACTGCTATTCTAACTTGTCATTTGTTTAACACCTCAGATCTCGCATCGTGAAAAAACTTGCATCGGGAACTCCTGTTCCCCATGATGGAACAACCTCCCTGGTGTTCGGTAGGAGAACCTACTGTACGCTTGCCACCATGGCAAGGATAAACATGTGAGTGATAGTAAGAGGGAAACACAAATGGTACGTTAGCTAATGTTTTACAAAGAGGCACAGTAAAGGTGATTATGATTGACTGATGTTGTGAGGAGGGGATGTCGTTCAGGAAGGGAGAGGTGAGAGGTTGAGGAGGGTATGTGTTAGAAAGGGAAGAGAACCACAAGATGCAGGACTCTTTGTTCCCCAAATATCCAAGAAAACAGATGGATACAGGGCTTTCTCCTACAGAGTTCCTCTTTTATGTGAGAGAGTCAGACTTGGTTTCAGTCTTGTAAGTGACGTTACGTACCTAAGCCTTGGACAAATAATCCTCGTCTGGGCATGAACGGCCCATATGGACAGAAGTATATCTCCTGTTTCTGTCATGTAAGGCAACTTGATGTACAAGTAGCCTGTTCCCCCCCTGGACAGGACGCTAGTTCCCTAATTCCTTAAAGTTGAGAGCCAAGCAGAGAAGCATCAGGTCCCATTGCACTGGACTGATGAACCATACCACTGACTATTATGGGGGAGTCCCTGGCTTGTAGCACTCAGTGGTGGCATTGGACGGGGCCATATCGTCTCTCGATCCCCCTGTCCCAGTCTCTAGTGTTTATACTGCAATAGTTTTTATTTGCCTAGGGTCCATGGTCAGCTTGTCTCATCTGGTGTATTGTACTGTGTCTTATCTGATGTACATAAGTATGCTCCCAGTAGCCCCCTTCTTTTGTCCTTTTCTACATCTAATAACTCCTGGACATGCCTGGCCCTACACCTACCTGGACATGCTGCTGATCCTGGACTGTGGCCGAGGACCCCTAGCTCCTCCCCTGGGTGTGTCTAGTCCTAGCTCCTCCCCCTCCACTGGGTCTGCCTACCCCTAATGAGATTGAGATTATTCCAGAATACAATCATAATGAAGATTGTTTTCTGTGATTATCTACGGTACATTTAACATTTCCGTTCTACAATATTTTTCTCAAAATTGTATTTTTGGTGTGGTTTGTCTCTCACAGAACATGAGACCGAGGAGAAAAAACAAGGTAAAGTAAAAAAAACTCAAACAAAGGAACATCAGTGAGCGTTAACACACACACACATCTAAATATCAAAACACATCTGAACATACAAAACAATGGCATACACATCTAGGAGAGGAGACAGTAGACAAAATAGAAAACGGAAGGGAGAGGAGACGGTAGAGAGGGGAGGGGAGATGGTGGGGAGGGAAGGAGACGGTAGGAAGGGAAGGTTAGACGGAAGAGAAAAAAAAGGGAGAGCAGACGGTAGAGAAAAAAGGGAGAGGGGAGAGGATAGGGTTCAACTTTTATGTTAGGAGAGTGAGGGTTCCACTCTTTTTAAAGTTCCACATATTTGCTGTAGTTTGTGTTTTTAATAGAAAAAATAAGAATAAATGAAATCTAAGCAGCCAATGACTTTCTTTTTGGCATCTCTCATGCCATATTCCTATTGCTAGCGTTATAGTTATTGCTATTCCATTACTTCAGTTCCATTGCTGTAGTTTCTGTAGTCTGGTGGCCAGTTAGTATATGAAAAGAAAGAATAAGACAATATTTCCATTCTTCACATCACGGACTGGTAGAGCTGGGACACCAGGTTGGTGCAATAATAATCAAGTAGAACAGAAAAACTACTCAAACTATACATGGACCTCTAACCACTGTCCTCTTAAGTTCCACAAGGGCAAAATTACTAGCTGATAACACTAATAAATATATTTTTTATTGAACCTTTATTTAACTAGGCAAGTCAATTACGAACAAATTCTTTACAATGACAGCCTAACCCGGCCAAATTTGGACGACGCTGGGCCAATTGTGCGCCGCCCTATGGGACGGGACTCCCAATCACGACCGGATGCGATACAGCCTGGATTCGAATTAGGTAGTGTAGTGACGACTCTTGCATTGAGATGGAGTGCCTTAGACCACTCCACCACTCTGGAGCCCATGTAGTAATGTAATGTGCTCCGTAGAAAGTACCCCAATAGTTATGCTAGCTAGCGATCCTGTGGAAATCAAGTCCAGTCTGCTGTAGAACTCGACGATGTGTAAAACGCAAACTCGTAGTGAACAGGACTATGACAAAATCGGTATACTTTCAATCCATGACGCAAACTCTCGTAGTGAACGAGAATATGACGTAAGTTTGACAGTATCGGTATCCCTTCTAGCCATTACCACAATTGGCATTATAAACTGGGTGGGTCTTAATCCTGAATGCTGATTGGTCAAAACCGCATTCCAACCAGTGTCTTCCAAATTTGCATATTTTCTCTGCTCTGTCTGACTGGCAATCCATTGTCGTCAGCCCTGCCAGGCAATTGATAAACTTGATCACTATGAAAAGCATCTGAACCTAGACATGATCTCAAATGTCACAAGAAAACATCTTAAACAAATGCAAATGAAGCTAATGTGTTGTTATTCTGGCTGCACTGTTTGACTTGACTGTAAATTCGCCGAGGTTGGCTAGCTAGCAAGCAAAGGATAAGAACGTTGCCAGCCGGTATGGCAATAGAACATTTAAAAGGAATGACTGGGTCGCGTCTATAGATACAGAACAAAAACACTTAGCCTGTGTCTCTGGCAACCGAACCTATAGAACGACCAGCCAGCTTGGGTAGCAACCCTATATTTGTGTCGGGACTATATCTTGTGGAAGGATGAAATAGTATGAATAAATTAATCAAAATAACGTGTTTAATGAATATATATAAAGTGATAATGCCCTCGAAACCGGAGTGTGTCGACTTCGTCTCGGGCCTAACAACACCCGTGCCAATATATCCTCCAAACACCGTCTTCTCGAGCATTGTCACTAAAATAATCACATTCAGCTGTTTTTTGGTTTGTTTGTCGCTAGTTACCACAGTCACAAAGTCATAATTATGGCTAACCCCCGTGCCTATTTCTACAATTTATATTTTTTTTAATCATATTTTAAACCACCGAACCTTAATGGTAACCACACTGCTAACCTTAAATTGCGACCAAAAAGCAACAATAAAAATGATGCATGTTTACGATAATTTAGACTTTGTGGCGGTGGTAACTAGTGACAACCACTAAGTACGCCAGGATATGGAAAATAGCGTTCTATCACGTGCAATTACGTCAACAATTTTAATTGGCGGATGCGGATTTTGAAACGGAGAAACAGTTTACATTTCAATTGTTTGTAATGTTCGCAAATATGTCTCCAATATTTCCAATGTATACCACCAGACCAGGACATGTTATTATTTTTCTACTGACTCGATGTATCCGTCCCAAATGGCACCCTTATTCCTTATATAGTGCACAACATTTGACCAGAGCCATATGTGACATTTGAGACACTCAATAATATGTGGTTCAGATCAGTTGTTTTTTTACCCTGAGGAACTGTATTGACTGAGAAGAGTATATTGTCCCATATCTCACTCTTTAAACATATGCAGTACACAGTGATTTCCATTTTCTTTTCAAATGAATTTATCAATCGAGTATGTGTCCTTCTCATCCAGCTTACACCATTCCCCTTTAACAATGTTGACCATGCAGACTCCCACTGACAGGAGAAAACAGCCAGGACTAGCATCAGGACCATGAGGCCACACTTCCCACATCGCCTCTGGCCTTTGTTAATGTTTACATATCTTGCATCACTCATCTCATATGTATATACTGTATTTTAAATACCATGTACTGCATCTTGCCTATGTCGCTCTGTCATTGCTCATCCATATATTTATATGTACAGTATATATTCTTATTCCATTCATTTACTTAGATTTGTGTGAATTAGGTAGTTGTTGTGGAATTGTTAGATTACATGTTAGATATTGCCGCACTTTCGGAACTAGAAGCACAAGCATTTCACAGCACTCGCAATAACATCTGCTAACCATGTGTATGTGACCAATCAAATTTGATTTGATTCTGGGCACATCTGTCCCTCTCAGCCCTGCCACCTCCAGGCCCCTCCACAGTTCCACTCACAGCGGTACCACCAACTCCACTGCCCCCTCACAGGGTTGGACAGTTTTTGGGCTGGGAGATGGAGGTCCTCGACACTTCTGGCTCTCCTTAATGGGAACAATGGTGGTCTTTCCTCCTTTGGCTGGTCTGATGCAGAATCCCCTGATGGTAGACTTCTGTGTTACACCGCTCACGTGTGTGGCTGGCCTCGGTCTCACCTGTACGCAGAGAGGATGATCTCTGGTCTGGGAATGGATCAGTTGCTTCCTCTGGCCAGGCAAGACTGTGGGCAATGTCCACTTCCAGAACCAACTGAGAATGGCTCAGCTGGTGCTGGTTGAATGATGTTGAAAGGTTTGATTTGAAGATTAAACAAGAACACAATTATAACTTCATTGTCTTCACAAACCAGCTCTACCATCTCTATACACATGACTTTTCGTGTACATAACCTTGTATGTGTGCAAACTTGTGATTACAATGTTTCTGTCATTATTACAGAATGTCATGTAAAGGACCCTTAAATGTTTTCATTTCAAATTGTTTTAACTGGATAAGACCCAAAAGCATTCCCACCGACCTCTGCGAGTCTGCTCTGTTGTGGAGCGTAGTGTGGCTGTTGTGATGCTGTCTTCACGGTGACAGCACAGGACAAAGTGATTTCCAATTGCTGATGGCATTACCTCTGTCCCATTTCTGATCAAATCAGCATTAAAACAACTTTCATACTAACAACAATGAGAAGAGAGCACCATCCGTCCTCCACAATTCGCACTGTCTGTGTTTTATTACCAAATGATATTGGATAACAAAGGTCATCTCTAATGGTCTTACGAAAAACTGTCCATGACAGTTTTTGAAACCCATGAATACATGAGACTCATCATTAATGGTTGAACGTAAAATACACATTTGATATATTTCTGCCATTTTTAGCTACATTGGCAATATTCCTTTAATACATCTTTTAAATGTTTTCCTCTTTTTCCTTGTGCTGGTGAATGCTATATATATGTACCTACTTACAACTTTATTTATATATGTTATATAAGTATAACGTAGGATGACCTCACCAGTGAGATGACAACCATTCAGTGCCAGACATGCTTTGCTGTCTGGGGAGTCATTTGATTGACCTCATGTGTGCCTCTGTACTGTACTCTTGAGTATGGATTCAGTCTGTGCACACACACACACACACACACACACACACAGTTACAGTAGCTGATTGATCTGGTTCTAGTAGTTGATGGGTGAGAAGATAACGGGCAATTCTGGCATGTGTCCCTTGTTCCCAGTTCAACAAGCCAGACACAAACACAAGTGGCTGGAATGTTAGAGGAAGTGCAATAGAAAGTGTCGAAACGTGAAGATGACACTCGTGTGAATGATTGTCCCGTCTAGGTTTGTGATGACAAGTGAATTCTGTATGGGAATGTAATGATGAGCTTGTGGTTTATTGAGCTAAATTAAGTTCTGCATTGTCAAATTTTTTTGATAAATTTGACAGTGTGGGCATGACTTTCATTTTGTGGCATTATCAAATACCTTTGATTTGACTTGAGCCTAACCATTTGCTGAGGCAAAAGTAGGAGAACATACTGGACCAAAAAGCCTATTGTCTTGAATAACTGATATTTCAAGAGATTTGTGAGTTTGCACATACTATACTTATTTCTTGATGGGAAAGGACACTGTACTTTACTAAGGCTGGCAGTCAATGTTGGCATACGGGGCCAACACTACAAAGACATTGAGGCCGGACCTAGTCTTTAAGACGCACATAAAGACATGTCTTCTTGCCTAGCAATGAAACATAATGACAGAATCAAGTTCAGACTTTTACAACTTTACATTAGGTGAAAAGTACATGCGTGCACGCACACACAAACACAGCACCTACTTTCTGTGTAGAAAAACAACAGTGGACCCTTTTGGCTGGGATCCTATCATCCACTTCCTAGGTTTGGTACACCTTGTGCTGAAGTATGTGCTGAAGCCAGGACCCATTTGGAAACTGGGAGCCGTAACCAGAGAGACAAAACTTAATTCACTCCAGGGGCGGCACTGATTTTGCCCCACGGTAACCATAAATAGACATGAAATGTTTACATACTTGGAGCAATGCTGTCTGACTGGAGCGGGAGAGAACGACTTAAAAAAAATAAAAAAAGAGAGAAGGGAACTTATCTTAGAGAAGGGGAGATAGGTCACAGAGCTGCGATGGTGCTCGGAACAATGCTGCCTGCTTTTTCTCTCTCGCACACAACACACACACGCACGCACTCCCAGAGGACACAGCCCCTAAATATACAAACTTAAACAGTGGAGTCAGTGATAGTGGAGGGGGACTCGGAGCTCTGTCAGCCCAGACACACTTCAAAAAGAGCCGAAAAGAAGGAGAAAGCCCCCGGCTATAACAGAGGATAATGCAACCGGCTGAAACACCCTCCCCTGATAATAACCTGAGAAGAAGAGACACTGTTGTTCATTGTTAAAGGTCGTTCCACCAATTCATTCACTTTTAGAAGTGTAAAAATGTTAACTTAATTTCACCTAATAACATTCTGTCACAAAACAACTTAATCATTTGAATGTACAGCTGAAGTTGGAAGTTTACATACACCTTAGCCAAATACATTTAAACTCTGTTTTTCACAATACCTGACATTTAATCCTAGTAGAAATTAGGATCACCACTTTATTTCAAGAATGTGAAATGTCAGAATAATACTAGAGAGAATTATTAATTTAATCTTTTATTTCTTTCATCACATTCCCAGTGGGTCAGAAGTTTACATACACTCAATTAGTATTTGGTAGCATTGCCTTCAAAATTGTTTAACTTGGGTCAAACGTTTCGGATAGCCTTCCACAAGCTTCCCACAATAAGTTGGGTGAATTTTGGCCCGTCCCCCTGACAGAGCTGGTGTAACTGAGTCAGGTTTGTAGGCCTCCTTGCTCGCACGCGCTTTTTCAGTTCTGCCCACAAATTTTCTATAGGATTGAGGTCAGGGCTTTGTGATGGTCACTCCAATACCTTGACTTTGTTGTTCTTAAGCTATTTTGCCACAACTTTGGATGTATGCTTGGGGTCCATTTGGAAGACCCATTTGCGACCAAGCTTTATCTCCTGACTGATTTCACTTCAATATATCCACATAATTGTCCTGTCTCATGATGCCATCTATTTTGTGAAGTGCACCAGTCCCTCCTGCAGCAAAGCAACCCCACAACATGATGCTGCCACCCCTGTGCTTCACGGTTGGGATAGTGTTCTTCGGCTTGCAAGCCTCCCCCTTTTTCCTCCAAACATAATGATGGTCATTATGGCCAAGTAGTTCTATTTTTGTTTCATCAGACCAGAGGACATTTCTCCAAAAAGTACAATCTTTGTCCCCATGTGCAGTTGCAAACCGTAGTCTGGCTTTTTTATGGCGGTTTTGGAGCAGTGGCTTCGTCCTTGCTGAGCGGCCTTTCAGGTTATGTCGATATAAGACATGTTTGGAACATGTGTTTCTAGTGTTATATCTGTGTGTGATTTATATGCGTTTGTGTGCTCGACCACACCCACGTGAGTGGTTATTCATATGTAGTGGCCATGTTGTTTGAGATGCTAACCTGGAAAATGATGTGGTGAGAGACCTTGGTCCACAGATGCTATATGTTAAGTTTTGTGTAGATCGGTCATTCAGTGACAGAATAGTACTGTTTTAAGTGCTTTTCACAAAATGTTTAATGGCAGAAGATCCATCTTGGCAGACCTTATGGGTCCACGAGGCAAATTTGTTTATTGTGAGGAGAGGGATCTATGTACTGAATTTCATGACTCTAGTTCAAACGGGGTGAGGGGCATGACCTTTCAAAGTTTGCTTTAAATTGCTTGTTATAGCACCACCATCTGGCCAAACGGCATCGCATGAGAGGCTGTGGCCCGTGGGCCTTTACCATCATGCCAAGTGGCACCCTTCTAGGCCTTACCATCTCACAGGCATTTGCATTTTTTTTTCTCTACAAAATCTTTGGAGAACCAGAATAATGAACGCCAACAAATAGGGTTTCACCCAGCTTCACTACTTGAACCCGTAAATATAAAATGGACTCAAAAGGCACTCTTCGTGGAACGACCTGTTAACCTACTACTCTACAGCTTAATAAACACTGACTTAAGTCTACAGGGACAGCCATCTTTGAAAGTGCTAGTTTGGGTTAACAATATAGATCCAGTATCGGATTTGTGATTGTCAATAGAGCTCCACTCAAAATTAGGACAAGATTGTAATTGTCCTCAATTGTGTACTGTTACTGTAGCCTAGTGAGTAATTGATTTTGATGTAATTTAATATGGCCACAAGAGGTCACTCGTTGAGTGTTTCACTGTCAACTCCTCCTGTCCGGCTTCCACTCTGCAGATCCGCTCTGGCAGAACAGTGTTCTCTAGTTGCCTCGTCTCCTCCAAAATGGTTTAATATGCTGGGCCATAAAGTCAGGCCGGTTGATGTAGACATCCTATCATGGTAGCAGCCCCTTCCTCCCACACCACCATGTTAAGGGATGCCCAGTTGTAGCATTGACATAAACTGGCAACTAATGCCCCTCAGAAGTGAGGTTTTTTTCCAGCTGTCTACCTGCAGGAGACAAAATGACAGCTGCCCCCTCGTGTGGCAGGATGACTCAACTGCAATCTGTTTCTGTATTGGGCAGAACGTTACAGACGAGTTAGAAGAGGTCATGGGGGATTATTCACCAACATGGCAACTGTCCACATTACAGTGACATAATCATATCACATTTACCAACTGTTTGTTCATATAGACAGACATAGCTAAGAGGTAGCAATGAGTCTAACTAGCAGTGATGGTATCAAATAATGATTTAAAAAGAAAAACATTTAAATGGTGGCCTTATGCGTTTGTGCGACTATCAAGATACCACTACTTTTTAAAATCAACCAACTTTTAAATTGGTCTTTTCAATTCACACACAAGTTTACCCCCAATATAGCTGCTCTACTCTACTACTAGTTTTCAAAATGTAGATTTGATCGACAGCACTGCCCTGTCATGGTGGATATTTACTCGGGAAGCGATACAGTACGTCACTTACAGCAAAGTGCCCTGGACCCAAGCCATGAACAACAATAAACTATCTTTAATTTCCTGCGAGCTGGTGGGTAGGACACTTTTAAACAAGTCCTCCACAAAGTCAACGCTTGTTTCTTTAAGAGCAGCGGGAGACCCTAATTCTTCCCAGAGAACACTGAAGGTCACGCTCTTAACATTCGCCATTTGAGGAGGGGAACAGACGATTTCGGATACTTTAAGGATGATTTGGATAAACTACCCGTTGGGTCCGTCCCAAATGGCACCCTATTCCCTATATAGTGCAGTGGCGCATAGGGGTCTGGTCAAAAGTAGTGCAAAAGGGAATAGGGTGCCATTTGGGATGAAAATGTTTCCTACCCAGTTATTCTGCTTACTGGATGTCCTGGGAAATGAGTTGTAAAAGTGTCTGAAAGTGGTGTACATTTGACAGGAACACGGCAGCAGTCCATTAACATTTTGTTAGAAAGATTCTCTCTGCTTCGTCAAGTCTTTAAAGTACGCCATGTTTTTGGTTTTGATGTTACTTGGAAATGTTAACGGTTGACATAGGCACATGGTATGTAGTGAGCTACAGTATGAGCTATCAAACACAGAGGAACTAGCTGTATAAGGATACTACGGTTATGTTCACCTGAAGATGAATGTGTTGATAACTTATTCATCGCCTTCAGCTACAACTTGGGACGTTTCATATATAATATACATACATTCATATATCTTTATGTACATATTCTTTATCCCCTTACACTTGTGTCTATAAGGTAGTAGTTTTGGAATTGTTAGCTAGATTACTTGTTGGTTATTACTTCATTGTCGGAACTAGAAGCACAAGCATTTCGCTACACTCGCATTAACATCTGCTAACCATGTGTATGTGACAAATAAAATTTGATTTGATTTGATATAATAGAGCGTTTTACAATTAGTACATTCCTCTTAAGATAGGTGAAGGGGGCAGGGGTGACTTGGGGTTTAAGATCCTTTTTGAAGAGGTAGGGTTTTAGGATGATTGGCAGGGACTCCGCTGCCCTGATGTTAATGGGAAGCTTGTTCCACCATTGGGGGAGGGGGGGGGGCAGCTAGGACAGAGAAAAGCTTTAACTGGGCAGAGGTGACCCCTGTAGGAGGTTGGAGGGCCACGAAACCAGAGTTGTGTGGATTGTGCCCGGGTTGGGGAGTAGGGATTGAGCCTAGCCTGAAGGTAGGGAGGGGCATTCCCCTTGCAGGTCCGTAGGCAAACACCAGGGGATGCGAGCTTCAACTGGAAGCTGATGGAGTAGCGCGGAGGAGCGGGGTGACATGGGAGAACTTGGGGAGGTTTAAATCCAGGCTGCGACCTTCTGGATAAATTTCAAGGGTTTGATGGCACAAGCGTCACCTTTTACTGGCCCTTTATCTCCCAACCTACAATACATGTAAAATGGAGTAACTAGCCTAGTTACCTCTGGGTCCGTCTGTAGAGACCCAGATTGATTCAACACAGTGTGACTGAATCAATCAACCCTTGAACAGAGCTTAAAAAAATAAAACAAATAAAAAAAGAGGCAATCTGGGATTAGTACAGCCATTTAAAAAAACAACTTTTAATTCAACGATAAACAGCCATTGATTCTTTAAGAATATCACTTAGAAATGAGCTTAGTTCAACTGTCGTACCCCATCCCTCAACTGTTCACCAAAAAAAAGTGGCGGAGTATATTTGTTGTTATTTGAATCCCAGATTGCCCCTTAAAAATGAGCTCCTGGGATGGTGAACTGAACAGAGAGACGGTCCAGAGCATGGGTACACAGAAAGCACTGCTTTATTGACTACACTGGTCAACCACACCATAGTGCCGGGGGGAGGAGGGGAGGAGGGGGGGGGGGGTCATAGTGGACGCAGCCGTCTTTAAGGCAACACAAACAGCATGCAGATACAGTCACATGGAACATCATCATATTGCTTTTTAACGTTTTGCTTAACATTGAAAGTGTACAAAAAGGAAAAAAATAGGTTTTTTGCACTAATGAAAAATACATTTTTTGTTTTTCCTCCTACAAAGACTCTAATACAAGAAAATAAATATTGCAAAAAAAGCCAAAAAATAATTTAAAATAGCTCTTCTTTTTAATATATGTTCAATATTTCTCTTTGCTATTAACAAATGGCACAACATTCTTTGAAACAAAGAATACAGAAGGATAAACCCCTGCAACATTCATATTATCGTATTGTAGAACTGATGCAGATCGAGCCTAATTGGGTGTGGAATTGAATTGTATACGGCAGCAGAGATTTCAGCGCCTTTTAAGGACAAATAAGACGTGGAGGGTGGAGGGAGGAGGAACCATGTCAGAGTCTGCTTTGATCAGAGAGATCACGTACTCCCATCAAAATTATGAATGTGACCATTAGGAGATACAGGACAGGCATATTGGCTGCGTTTACAGGCAGCCCGATTCTGATATACTTTTTTCACTAATTGGTCTTCTGACCAATCAGATCAGCTCTGAAAAAAAGATCTGATGTGATTGGTCAAAAGACCAATTAGTGCCGGTGTAAGTCAACGTCAGAAAAGTGATGCCAGATCAACTACAAAAAACAAAACCTGCTAAGCATCAGAGCTCGGCTCTGTTGCAGAGACACAACCGGTAAATTAGCCCGACCTTAGGAGGAGCAGCGATGGTCATGGATAAACCTTCTCTCCTGGAAATGGATTCATATGTGTATTCATACAAGTCACGGAACGGCAATCACAAACAAACATGGGAGCAAGTTGTTTGAACTGTGGAACTTGAACATTTTGAAATGCTATTGAATTTAATGAGAGGAACACATTCTGTGACCCTGCTGGTCATAAATAGCTCGAGTACATCCTAAATGGCACCCTTTTTCCTTCATAGTGCACTACCTTTGACCAGGGCCGTAGGTACTATAATAGGGAATAGGATGCCATTTGAGATACAGACGCTGTGTTGCCAGAGAGCAGCGGTTAGTTTCTGTGAGTGTTCTCCATGGAGGAAGTGAGAGAACAAAAGGTCTCTCCCAGGCTTCAGCTGCACGCTGATCAGCCCACTGGGGAGCCGGCCTGACCATTTTAACTTCAATTAGCCAACACACACACACACACACACACACAAATACACACTCGTGACTCGACAGACACAGACAAACACGCACACACACACACAAGCATTGACTCGGACAGACACTAAAACAAACACACTCACTACTGGCTATGCAGTTCCCACCTATCAAATCAACTTCTCTCTGGTTCTGCATAAAAAAACAAAACCAGAGAAAGTAAATAATCCCCAGCTCCAGTGAAAACAGAGAAGTGTTTGCTCTTTACGATTGTGAGCCCCACAGAGGGAGGGACAGAGAGAGGGAGACGGAGAGAGAGGGAGGGACAGAGAGAGGGAGGGACAGAGCGAGGGAGACAGAGAGAGAGGGAGACAGAGAGAGAGGGAGGGACAGAGAGGGAGAAGGAGGGACAGAGAGAGGGGGGGGGGGAGAGGGGGGAGGGACAGAGAGAGAGAGGGAGGGACAGAGAGAGGGAGAGAGGGAGGGACAGAGAGAGAGGGAGGGGTGTTGTTTAGATTCCCTGTCTGTTAAGTTCACTGTGGACAGGGTGCAAACACTAAGAGGAAAGAACAAACTGTCCTCTCTCTCTCTCCCTCTTCTGCCCAGAGCGGCAGCAGTGACAAACGCTCTCTCCATTACACAACACATGCACGTCATTATTTGTCCTGAAAGCTTCTTCCTTTGACCCGCCCGTGCTTCAAAACTCTGAAGGAGCTGAGGCGGGCCGTCGGAAACACTGAAGAAGGGGAGGGAAGTGAGACAGAGCACTGGTCTGCGGGGCGGGTGTTGGATTGGAACCATACTTCCCAGTGTGGAAGCAGTCAGTCGACGGTCGGAGAAGCGCTAGTAAGGAAGCAGTCGGTCTGATTATGAGTCAGCATTCTAGTTATATGAGCCGCGGCTGAAGCGTTACAAAAACGGCTTGCGAAGGCTTTTAACACGGAAACAAAAAGGGTTTCTAGTACAGTATTCTACATTATTGTTGGTGCATAAAAATAAACAAACATGAGTAAACGGCAGTCAAACTACTACAGCCTTGAACCAGTTCCCTAAGGGATAAAGCAACTAACACAGAAGAGGAGATCCTTTTCAATGACGTCGCCGTTGTGTTCTGTTAGTGTGCTGACGGCTTTGTCACGCTACAGACAACAGCAGCAGCAGCAGCTGGGTGGTACGGGGACAGCACGAGGACATTCATCCACAGCAAACGCCAAAGCAGCATTTCTCAACCCAATTCCAGGGGGACTGAATGCACGTTTTGTTCCAGCCCAGCACTAACGCAACCTATTCAACTGATCATCAATTTGATTAGCAGAATAATGGGCGTTAAGTGTAGGGCTGGAATAAAACATGCAAATCAGGTGGGTCGTCGGGAATGGGGCAAAGAAACCCTGCTTGAGGAGGATAATAATAATACCATCCATCCATACTCTGTAGGTTAATACCATCCATCCATACTCTGTAGGATGATACCATCCATCCATACTCTGTAGGATAATACCATCCATCCATACTCTGTAGGATGATACCATCCATCCATACTCTGTAGGATGATACCATCCATCCATACTCTGTAGGATAATACCATCCATCCATACTCTGTAGGATAATACCATCCATCCATACTCTGTAGGATAATACCATCCATCCATACTCTGTAGGATAATACCATCCATCCATACTCTGTAGGATAATACCATCCATCCATACTCTGTAGGATAATACCATCCATCCATACTCTGTAGGATAATACCATCCATCCATACTCTGTAGGATAATACCATCCATCCATACTCTGTAGGATAATACCATCCATCCATACGTCTGCATGAAAAGTGCTGTCACCTGCTGCCTGCTGGACCGAAATTCCTCACCACCTCACTAGAACTCCAGCCTACTGTTTCTGAAAAGAAGCGGAGGAAGAGGGCGTAGACGCCCCTCTCCAATAATAATAATAATAACAACCTGTTTTCTACTACGTTGGGGGCCGTATATGAAGGGTCCCATCTAAAACACAGCCTAGTCTAAATCTGTGTATATATTGAATATTGAAACCAAGTTTACATTTCATTGTCTTAGCAACACGTAAACGGTTAGGTGGTGGGGTGGATTCTGTGGGTTTTGCTACAGTGCTAACCCCACTCACCCACCCCGACGACCTATCTGCAGACAACGATGAGCATTGTTGTTCTTATGGTATTATGATGTGATTGTAGAATAAGAAATGAATAGAATGTGCTACTCATTCTGTTTCTATGGTTGTAATGGTCTGCCTCCAAGGGTTACGGTGGATGGAAAGGAAGGAGCCAGACTGGCTGTAGACAGACAGTGTCACCTGACCAATACGCTGCTTTAGGAAGTTTCATCCTGAATCCTTGTGTCCCCTCTGGGACAGGAAAACAAACATACAAAACGAGTCATCTTCTATATTACGACCCTGTTATACCAGCGCTGGGGGTTGTCAGCGGGCTCAGCCATCAGCTGCCCATCCACACACGGTTCAGCAGCATTCAACTCTCTCCAGGTTGGGGGGACGGGGACGGGGACGTAGGCCACTCCATCCAGAGTAGGTCAGTGGCACAGAGGGCCAGTAAGTAACACACCTGTGGGAGCAGGGAATGGGAGAGTCCAAGGTGGAATAGTGGTGGTGGGTGTCAGGACGCCCCCCCCCCCCCCCTTAAAAAAGGCCGAGTCACACCATGCCAGCGCAGGCCTGAGCAATGCACAACTCCCAAGTGAGGCTGCGTCACAAATGGCACCTTATGCACTAAGCAGGGAATAGGGTGCCATTTTTGGGACGCAGACTGAGTAAGTGCATGGTGCCCTGTCTGTTATACACACTGTTCTTTGGCATTATCAACTCAGGAGACAGCCAGGTGGGTAGTAGTAGTGTACTGACTGAGACATGAGAAAAGCTCTCAGCACAGTAGTAGTCAGAGTTTAAACAGTGAGCATTGCCAAAGGAACCTTTTCTATACATACCCATCATATGTAGAAAAGGCTGTATATGGTATTATATATTTACGGATTAACTTTGATTTCAATACATTTTCAACCCTTCTTCGTCGCCTTCAAAAACATTTTTTTTATTTTTATTTTTTATTTTTTTTTAAACCCTGAGAAAATACTGTGGACCGCTTTTAGTACAAAATACAACTCTCTGAGACGGAAAAAAAAACTAAAACATAAATTTACAAAGAACTCAAAAAAGTAGTCAGAATCCAGAACTCTGTGCTGTAGCTGACTATACGATTCGTCTGAATGGAGCAACGACGACTCCAGAAGTTGCTTTGTTGGGGCAGCACTTTGCACAAATATGGTAGAACTGTGTGGCTTTGCATGCGGTTGGGTTGATTAAACGGCAAAAGCTGCATTTACATATCTTTTTTTAGGCACTACAATTAAGGTCCGAGAAGCCCTCTGTTTCAGTACGCTTGATGGCCAATACAACAGATGTTCCTTTTTTGATTGTAACAAATCTGATTATAGAAGTGATTGATAAACTTATTTTGGGGGAGCGACAGAAGGCACACGATAAAATACTGTTTCTCCAATGATTCAGGCCCAAACGGAAGATGAGGGAGGAGTCAGTGAAGAGCTGAAGTAATTATCAACCAGTGTGTTTCTACAACGGCTGGATGTAGACAGAGTCGTTTAGAGTATGCGTGTGTGTGTGTAATGTGTCTGGTGTGCATGTCTGAAAGAGTGTGCGTGTTTATGCCGCAATGTTTGTGTTACAGTTCCTGTTAGCTATTTGTGCTTTTAAAAGGCTAATATTTGTTTGATATTTTCTGTACATTTCTCAGAATGATGCTGAACTGAAAGGCTTTTTAAAAACATCAGATCCCAGGAAATCGCCTCGCGGGATCCATCTTACGTCAAGAGAAAGGAAGAGATTCGTCTGAACCAGCTTATAATGCCCACAAAGTATTCACCCCAATGCTAGCGGCTAGTCACCACTGACCACACCACTAGGACGGGTCGATGGCATGGATCACCGCCATGCTATACTTCAAAAATAAAACCTCAAATGTAACATTGTCCAAAATCCATTTCCTCTTTGTCTTCCTACGTCATCATACAGCATTTGTTACTTTAACAAGCACTACTAACATCTAGGGTCTCGTTGTGTATGTAGCTATCTGACTAACAGCTACGTTCAAATCCCCAGAACAGAGCAGAGAGACTGATTTAGGACTATAGTGAAGTACAGAGATTTGGTTCATTAAAGCGATCTAGAGAGAAAAGAACGGCATGTATAATATCAAAAGCACAGACGGACAGACAGACTGTAGCCATGGTAGCGGGAGCTGGGATGGAGCTCCGGTCAGTCTGAGAAATCAGTGTGTCTTCTGGACGATGGTGTGTGTGTGTGTGTGTGTGTGTGAGAGAGTGTCTCAGTTTTTTTTCTACAACGCTAGCACGCTCCTCCTCAGCAGGTCCTCGCTCCCAGAATGCAACTGGGCCAGGCGGAGCTTGCGGCCGCTGGAGTGCGTGTCCGAGTCGCTCTGCTCGGCGTCAGAGAAGTAGCCATCCGTCTCGGGGTCCAGCAGCGACGACGTCTCCTTCACTGGGTGGGGGTCCCTCTCTCTCTCCCTATCCAGGGGACGCTCTGCCACCTCCTTCCCCCCTCCACCCCCACCCTTCCCCCGGGACTTACCCTGCCGGGGCAGGCGGAGGCGCAGGGCCGTGCGGTGACCGAGACCCCCCCCTGACCTCCCCTCAGGCACTGTCCCGGGACTAATGCAGGGCTGTGGGGGGGAGCAGGAGGCTAGAGGGGGCGGCGTGGGGGCGGACGCTGCCGCTGTACCAGTGAGGCTGTCCCAGGGGCCGCGCTCTTCCGAGATGTGACAGGAGTCCATTTTGGAGGTGGGCGGCTGCGGCGGCGGGTCCAGTGGTGCCTCAGTGCTCCTGGTCTGGGGGTGGTGGTGGTGGTGGTGGAGGGCCTTGGAGCCCCGGGACCTCTCCCCTCTACGGGCCCCGTGGCCTGGCCTGTCATCTGCCAGCAGAGTCCCCTTGGCTGTGGCTGTGGAGGAGGCGGTGGCAGCAGCAGCGGGACTGACAGCGGTGGCAGAAGGCGGGGTGGTTGCTGCGGCGGGGGAGTGTTGGGCCCGGGCTCTGGGCTTGCCCCGGGTCTTGCGGCCCAGCTGAGGGGTTTTCCAGGTGGACTTCATGGAGTGGTCCATCATAAGGCTGAGCAGGCTCTCCTCTCCCTGCAGCAGCTGGTCAGACAGCAAGCTGGCCGTCTTGTCACGGTGCTGCCCGGCGTCCAGGGCCCACTGGCTCAGCATGTCGTCAGCCGTGATCTGAACCGACTGGGCCAGCCAGCTGTCAAACAGCGAGTTGTCCAGAGGGAAGGTCTTGGGGAAACCTGGGGGGAAGAGACGGACAGGTGAGAGGACCATAGAGGACCAGTCTAGAGCGAGGGCGTCAAACTCAACTCCAGGAGGGCCGTGTTATTTCCTTTCAATTCGTGACCTAGAGAACCAGGTAAATGGGAGTGCTTGATGAATCCTTGACCTTAACTGATCACTTAAGTAACAAGGGAGGATTGAAAACCTGCAGGCACACGGAACTCCCAGGAATAAAGTTTGACGCCCTTGTTATACAGACGATTCTGAAATCTCATGAATGTCTGTGGATGGATAGTAGGATCAACTGTTCCGTCCAAAACATAAAGCCTTCCGGGAAGAAGTCTGGAACAAACCTGTAAAACATAGGAAGACACAGCGTAGGGCTGGGTGACAAAGTACAGTACGGGGGATTTGTGGTCGGAGTCGTGATGCTAAACCTGACCAGACTTTCCTTCACCGAATCAATCATTTAACAGGCGGTAGGGTGTGCGTCCCAAATGTCAACATATTCCCTATATGGTGCACTACTTTTAACCAGTCCCCTATGGGCCCAGGTCAAAAGTAGTGCAGTACATAGGGAAAAGGGCACATTTGGGACTCAAACCCCCTATCTACCCCACTTCCTGTGTGAGTTTAAACAATGCATTAGCCCCATTCTGCGTCGGTCTGTCTGTCTGTGCTTTGTCACCACCACCACCAGGGACGTTCACTGTCAAACGCAGCTTTTGGAGACAATGCATGCTGTGTGTGTATATAATTACGAGATTTGCATGGCTCCTTGTCTGTCATTAAGGCCCAGAGTTGGCTGCCAGAGCCTCTCTGCAGCTCGGGAACACCGATTCTCACAGGAAATAGAGAGAAGGCGGGAGAGGGGGAGGGAAACGCACTGGTGCCAGGCGGTGTCGCAAATGGGACCCTATTCCTTATGTAGTGCACTACTTTTGACCAGGGCCTGTAGGGTTGCATTACATAGGCCTGGGGATAGGGCGCTATTCAGAACACACCTAGAGACAGAGCTCCATCCACCACCCGTATTCCAATCCCATGAAGTCCCTCTCCCACGGTCTGGGAGATGCATCAGGGGACAGTACGCTGGGTAACACTCTCCACTCCCCGAACCCTGCCCCTAAACCAGAAACACACTGGGTTCCTGTCAACCCAAAACATCATGAGCCACTGTTCACAAAGGATTTCACACACCTACACACACCTTCCAACAACGGCGCTTGAACGCGCGCACACACACACACACACACACACCTCTTTTAAAAAGGTAGACCTGCTGAAAATACATTTAAACCCTATAGGTGTTGTGTTGTTTCAATGAGCTACAATAACCTCCTTACATGTGTGTCTCTCTGTCTGGTGTGGAGTGGTGTCAATCTCCTCAGGTGATGAGTAAGGTGCTGGCTGGCATAGGGACAGAGTATTAGCAGTGGTGCAATTGGCTCCAGCTCCACACACCCAGCCTGCCTGTTTAATGAGATGAAGCTCCTACTTAGAATAGCATTTTTAAATCACAGTCATTAACAGAGGGCTAATTCCACCACAGCCCCTATTGAAGTATGGGAGGAACACAACCGAGGAGAGGAGGCAGGGAGGGATAGAGGGAGGAGAGGAGGCAGGGAGGATCAACTTGAGAGACGCTCTCTGCTGGGCATGTCAACATCTTACCACAGAGACACGAGGTAGGGGTGTGGGGACGGAGGGAGGGAGAGAAGATTGGTAAACAAGTGTACTTCTCCCCGCAAACTGAGATGCTAGTCAGCACATCTTACCTCCCCACTACCATCAACTGTACCGGATTCCTATAGACCACATAGGGCCCAGGCGGTCACACCAACACAACCCTCAACATTCCTGACCGAGTCATCACCTGTTAAATCTTCCTGTTAGCCCCCCCTCTAAGGCTATGGCCACACTCACACGATTTCATCCGTGTTCATGGGTCTATGACCGACATCACTGTCCATTTTTTTTGTCCATCAACAGTACAACTAAAGTTAAGTATTCTCCGACGAGTTGCTTATTTAAAAAGACAGACGGTTTGGGTGTTTTTGTTGGACAACGCATCGCCGTTGTCATTCACCCGGCAACGGATTACTCCTATTGGAAAGGCACTGGGTCCATCCGAAATGGCAGAGTAGTGCACTAAATAGGTACTAGGGTGCTATTTGGGATGCATCCTCTACCCAGTCACCCCCCCTCCTCCCCCTTCAGTCCATAAGGCACTGTGCCCACCAGGAGGTCAGGAGGAGCTGCTGTGATTGGATCAGCATCCCCAGGCCAGCCGTTTCCATGACGCAGCAACAGCACCAGCGCCTCTGCTGGAGACAGGAGACTAGAGAGGGGAGGAGGTATTGAGAGGTGGTGGAACAGAGAGAAGGGAGAAGGGAGGGAGGGGGAACAGAAAGGGAGGGAGGGAGCAGAGTTGGAAAAGAGAAGGGAGGGCGGGGGCTGGTCGTGACCCACTCTGCTCCACCTCTCCTCTTCATCTCCAACCCGCCCCGCTGCGCATGTCTGCTAGCTGCAGCCCCTCTCCTGTCTCTGCTCCGTGGACCCGGTGAAAGCAGGCCCGGGGCCTAGGCTGCTGCGGTATGGTAGCAGCCCATGCTAGGCTAGGTGAGGCCCGGTAGGGCTAGGAATGCGCTGGCTGGGACAGGGCCAGACCAGGCTAAGCTACGCTAAGTAGGGCCAGGGAGGGAGGTAGGCTAAGCTAGACTAGACAGGAGGGAGGGAGGCTAAGCAAGGCTAGGATAGGCAGGGACAGGAGGGAGGGAGGCTGAGCTAGGCTAGAAAGAGCCAGGAATGCGCTGGCTGGGGCAGAGCCAGACTTGTGTTTGTGCAGGCCCCGCTACAGTGTGCCAATTGTTCTCAGGTGCCAACTGTCGCCCTGACAACCCCGCATACGCACGGAGCGAGGGAAAGAGAGGGGAGTGAGCAGTGCGAGTCAGCGACGGAGAGCACTGTAAACTCCATGCCTGAAGAACTTAGAGGCGGAAACACAAATGAAGTGTTAAAATGATGCCCAAAGTATCAGTCTGGGGAGAGAGTTAGTAATTATCCAGCCCTCTCAATATCAACACCCAGAAGGTCTTGCAGTCTATTTCACCATTACAACACTCAGATGTACTCTACTCTACTCTGTCTGCCACCCAGGGGTCACGTTACAACAGGCTTATCACGGTGGTCAGATGCCCGTATCCGTCCGCGTCCCAATTGGCACCCTATTCCCAAAGGGCTCTGGTCAAAACTAGTGCACTATATAGAGAAAGGGGTGCTATTTGCGACTCTCCCAGCCTCTGTCCCGCTGCCTTATCTGGAGATGCTCTCCCCTACCCTCTGACCCCCCAGGTGATCCTGTTCCGTGAGGGAAGGTCACACACGCTAAAGCCCGGGGATTTAAGAGAGCAGCTCTGCCTTAGTAGGGGGGCACGCAACGCCACGCAGCCCACCCACGGCGCTCAGAAAAACAAGGTGGCGGGCAGGGACACTGGGCCCACACCATGAGGATTAACCTCTACCCCTTCTACCCTGAAAATAATATTGACATTGTTTTAAAAAATGTTTTATGTACACCTGAGAAGCTACACCTGCACCAAGCCATGCAAACAGATGCGTTTCCATGGCTATAGTTGCAACTCCTCTCAGTAACTCTCTGCCTGGCCAAATCTGATCTGGCATCACCAAGGACTCAACTGGCATCTCTCAATGACACGGTATATAACACCAGCCAACAGGAGAGTGCAAACAGTGTCCGAGAAGAACAATAGAATACCAGCACTACTACAGCATCCATTTCTGTTGACACACACACACACACACTTGGGGTTAAGTGCTTAAAGGTAGAGTTGGAGTGTATACCAACCTGCTCCTACATGGTACACATGCAGTCAAGCCCTGTGAGTCGTCAGAGCACTACTGAGCAGTCTGACAGAGAGCAGATGGACTCAAAACACACACACACACACACACACACACACACACACCGTCCTCAGTCGCCCGCAAAAAGGCCCTTCACACACAAAACACGATGAGGTAGGCTGAGGAGATAACATCTGAGGAACCAGTCAGGCGGAGGGGAAAAAACAAAACAGTCCTCCGTTACATGTTCTGTTATCACAGCACTGTGGAGCGTTGACATAACAGTGAAGGACATTCAGGAAGAAACCCCCAGCTAGCCACTGTTAGACTTGTTATTTACCTGGACCTAAAAAAAAAAAAGGTCAGCGCTCTGCCTACTGAACGTGATGTTACCGTCTATCGTCGCTGTGTGGCGTACTATAGGTGGACCCTGAAGTGTGTGTTTTCACCACCGTAGTGCTATACAGCACTGCTTATAATGTAAACAATACGATTCCCACGTGAAAGTTCGCCACCAGGTCCACCTGCTCACTGGTTGTGGAGTGGGTAAGACAACGGAAAGCTGAAAGTAAAGTATAAGGACGGGCATTGGGAAGCACCGGTCCCACGGGAGCTCTTGAAGAGAGCCGAGGGCTCTGTGGACACACGTGGGATACGATTCTTCTTTGGTACTCTCACCAAGGCTGGGGACATAAAGGCTCCTCCGGCCCTGTCCACATGTCGCTTCTCAGCTTCAATAAAGGGGCCAAGCCACTCGCCTCACATCGGCGTCGTAGTCATGTCCGCTAAAAGATCGGTATTGACGCAGAAAGTGAAACATTGCAGGACAACCACAGACGTCAACAGTGGCTAACGGTTTCCTAGTCGATTCCCTGTTAATGGTTCTACAGATTGTCTGGGGATGAAGGATGCTTCTAGTTGAGTATGTGTAACCGTGGGAAGACTTTTCCTCCTGAATGTTGATACTGTAAGCATCTTCATCGTGATCTGGAGAGAGTTTGGACACTGATTAGTGCCGAGCGATTAACCGAAATGTCGGTTATTTTTTGTTTTTTTAAAACGAATAGTTTTCTAAGCTCAATGCGCACATTGCAGTTTCCTTAGATATAAATCAGATCCAGCCTGAACTGTGCAATGTAGTAGGGAGTTGTAGTTTCCAACAGGATAATATTTGACATAATTACAACATTTTACGTGCTAAACTAACTACAATGACCACAATCCATTGCGCATCTACTTGTCCGGGCTTTGTTTCTTTTAGGTCTGCTACTCAAGAAACAGAAGAACATGCGAACGTGAGGTGATATAGAGAGCAGCTGTTGCTTCGGGAGGTATCTCTACCTGAAAATACATGATCTAAGTGATTGATAGTTGGTATTCAGTAGTCATCAAAGTAAATAAGGCTTACTTTTAAGAACTACTACAATAGTGATTTTTTCCCCCCAGGCAGCAGCTCTGTAGACTTAAATAAAAAAAGTCACCAAAAAAAATGTATAAAAAAAAAAAGATGTATACATAAATGAATTATTTTATTAAATAAAGTCATGTGAATAAATGATGGTTAATAAGTGATAAGCAGCAATGGGCAGTCACTAACATCATGGGACTTTTATTAAAATGATTTTATTCTGTGTTTACAGCATTCAACCAAAATAATCGAAACCGAAAAACGCAATATTTTTTTTATTATAAATCACACCGAATCAACCTCAAAATGTACTAATCGCTCAGCACCGACACATTCTCCAGAGATGGTATCCACAGAGGAGACCTAGGCTGCATCCTGATTCACCACACTTCGCCCAAAGTGTGCACTTGCACACTCCCAGTAATTGATTTGAATGCTTTGGATTGGTGTAGGCATTGGCTCTCCAACATTGTTAAATCCATGACAGGGAGTGTGTGCAAGTGCACACTTCAGAAGAAGGGTGTAGAATCAGCACCCAGATCTAGATGGTGCGAGCCTGGACAAGTCGGGGGAGGTGTGATAGCAACTCAGGGGGGAGTGGGTGTCATACACGTCATCGACTCGACTGGAAACTCGCAGCGCATACACAAACCCCCGTGGTGTGTCAGACCTACCTAGCTGTTTGAGGAGGGAGCCGTTGTCAGACTTCCACCTCTCTTTCTTCTTCTCCGGACTGCTTTTCTGCCGCTCCTTCCCCTTCTCCTTCACCCCGTTCTGTCTTCCCTTATGGCCCTTCATGGTTTTCTCTGCAGAGGAAATAGAGCAACATTGCAGAGGAGCCAGCCAAGCATGAAGTCAGGGAGAGGCAGGTCAAGACCGGGATATTTCTTCTCATGCGCTAGATCAACTACTGGTGTTTTTGAACTGATTGGCTGTGCCCTTGGGGACATACCGCGTGCGCCCTTGGGGACATACCGCGTGCGCCCTTGGGGACATACCGCGTGCGCCCTTGGGGACATACCGCGTGCGCCCCAAATGGCAGCCTATTCCCTATATTCTGCAGGGCTGCAGTCAAAGGCAGTGCACTATATAGGGAATAGGGTGCCATTTGGAACACATGCTGTGTAGCAGTTAAATACAGCTGCATAATGTTAACACAGTCAAATACTGAGGAGGCTATGTAGCAGTCAATGTTTGATTTCATTATCCTAAACTAAATTGGGGGTCAGTACTAAGCAGTGAACAGTACCCTGAGGCTCCTTGTCTCCCTCCTGGTTTAGTTTCCCTCTCCTCCAGTCAGAGTGAACCTTACACTGAGAAACTGAGCAATCTGACCCCAGAATGGCACCTTTTACCCCACCAGCTGGACTAATCGTTGTGATGAGAGAAATGAACCATGACCAAACTGAGAAACTGTCCCACTTCTCAGAAAAGCTCAGACCAAAGAACTCCCTCACAGTCAAAACCTTCACCCTCCTCTATTCACAGCTCTTGAATATAGTCATTGGGGACTATGAGGCGCAGGAAACCCACCCACCCACACTCACAACTACAAATACGCTCACAAACAAGCACACTTACAGTAAATACACAGTACCAGTTAAAAAAATTGGACAACTACTCATTCCAGGGGTTTTCTTGTTTTGTACTATTTTCTACATTGTAGAATAATAGTGAAGACATCAAAACTATGAAATAACACATATGGAATCATGTAGTAACCAAAAAAAATGTTAAACAAATGTTATACTGTATTCTTCAAAGTAGCCACTCTGTGTCTCACAAAGACATGGCGGTTGGAACCAAAAACCTAAAATTTGGACTCATCAGACCAAAGGACAGATCTCCACTGGTCTAATGTATATTGCTTGTGTTTCTTGGCTCAAGCAAGTCGTCTTCTTATTGGTGTCCTTTAGTAGTGGTTTCTTTGCAGCAATTTGACCATGAAGGCTGATTCACACATTCTCCTCTGAACAATGTTGCGATATGTCTGTTACTTGAAATCTGTCTCGCATTTATTTGGGCTGCGATTTCTGAGGTTGGTAACTAATGAACTGATCCTCTGCAGCACAGTAACTCTGGGTCATCCTTTCCGGTGGTGGTCGTCATCATAGCGCTTGATGGTTTTCCGACTGCACTTAGAAGAAACTTCCAAAGTTCTTGCCATTCCCGGTTTGACTGACCTTCATGTTTTAAAGTAATGATGGACTGTTGTTTATCTTTGCTTATTTGAGTTGTTCTTGCCATAATGTGGATTTGGTATTTTACCAAATAGGGCTATCTTCTGTATACCTTGTTACACCACAACTAATTGGCTCAAAGGAGTCATACAATGATGTAGAGGAAATGAAATACACAAAACGAATTCCCCATTAGTAAGAAGGAAAGAAATTCCACTATTTAACAATGCACACCTGTTCATTGAAATGCATTCCAGGTGACTGACTACCTCATGAAGCTGGTTGAGAAAATGCCAAGAGTGTGCAAAGCTGTCATCAAGGCAAAAGGTGGCTACTTCGAAGAATCTCAAATATAAAATATATATTTTGATTTGTTTAACGTTTTTTGTTGTTGTTGGTTACTACATGGTTCCATATGTCACTATTATTCCACAACGTAGAAAACAAAGAAAAACCCTTGAACAAGTAGGTGTGTCAAAACTGTTGACTGGTACTGTACATCTGCACCAGCATCTCTTTGGACACACACGGAAACATACAACACAGAGGGAGAGCACACCGCTGAGGAACCGTCCCACTAGCTGTGCGGTTGGGTTGGCGCCCCCCTTCCACACTTATTGTTGGGGGACATGTTTTAACACGCTCCCGCTGCTTAGACCAACAGTGGAGCGGGTGGTGTGCACGCCTGACTTCCTCTCATGCTGGTTATAATAGAGGCCGAGTTGAGTTGTGGGGGCACTGAGGGTCTCCCTCCATCACGCTTCCCCTTGATGGAGGAGCAGGACATGCACGGGGGGGGGGGGGGGGGGGGGGGGGGGGGGGGGCTGAGTGGTACCTCACTGTGTCTTCCCGGAGGGTTGTGTTTCACACGGAGGCTACCCTGGGTGTGTGTGTGTACACATGTGTCCATGTTGTTTTCAACAGATCTGTTGTGTGGGTGTGTGCGTGCCTGAACACTGCCGGTAAGTGTGTGTAGGATAGAAGGTCATATGTATGAGTGATGTGTTAGCTATTTTTGTGAATATGTGTGCTGTCGGAAAGAAGAAAAAAAACTCATTTTCTGCAACGGACCAACTTGGTGAGACATTTGGAAACGTTGTAGTCAGATCAGTTGTTTTTTTCTCTTCCCCCCCTCTCTCACTTCTCCCTCCACCCTCTCACCCCCTCTCACTTCTCCCTCCCCCCTCTCACTTCTCCCTCTCCCCCCTCTCTCACTTCTCCCTCCACCCTCTCACTTCTCCCCCAACTCTCACTTCTCCCTCTCCCCCTTCTCTCTCTTCCCCCCTCACACTTCTCCCTCTCCCCCCTATCACTTCTCCCTCTCTTCTCCCCCCTATCACTTCTCCCTCTCTTCTCCCCCCTATCACTTCTCCCTCTCTTCTCCCCACTCTCACACTTCTCCCTCTCTTCTCCCCACTATCACTTCTCCCTCTTTCCACCCCTCTCACACTTCTCCCTCTTTCCACCCCTCTCACACTTCTCCCTCTTTCCCCCACTCTCACACTTCTCCCTCTTTCCCCCACTCTCACACTTCTCCTTCTTTCCCCCACTCTCACACTTCTCCCTCTTTCCCCCACTCTCACACTTCTCCCCCTTTCCCCTCACACTTCTCCCCCTTTCCCCAATCACACTTCTCCCCCTTTCCCCAATCACACTTCTCCCCCTTTCCCCAATCACACTTCTCCCCCTTTCCCCAATCACACTTCTCCCCCTTTCCCCAATCACACTTCTCCCCCTTTCCCCACTCACACTTCTCCCCCTTTCCCCCACTCACACTTCTCCCCCTTTCCCCCACTCACACTTCTCCCTCTTTCCCCCACTCTCACACTTCTCCTTCTTTCCCCCACTCTCACACTTTTCTCCCCCTTTCCCTCACACTTCTCCCTCTTTCTCCGCCTCTCACACTTCTCCCTCTTTCCCCCACTCTCACACTTCTCCCTCTTTCCCCCACTCTCACACTTCTCCTTCTTTCCCCCACTCTCACACTTCTCCCCCTTTCCCCATCACACTTCTCCCCCTTTCCCCAATCACACTTCTCCCCCTTTCCCCAATCACACTTCTCCCTCTTTCCCCCACTCTCACACTTCTCCCTCTTTCCCCCACTCTCACACTTCTCCCTCTTTCCCCCACTCTCACACTTCTCCTTCTTTCCCCCACTCACACTTCTCCCTCTTTCCCCCACTCACACTTCTCCCTCTTTCCCCCACTCACACTTCTCCCTCTTTCCCCCACTCACACTTCTCCCTCTTTCCCCCACTCACACTTCTCCCTCTTTCTCCGTCTCTCACACTTCTCCCTCTTTCCCCACTCTCACACTTCTCCCTCTTTCCCCCACTCTCACACTTCTCCCTCTTTCCCCCACTTCTCCCTCTTTCCCCCACTCTCACACTTCTCCTTCTTTCCCCCACTCTCACACTTCTCCCCTCTCACACTTCTCCCTCTTTCCCCACTCTCACACTTCTCCCCCTTTCCCCACTCTCACACTTCTCCCCCTTTCCCCTCTCACACTTCTCCCCCTTTCCCCACTCACTCCTCCACTCACACTTCTCCCTCTTTCCCCCACTCACACTTCTCCCTCTTTCCCCCACTCACACTTACTCCCTCTTTCCCACTCTCACACTTCTCCCTCTTTCCCCCACTCTCACACTTCTCCTTACTTTCCCCCACTCTCACACTTCTCCCCCTCTCACACTTCTCCCCCTTTCCCCACTCACACTTCTCCCCTTCTCCCCACTCACACTTCTCCCCTTCCCCCACTCACACTTCTCCCTCTTTTCCCACTCACACTTCTCCTCTTTCCCCCACTCTCACACTTCTCCTTCTTTTCCCCCACTCTCACACTTCTCCCCTCTCACACTTCCCTCTTTCCCCACTCTCACACTTCTCCCTCTTTCCCCACTCTCACACTTCTCCCCCTTTCCCACTCACACTTCTTCCCTTTCCCCCACTCACACTTCTCCCCCTTTCCCCCACTCACACTTCTCCCCATTTCCCCCACTCACACTTCTCCCCATTTCTCCCACTCACACTTCTCCCTCTTTCCCCCACTCACACTTCTTCCCTCCCCACTCACACTTCTCCCTCTTTCCCCAATCACACTTCTCCCTCTTCCCCCAATCACACTTCTCCCTCTTTCCCATTCACTCTCCTTCTTTCCCCACTCTCACACTTCTCCCTCTTTCCCCCACTCTCACACTTCTCCTTCTTTCCCCCACTCTCACACTTCTCCCCTCTCACACTTCTCCCTCTTTCCCTCTCACACTTCTCCCCCTTCCCCACTCACACTTCTTCCCCTTTTCCCCCACTCACACTTCTCCCCCCTTTCCCCACTCACACTTCTCCCCCATTCCCCCACTCACACTTCTCCCTCTTTCCCCCACTCACACTTCTCCCTCTTTCCCCCACTCACACTTCTCCCTCTTTCCCCCACTCATCACTTCTCCCTCTTGCCCCACTCTCACCACTTGCTCCCTCTCCCCCTCTCACACTCTCCCTCTCTTCCCCCACTCACACTTCTCCCTCTTTCCCCCACTCTCACACTTCTCCCTCTTTCCCCCACTCACACTTCTCCCTCTTTCCCCCTCTCACACTTCTCCCTCTTTCCCCCTCTCACACTTCTCCCTCTTCCCCTCTCACACTTCTCCCTCTTCACCCCCTCACACTTCTCCCTCTTTTCACCCCCTCACACTTCTCCCTCTCCCCCTCACACTTCTCCCTCTCTCCCCCTCTCACACTTCTCCTTCTTTCCCCACTCTCACACTTCTCCCCTCTCACACTTCTCCCTCTTTCCCCACTCTCACACTTCTCCCTCTTCCACTCTCACACTTCTCCCTCTTTTCCCCACTCTCACACTTCTTCCCCTTCCCCACCCACACTTCTCCCCCTTTCCCCCACTCACACTTCTCCCCCTTTCCCCCACTCACACTTCTCCCTCTTTTCCCCACTCACACTTCTCCCTCTTCCCCCCACTCTCACACTTCTCCTTCTTCCCCCCACTCTCACACTTCTCCCTCTCACACTTCTCCCTCTTTCCCCCTCTCACACTTCTCCCCCTTTCCCCACTCACACTTCTCCCCCTTCCCCCACTTCTCCCCTTCCCACACTTCTCCCTCTATCCCCCACTCACACTTCTCCCTCTATCCCCCACTCACACTTCTCCGTCTTTCCCCACTCACTCACACTTCTCCCTCTATCCCCCACTCACACTTCTCCCTCTATCCCCCACTCACACTTCTCCGTCTTCCCACTCACACTTCTCCGTCTTCCCACTCACACCTCCCTCTTTCCCCACTCACACTTCTCCCTCTTCCCCACTCACACTTCTCCCTCTTTCCCCCACTCACACTTCTCCCTCTTTCCCCCACTCACACTTCTCCCTCTTTCCCCTCTCACACTTCTCCCTCCCTCTCACACTTCTCCCTCTTTCCCCCACTCACACTTCTCCCTCTTTCCCCTCTCACACTTCTCCCTCTTTTCCCCCTCTCACACTTCTCCCTCTTTCCCCTCTCACACCTGTCCCTCTTCCCCCTCTCACACTTCTCCCTCTCTCCCTCTCACTTCTCCCTCTCCCCCTCTCACACTTCTCCCTCTCTTCCCCCTATCACACTTCTCCCTCTCTTCCCCCTATCACACTTCTCCCTCTCCCCCTATCACACTTCTCCCTCTCCCTATCACACTTCTTCCTCTCCCCCCTATCACACTTCTTCCTCTCCCCCCTATCACACTTCTTCCTCTCCCCCTATCACACTTCTTCCTCTCCCCCTATCACACTTCTTCCTCTTTCCCCCCTATCACACTTCTTCCTCTTTCCCCCCTCTCACTCCCCCCTCCTCTCATTTACATTTTCTGGCGTTGTCAGTTAGGTGCAGTGCCTCCAAGGGATTCGTCTTTTGGAAGTCTGTGGTTAATTTCCTCTCTTTCTGGGAGCACTCAGCTGCGGTGTGTCTGTGTGTGTGTGTAAAGAGAGAGTGTGTAAGTGTGTGTGTGTGTGTGTTTGTTGAACCGTGCCCCTGCGCTCATTAGCACAACGCCAGAGCTTCTTTACACTCCCTCTACCACTTCCTCTCCTCTCGCATGCTCCCTCTACCACCTCCTCTCATGCTCCTCTACCACTTCCTCTCCTCTCGCATGCTCCCTCTACCACTTCCTCTCATGCTCCCTCTACCACTTCCTCTCCTCTCGACCATGCTCCCTCTACCACTTCCTCTCCTCTCCATGATCCCTCTACCACTTCCTCTCATGCTCCCTCTACCACTTCCTCTCCTCTCGCATGATCCCTCTACCACTTCCTCTCATGCGCCCTCTACCACTTCCTCTCCTCTTCGCATGATCCCTCTACCACTTCCTCGCATGCTCCCTCTACCACTTCCTCTCCTCCTCTCGCATGCTCCCTCTACCACTTCCTCCTCCTCTCGCATGCTCCCTCTACCACTTCCTCTCCTCCTCTCGCATGCTCCCTCTACCACTTCCTCTCCTCCTCTCGCATGCTCCCTCTACCACTTCCTCTCCTCCTCTTCATGTCCCTCTCTCCTCTTCCTCTCCTCCTCTCGCATGCTCCTACTACCACTTCCTCTCCTCCTCTCGCATGCTCCCTCTACCACTTCATCTCCTCCTCTCGCATGATCCCTCTACCACTTCCTCTCCCTTCTCTCGCATGATCCCTCTACCACTTCCTCTCGCATTCTCCCTCTACCACTTCCTCTCCTCGCATGCTCCCTCTACCTCCTCCTCTCGCATGCTCCCTCTACCACTTCCTCTCCTCCTCTCGCATGATCCCTCTACCACTTCCTCTCCTTCTCTCGCATGATCCCTCTACCACTTCCTCTCGCATTCTCCCCTACCACTTCCTCTCCTCCTCTCGCATGCTCCCTCTACCTCCTCCTCTCGCATGCTCCCTCTACCACTTCCTCTCCTCCTCTCGCATGCTCGCTCTCTACCACTTCCTCTCGCATGCTCCCTCTCTACCACTTCCTCTCGCATGCTCCCTCTCTCCACTTCCTCTCGCATGCTCCCTCTCTACCACTTCCTCTCGCATTCTCCCTCTACCACTTCCTCTCCTTCTCTCGCATGATACCTCTACCACTTCCTCTCGCATTCTCCCTCTACCAGTTCCTCTCCTCCTCTCGCATGCCTGTACCACTTCCTGTCTCCCTGTCTCCACTTCCTCTCGCATGCTCCCTCTCTACCACTTCCTCTCGCATGCTCCCTCTACCACTTCCTCTCGCATGCTCCCTCTACCACTTCCCTCTACCACTTCCTCTCGCATGCTCCCTCTCTACCACTTCCTCTTGACCATCTCCTCTACCACTTCCTCTCCTTCTCTCGCATGATCCCTCTACCACTTCCTCTCGCATGCTCCCTCTCTACCACTTCCTCTCGCATGCTCCCTCTCTACCACTTCCTCTGGCATGCTCCCTCTCTACCACTTCCTCTCGCATGCACCCTCTCGCATGCTCCCTCTCTACCACGCTCCCTACCACTTCCTCTCGCATGCTCCCTCTCTACCACTTCCCTCTACCACTTCCTCTCGCATGCTCCCTCTACCACTTCCTCTCGCATGCTCCCTCTCTACCACTTCCCTCTCGCATGCTCCCTCTCTACCACTTCCTCTCGCATGCTCCATCTACCACTTCCTCTCGCATGCTCCCTCTCTACCACTTCCTCTCGCATGCTCCCTCTACCACTTCCTCTTCCTTCTCTCGCATGTTCCCTCTACCACTTCCTCTCCTGCTCCCTCTACCGCTTCCTCTACCACTTCCTCTCCCGCTTCCTCTACCACTTCCTCTCCCGCTTCCTCTACCACTTCCTCTCCTGCTCCCTCTACCACTTCCTCTCCTTCTCTCATGCTCCTTCTACCATTTCCTCTCCTTCTCTCGCATGATCCCTCTACCACTTCCTCTCGCATTCTCCCTCTACCACTTCCTCTCCTCCTCTCGCATGCTCCCTCTACCTCCTCCTCTCGCATGCTCCCTCTACCACTTCCTCTCCTCCTCTCGCATGCTCGCTCTCTACCACTTCCTCTCGCATGCTCCCTCTACCACTTTTCCTCGCATGCTCCCTCTCTACCACTTCCTCTCGCATTCTCCCTCTACCACTTCCTCTCCTTCTTTCGCATGATCCCTCTACCACTTTTGGGTTGCCCTACCAGTTCCTCTCCTCCTCTCGCATGCTCCCTCTCTACCACTTCCTCTCGCATGCTCCCTCTCTACCACTTACCCTCGCATGCTCCTCTCTACCACTTCCTCTCGCATGCTCCCTCTCTATTACCACTTCCTCTCGCATGCTCCCTCTACCACTTCCCTCTACCACTTCCTCTCGCATGCTCCCTCTCTACCACTTCCTCTCGCATGCTCCCTCTCTACCACTTCCTCTCGCATTCTCCCTCTACCACTTCCTCTCCTTCTCTCGCATGATCCCTCTACCACTTCCTCTCGCATGCTCCCTCTCTACCACTTCCTCTCGCATGCTCCCTCTCTACCACTTCCTCTCGCATGCTCCCTCTCTCTACCACTTCCTCTCGCATGCTCCCTCTCGCATGCTCCCTCTCTACCACGCTCCCTCTACCACTTCCTCTCGCATGCTCCCTCTCTACCACTTCCCTCTACCACTTCCTCTCGCATGCTCCCTCTACCACTTCCTCTCGCATGCTCCCTCTCTACCACTTCCCTCTCGCATGCTCCCTCTCTACCACTTCCTCTCGCATGCTCCCTCTCTACCACTCGCCCTGTCCATCTCTACCACTTCCTGGCATGCTCCCTCTCTACCACTTCCTCTCGCATGCTCCCTCTACCACTTCCTCTCCTTCTCTCGCATGCTCCCTCTACCACTTCCTCTCCTGCTCTTCCCCCTCTACCGCTTCCTCTACCACTTCCTCTCCCGCTTCCTCTACCACTTCCTCTCCTGCTCCCTCTACCACTTCCTCTCCTGCTCCCTCTACCACTTCCTCTCCTTCTCTCATGCTCCCTCTACCATTTCCTCTCCTTCTCTCTCGTGCTCCCTCTACAAACTTCCTCTCTCCTTCTCTCTCATGCTCCCTCTACAACTTCCTCTCATTCTCTCTCCTGCTCCCTCTACCACTTCCTCTCCTTCACTCTCCTGCTCCCTCTACCACTTCCTCTCCTTCACTCTCCTGCTCCCTCTACCACTTCCTCTCCTTCACTCTCCTGCTCCCTCTACCACTTCCTCTCCTTCACTCTCCTGCTCCCTCTACCACATCCTCTCCTTCTCGCTCTGAGAAGACAAAGAGCTCAGCCCAGAGTCCCCTCCACACACGTCTACAGGAAGGTAAGCCAGTAGAAAGGAACCTTTAAGGCTAGACTTGAATGTAGGATATCCTGCAACAGAAAAATATGCATTCCAAATATGCACCCTATAACGCAACAGTTTTGACCAGGGCCCATGGGAACAGGTGCCATTGGGACTCTCACTGACTCCATTACAGCCCCCAGTCATGTGAGTAGTTGTGGTGTAGTGGTAGTCAACCTGCAGTGTCCATGTCCTCCCTCTGGCCCCAGTACTGGGCCCATAGTAACCACACTCACAGGCATGACAATAGTCTTTACACACTACTCCACTTGGCCAAGTAAAGGGCCCAGGGCAAAGAGTCTGAGGGTTTCCCCTGTGTCTGTCAAGGAATGGGAAACGAGCCACCCTGTTACAGAATAACTAGCCAGGACTCTCTAGAGTCTTAAGGAGAAACTATTAAGAGAAGATGTACTGTCTCTTGGAAAAGGGGAGGGGTGGGGTTTGGGTGGGAATTTATGTGCATATTAACATTTGAAAGAGGAATTGGCTATGTTAGTTCAGGTGTGTGTTGGAGTTGGGATCTGTCTGTGTGTGGGAAAGGAAGCGTGTATGTGTGTGCGTATGTAGAGTCCTTGCGCGTGTGTGTCCTTTTACCTATGTCTGTGTGGCACGCTTGTCCGTGTGTGTGTGTGTGTGTGTGTGTGTGTGTGTGTGTGTGTGTTAGCCTGGGGAGTTTTGCGAATCTTCTCAGCCGGTACTCAATTTGCAGTGTTCATCATTCCTAAGCCTCCAAAGCCCGCTGATGTAGTGTCAGGACCTCCCAACTGCACCTTCTCACGCTATCAGGGGCCTGTGTTGGCTGCCCGGCGCTCCAGCCATATCTATTCCACACATGGAAATGAGGGGCCGACACACAGCCGGGGGAGGGGACAGATAGCTCCGTGATAGAACACACTGCTTTCCAGTAGCTGCAACCAGATGGCACCCTACACCCTATGTGGAGCACTACTTCACCAGGGCACCCGTGGGCCCTGGTCAAAAGTCTGCACACACTAGTGAAGGGAGTAGGGCGCCATTTGGGACGCAGAAGACCGGGGCCTCTGCCTGCACCCTGCTCGCTTAGATGGAGAAAGATGGGGGCTGTCAGTATCATAATGACTGGGCGACCTCTCTCATATCCCTCTCTTTGCCTCCACATCGCGCTCGCTCTCTCTCGCTCTCTCAATTCAATTTAGGGCTTTATTGGCATGGGAAACATGTTAACATTGCCAAAGCAATTGAAGTAGATAATAAACAAAAGTGAATAAACAAAAATTAACAGTAAACATCACACTCACAGAAGTTCCAAAAGACATAATATGACATTGTCTTTTATTCTATGTACAGTGTTGTAACAATGTGCAAATAGTTAAAGTACAAAAGGGAAAATAAATAAACAAATATGGATTTTCTTGTGGCAACAGGTCACACATCTTGCTGCTGTGACACACTGTGTTATTTCACCCAGTAGATATGAGAGTTCATCAAAATTGGCTTTGTTTTTTGAATTCCCTGTGGATCTGTGTAATCTGAGGGAAATATGTATCTCTAATATGGTCATACATTCAGCAGGAAGTGCAGCTCAGTTCCCACCTCATTTTGTGGGCAGTGTGCACATAGCCGGTCATCTCTTGAGAGCCAGGTCTGCCTACGGTGGCCTTTCTCAATAGCAAGGCTATGCTCACTGAGTCTGTACATAGTCAGAAGCTTTCTGGGTCAGTCACAGTGGTCAGGTACTCTCTCCTCTCTTCTTCTCTATGAATCTCTCTCTCCCTCCCTCCCCTGCCAGCTCACAATAACCATCAGTTAGCCTGTCACGAAGGGAGAGGAGACTGGTTCTCTTTCCCCACGTCACGGCTAGACTCCCAACACAGAACACGGGGCTATTCCCATGTTCCACCCGCACAGCAGACGGACAGCCAACCAACGCCGAGTATAGCTAGAGCGCATAACACGGCTGCGTCCCAAATGGCACCCTTATACCCTAGGTAGTGCACTACTTTTGCCCAGAGCCCTATGGGCCCTGGTCAAAAGTAGTATACTATGTGGGGAATAGGGTGCCAATGGGGACGCAGGCCGTGTCTGGATGATCTCAGCTTCCACAGTGATGGCATATTGCTTTGTGTCTACCATCTCGTCCTTAGAGTGAATCCACTAGACAGAGTAACTGGGCTTTAAGGCTGAACGCAGCCTTGCTGAAGAGCAGCAGTCCATGTAGGCACTAACTCAGGGAGGGCCCTGCCCATCTGCCTCTGCAAAGCTGGGACGGGCTCGGTTCAAATACTTTACACGTGCATCCTTCCCTCCTCCCTCCTTGAAGTCACATGGGAATGGAATGGAAACCTGAAGTATTCCCTAAATCATGACCAAGGGCTCCATCCCATTCCCATATTACCTCAAGGAGGGAAGGATGCATGTTAAAAATATTGAACAAGGAGATAAGGTGCATTTTGAAAGTATTAGAACAGGGCCACATACTGCTGTCCTGAATTCACCCTGTGAGGTTATAACAGGAAGGAAGTCACAGCAGTGTAATACTGTATGTATGTCTGTTTCTGTCAAACACAGCCCTACACTGCAGCTGGTGGCTTGTGTTTGGGCTCTCTGATCGTGTGTGTGCGGGTGTGTGTGTGTGTGTGTGTGTGCCACTCACCTCCAGCTAGGTCCTCCTCCAGCAGCTGGATCTGCAGGTGGAAAATCTTCTCCTGGAGGTCACACAGGGAACTCTTCATCTTCTCCCGCCGTGTCACCATGTAGCACAGGTTCCTCACCTGTCACACCCAGAGACAGAGACACACGTCACACCCAGAGACAGAGAGACACACGTCACACCCAGAGACAGAGAGACACACGTCACACCCAGAGACAGAGAGACACACGTCACACCCAGAGACAGAGAGATACAGGTCACACCCAGAGAGATACAGGTCACACCCAGAGACAGAGAGACACAGGTCACACCCAGAGACAGAGAGACACGTCACACCCAGAGACAGAGAGACACAGGTCACACCCAGAGACAGAGACACGTCACACCCAGACACAGAGAGACACACGTCACACCCAGAGACAGAGAGACACACGTCACACCCAGAGACAGAGAGACACAGGTCACACCCAGAGACAGAGAGACACACGTCACACCCAGAGACAGAGAGACACAGGTCACACCCAGAGACAGAGAGACACAGGTCACACCCAGAGACAGAGAGACACAGGTCACACCCAGAGACAGAGAGATACACGTCACACCCAGAGACAGAGAGAACACGTCACACCCAGAGACAGAGAGACACACGTCACACGACCCACCCAGAGACAGAGAGACACACGTCACACCCAGAGACAGAGAGACACAGGTCACACCCAGAGACAGAGAGACACAGGTCACACCCAGAGACAGAGAGACACAGGTCACACCCAGAGACAGAGATATACACGTCACACCCAGAGACAGAGAGATACACGTCACACCCAGAGACAGAGAGACACACGTCACACGACCCACCCAGAGACAGAGAGACACACGTCACACCCAGAGACAGAGAGACACAGGTCACACCCAGAGACAGAGAGACACACGTCACACCCAGAGACAGAGAGACACACGTCACACCCAGAGACAGAGATACACAGGTCACACCCAGAGACAGAGATACACGTCACACCCAGAGACAGAGAGACACGTCACACGACCCACCCAGAGACACAGAGACACACGTCACACCCAGAGACAGAGAGACACACGTCACACCCAGAGACAGAGAGACACACGTCACACCCAGAGACAGAGAGACACACGTCACACCCAGAGACAGAGAGACACACGTCACACCCAGAGACAGAGAGACACACGTCACACCCAGAGACAGAGAGACACACGTCACACCCAGAGACAGAGAGACACACGACACACCCAGAGAGACACACGTCACACCCAGAGACAGAGAGACACACGTCACACCCAGAGAGACACAGTCACACCCAGAGAGACACACGTCACACCCAGAGAGACACACACGTCACACCCAGAGAGACACACACACACGTCACACCCAGAGAGACACACGTCACACCCAGAGAGACACACGTCACACGTCACACCCAGAGAGACACACGTCACACCCAGAGAGACACACGTCACACGTCACACCCAGAGAGACACACGTCACACCCAGAGAGACACACGCCACACCCAGAGAGACACACGCCACACCCAGAGAGACACAGGTCACACCCAGAGACAGAGAGACACACGTCACACCCAGAGACAGAGAGACACAGGTCACACCCAGAGACAGAGAGACACACGTCACACCCAGAGAGACACACGTCACACGTCACACCCAGAGAGACACACGTCACACCCCAGAGAGACACACGTCACACCCAGAGAGACACACGTCACACCCAGAGAGACACACGTCACACCCAGAGAGACACACGTCACACCCAGAGAGACCACGTCACACCCAGAGAGACACACGTCACACCCAGAGAGACACACGCCACGCCCCACTAAAACCACCCAGCTTCCCTCTCTCTCCGTCTCTATTCAGTCTCAACCTCCCAGACGCGGGGTAGAAGGGGAGGGGTGTAACTAGACTGCAGCCAGGGTAGAAACTCCAGCTAGACTAATTCTCTTAGCAGCATCATCACCCCCCACCCCCCCCAATCACTTTCATGTGTGTTTATGGGGCTCTGGTTTGGCAGTGGGACAATGTGGCTGTCGAAGGAGTAGCGGTGTGTGTGTGTGTGTGTGTGTGTTGTGGAGAGCTGGAGCGACTAGCCTCCCCCTTGGGAAGCTGCTGGGTTAGGCCATAGCCAACCCACTCTGGAGTAGTCCCCAGTAAAACAGAGAGAGGCTGGCTCACAGCCAGGAACAGGATACACACACACACACATCTGAGGGCTCCCAGTGTGTCCTGTGTCAAAGCACATCTGTGTGAGAGTGTGTTTTTCCCCCTTCTCCAGCACATTTAAGTGTGCATCTTTATCAATGAGAGTGTGTGACTAAGGATTAGTCACAGTGATGATGGGAAGAGGGGCAAGAGAGGAGGGGATACGGCTGACAAGAAAACAGATATGTGAGAGAGAAAAAAAAGACAGACAAGACGGACGCCGACAGACAGACGGACGCCGACAGACAGACGGACGCCGACAGACAGACGGACGCCGACAGACAGACGGACGCCGACAGACACAGACGGACAGAGTGTAATGACAGAGGATGAAAATTACTGCGCAGTCAGAAAGAAAACACTGTCTTTGTCTGCCAGCCAGGCTGTGCTGTGCGACGCGTCCGCTCTGTCACTCAGATGGTACAGCACGACGGAGCTGAGCCACCCAGACACGCCACAAAGGACAGATCTGTTCTCGCCGTCCCGCCCGCCTGTCTCGCACACTGACGCAGACAGCACACGCGCATAGACAACGCAAGAACGCGCACACAACAGCGCACAACAAAAAAAGGCACACATCTGATCTGGCATCACCAAGGACTCAACTGGCATCTCTCAATGACACGGTATATCACACCAGCCAACAGGAGAGTGCAAACAGTGTCTGAGAAGAACAATAGAATACCAGCACTACTACAGCATCCATTTCTGTTGAGAAACCACCCCCCCCCCCCCCCCCCCCCCCACACACACATTACTGTTCTCCTCTCCCCGCTACGTTTAGCTCCAGCAGGAACAAAACATTAATAGTGTCCCAATGTATTCCGCTGATGGGGATATTACATTAACAAACGGTTAACAGAGGAGACACGGCCAGCACACTGCCGCTGTGTGGGAGGAGATAACCAAAGGCCTAATGTTTGGTATCGCTTGCTGCTAGTTTCCTTATTAAGTTGTCTGGTAGCCAGCTATCCTAAGTATTCTATTACTTCTAAGTAGGATAAAAATAGATTTTCATGTGGGACACAATGTTCAGTAACTGTGTTAGATTACGAGTGGTGGTGGGAGGGCTGTTTTTAACAACAAGTTGAGGGGGGATGAGGAACGGAAGGCCTTCAAATGGGGGGGGGGGGGGGGGGGGGGCACTTCCCTCCCGCTCTAATATGTGCCTGCGTCCCAAATGGAACCTTATTCCCTTTATAATGCACTTTGACCTGGGACCAGAGTGCACAATATAGGGAACAGGGGGCCATTTGGGACACACCCTATTAACCTCTCGCATCTTTTGCAATTTCTCCAATCCATACTATCCCCTCTCTCTACCTCCCTCCCTCATGTTGTCCTTCGGCCCCGGGACAGGAGTACAGATAACTGCTAAGGGGCCACTCTTCCATAGCACAGGCAGAGCAAACAGCTTTTCACCTACTTTCTATTCTCCTCTTTCTCCCTCTCTACATCCTTATCTGTTCCCTCCTCTATCCCTTCATCCATCCCCCTCGCTCCCTCTCTCCCTCCGTACACAGAGGCCTTGGTGGTGCATTTACTGTGCCGAGCAGGGCCAACTGCTCCCATACCACATAGTAAACAGATGTCTCTCACTTTCTTCCCTCTCGCTCTGATCACTTCCCCAATCGCACACACACACCATCTCTCCTCACGCCATCTCTCCCTCCTCCCTGACTCTGTAGCACAGAGAAACAGCGAGGATAGAGTGAGTATTGGTGGTGTAATAAGTGGACTGAACAGGGGCCGCTCCGCTCCTCTCCTGCCAGACACCTGTTGATTTAATTAGGGCACGATGACAGCAGATGCGTCGGGTGAGCGCTCGCGGTCCAGGTCTCGGGGACCGTGGCGTGAAACGGGTCTGCGTGCTCACATGCACGGCACCGACGCCACTCCCCTGACAACCAGGCATGGGACATGGCGTGGAAATGCGGCTGCCCCGGGCTGAAGGTGCACCGTGTGCATCAGAGACGATCCCACCACTGATCCTAGAAGGGCTGGCCAGAGCCCCAGAGAGGGAGAGGCGAGAACACCTCGGCTGCATCCCAAATTGCACCTTATTCCCTGTATAGTGTATTGTCAAAAGTAGTGCACTATGTAAGGAATAGGTGCTGGGAAGTTCCAGGGATTTCACAATACGATTTTACCATGATAATTAAGTGCAGATACGATCTGGATTGCGATTCTATACTGCGATTTTATTGGTATTTGATGTCCTGATATATTGCTCACTACATGTCTGCTGCAGAGGCAAAAGACAGTATGAGAAAATGTGTTTTGATCAGTGACCTGCCGATATGTTTAACAACAGAGAAAACCCCCTAAATCAGGGGTGTCAAAGTCAAATGGACGGAGGGCCAAATAAAAAAATCAGCTACAAGACGAGGGCCGGACTGTTCGAATGTTCATTGAAAAATTTTTAAATGACGCATATAGTCTAGTGAACCTAATTGAACCTACTGAAAACCTAACAAATATATTACAATATGATCAGATAAATAAAGCAATATTTTCTTATGGCTCTGTCAGTAATCTTTAATTTTCAACAGACACAAAAGACAAATTTCCTTTATATAAATATCCCCATAACATGAACATTAAATGAAAGAAACCGGTATTCAAGGCACCATCAGTAGACTATATTTTCTATTTTAGCAAAAGTGGGCTAAATTTACTTCAAAGAAAAAACAATAATAGCAATTTTCTATCATCCACTCAACTGAAATATTTTTAAAATATAATTGGATTGAAATACAAAAAAATAAAGTGCAAAAATCTATTAATCAAAAACAACACTTTGTTTAAGGAGAAGTAACATGCAGTGAAAACAAATATTACATTTTAACTTTTAAACTTGAACTGAGTAAAAACTCTAAATATGTGATTGCACAGTAATGTTCACTTGTTTGAGGTTGAGGGTGATACTTGGTGGTGTCCCATCTTTTCCACAAGTTCATCAATGTTCGGGGTAAGGCTCTGAGCTGAAGAAATCCTCAGAATTGAGTGGAGGTGTTCAGCAGTAAGTCGACTTCTGTGTGATGTTTTGTTCAGGTTCATCAAAGAAAACAGTTGTTCACACAGGTATGTGCTGCCAAACATAGACAACGTTTGAGCAGCCTGGATGCGCAGCTGGGGCATTGTGCCGGGGAGGAAACGGGCGAACTCCGCAGCACCCACTGCCGCATATTTTGCCCTCAGTGCATCATTGCATTGGAGGTCAATCAACTCCATTTGGAGGTTTGGTGGTGAGCTTTCCACGTCAACAGCAAATGGGTTACCGAGCAGTTCCAACCTGCTTTTTTGTGCTTCAAAGTCAGCAAATCGGCGTCGAAAGTCAGCGGCAAGCATACCTATTTTATCAGCCAACTGTGTGCTCGGGAACGCACTGGTAGAGAGCTTCTCTTTCATGGTCTGGCAGCTGGGAAAGTGGCTCAAATTTTCTTTCCGCATCTGCGTCTCCCACAGAGTCAGTTTGGTTTTAAATGCCTTCACTGTACTGTACATATCAGAGATGACACGATCCCGACCCTGCAGCTGCAAGTTTATTGCATTCAGATGACTCGTAATGTCACACAGAAAAGCCATTTCACACAGAAACATTTCGTCTCGGAGTTGTGTTGTGTCTTTCCCTTTGCTGTCCAAGAACAGACAAATCTCCTCACGAAGCTCGAAACATCTTTGAAGCACCTTTCCCTGGCTTAGCCATCGCACCTCTGTGTGATAAGGCAAATCACCATGCTCCGTTTCTAACTCCGTCAGAAATGCCTTGAACTGGCGGTGATTCAAACCTTTGGCTCTGATAAAGTTAACTGTGCGCGTGATGATGCTCATTACATGCTCCATTTTCAAGGCTTTACCGCACAACGCTTCCTGGTGTATGATACAATGATAAGCTGTCAGCTCACCTGTCGCGTTTTCCTCTTGCATCTTTTCCCGTATCTTCGCCACCAGTCCGCTCCTGTGTCCACACATCGCAGGTGCTCCGTCGGTTGTCAAACCCACGAGTTTTTCCCAAGGCAGCTCCATCTCATTTACACATCTTGACACCTCTTCATACAAATCATGCCCCGTAGTTGTGCCATGCATAGGACGTAAAGCCAAAAACTCCTCTGTCACGCTTAGGTTGGAGTCCACTCCGCGGATGAAAATTGACAACTGGGCAATGTCAGAAATGTCGGTGCTCTCATCCACAGCCAAGGAATATGCAATAAAATCTTTTCCCTTTTTCACAAGCTGCTCTTTTAGATTGATGGACAACTGGTCTACTCTCTCGGCAATGGTGTTTCTGCTCAGACTCACATTTAAAAAGAGTTGCCTTTTTTCTGGGCAAACTTCGTCACAAACTTTAATCATGCAGTTTTTGATGAAATCCCCCTCCGTAAATGGCCGGGCTGATTTAGCGATCTCTTCTGCCAAAATAAAACTGGCCTTTTGTAGCCTTTGTTCCATGTCCATATTCTTGTTTTTGTCCGCGTGTTTCGTTTCATAATGTCGTCTCAGATTATACTCTTTCAGTACCGCCACACTTTCTCCACACAGAAGACACACAGGTTTTCCAGCTACCTTCGTGAACATATACTCCGACTCCCACCTTGTTTGAAACCCCCGGTTCTCAGTATCCACCTTCCGTTTTGCCATTTTTGATGGGTATCTGAAAGTTAATTTTACTGTGATGCTGACGACTGCTGTGCCAATAAATATTGAAATGAAGCAGCCTACTGCTCGGTGCGTCACCTTTGCATTGTGGGAAATGTAGTATTGGTGCGTGTAAAAGATCTGCGGGCTGCCGGCTTGCTGCGGGCCGGTTCTAATAATAAATCAAGATCATCCCAGGGGCCGTAAAAAACCTTCTTGCGGGCCGGATGTGGCCCGCGGGCCTTGACTCTGACATATGTGCCCTAAATGATATATTTCCAACTTGAAATTGGATGACTTTTGCTAGAGTGATCCTAACATTAGAAAAAGTGAAACATTTGTTCATATTTCCATGTAAGCTGTACACCACCAGGGTACAAAGATTGTCGGAGGGTCATTTTTGACCCGGCAGTTATAAAAATCATTTACACACCATAAAAACCACACACACAAAATGAGAAATTAAGATTGTGTGCTACGGTTTGAACTCTTGTGCACGTGCAGCATCTCCCCTCCTCGACCCCACACGACTCAAGTTCACAGACAAAAAAACAAAAATTCGGACAAAACAACCATTTATTGAATGCATTGTTTACTAAATGGGGAACACAGTCAGAGACTATAAAGGTGCTGCAGATGACAGTCCCCCCAGTTCTCTCTTTTGCTGAAGCCATGACTGCACGTTTCAGTGCCCAACAGGTCGTAGATCTGATTCTTTTCAGATGTCCAGGAGGAACAAGAGAACAATGATTTAGAAGAGGAGGAGGTATCTGAAGAAAGAAGATGGGGAGGAATTACAACCCAGAGCGCGATGCATCATTTTCAGATGAAGAAATCCCCCAAGCTGAAAGAGACATTTTTGTCAGCAAAATAACATGGTCCTTGACACCTCCTGACAACCAGGGCAGGATGGCAGCACAAAATGTCATAAGGATGACCCCAGGGCCCACAAGACACGCAGTTGCCCATGCCCAGGACATCGCCTCCACATTCTACATGTTCATCACACCAGCCATCAAAAAAATAATCCTGGAATTGACAAATTTGATGCAGAGAGTGGAAGGGCAATTTTCCGTGCCACAATTTTCCGTGCCACTCACGATTTGATAACCGTGAGTCAAGACCTGCGAGACACGCGAGAGAGACAAACCTATAGCGTCTGCCATACCTCTACAACCCTGGGCCTGAAGTAACAGTGGATGAGCAACTGGTTCCATTCAGGAGGTACATTTTTATTTTCATATCTGTAATGTAAGTGATTTTCACTGTTCATTTTTATTATGTATTGCTGTAATATCATTGATTTATGTGATTGTTTTCTGTGACACGGATACTAATTACTGATAGTAATCTTTTTTTTGTCAAAACGTCGCTGTCCTTTCCGGCAGTATATGCCCAGCAAGCCAGCAAAGTATGGCATCAAGATATGGGTGGCCTGTGACGCACGATCCAGCTACGCTTGGAAGATGCAAGTCTACACAGGGAAGCCGACCAGTGGAGGCCCAGAGAAGAACCAGGGGATGCGGGTTGTGCTTGATGTGACAGATGGACTGAGGGGGCACAATGTCACGTGTGACAATTTCTTAATCTCTTATGAACTCAGCCAGCAGCTCCTGAAGAGGAAGATCACCATGGTTGGCACAGTTAGAACGAACAAGCCTGAGCTCCTCCCTGCACTCCTCGCAACAAGGGGGAGAGAGGCTTTCTCATCAAAGTTTGCCTTCACCCCCACTCTACCTCCCAAAGAGGAACAAGAATGTCGTCTTCCTGAGCACACTGCACGAAATGGCTGAGAAAAGTGATCGTGAGGACAGGAAGCCAGCCATCATCCTGTACTACAACAAAGGAGGTGTGGACGACCTGGACAAGGTGACTGGAACTTACAGCTGCAGGAGGATGACTGTCCAAATGGCCCCTGGTCATCTTCCATAACATCATTGATGTGTCCTCATAGAATGCTTTTGTGATATGGAACAAGATCAACCCAACCTGGACGCCTGATGCAAGAGGAGGGTGTTCCTGGAGCAGCTGGGAAAAGCACTTGTAACCCCACACATTCAAAGAAGGGAGCGCCTCGTCCACACAGCAGCCTCTGCAGCGCTTGTGAAAGCTGTTCAGGGGGCTTGTCCTGATCCACCTGAGGCTGCAGCTGGGGCAGGTAAGAGGAGGAGATGCCAATTCTGCCCCCAAAAGGACTGTAAAACAAATACTATGTGCTGCACATGTGAGAAATTCATCTGCAAAGTCCATGCATGGGAGAAGACTAGTATTTTGTAGTTGAATCCCTCATTGTACAGTATAAGAATATATCGCTATGTTTCCAAGAAAGTTCAAGACTGTTATTGTTTTCCTTCAATAAAATGCATTCATAACTACTTTCTGCACATTTCTGCTACTTTCTTAGGCTATAAAAGTGCTATATCATGCTAAAATGTATGTTTACACCTATGCAGTACCTTTAGCAATAATAATAATAATAAATACACTACTTACTCTACTTGAGTAAAGAAAACAATTATGACAGGTATGTTGTAATAAAAACGAGTGGTGTCCACTAATTAAATGCAGTCTTTCTACACTGTGAAGAGGGAAAACCCAGATATTCAAGGTGTGTGAGGTTTCTTCATGCAAAATAGATTTGGGGTTTAAAATTCAATTAAGCTGCTTCATTTTAGGGGTTTAGTGAAGGTGGGTCATTTTTTACCCTTATGACAAGGGGAGTATACAGAATGTGAAGACTACACAAGGGTTAAATAGATGGAGAACATGCTATTGGATGAAAAATACCAGAGTTTTGCTGCAGATACAGCCGATTAGTGCTAGCTAACGCTACCTAGGAAGAAATGCTGACATTTTTTTTAACAAATCGACGCTTGGAATCAAAGTACAGATATAATATTGCGATATGGGATGCAGCCCTCACCACTGACTCTCTGTAGGGCTTTACAGTTAATAAAACAGTTGATACACAACTAATGAGTAGAGGGATACACGTGTACATTGGTGACTGTAACAATATCACTGAGCAACACCCTGGAGAGGGAGAGCAACAGCATCTCCCCACTGGCTGACTACATGGATATAGCAGAGACTACTTTAATTAGTGTGACATATCCCTCTCAGGAAAGCGTGTCAACAGGGCTAGAGCAGAGTGTCAGTGCATACTAGGTGAATGTGGGGACGTGGAGGACTTCATTATCCGTTGAGGTCCGACGACAAAACACTAGCTGACATTCACATGAAATAGAAGCTCATACACTAGACAATAACACGTTCTGGTTCGGCCCAATCCATTGTGCTACTGAGCCCGAGCGCTAAAGCAGACAGAGGACAGTACAGCGGCGCAATGTGGGTCTCTGGCATAGACAGACAGACGGACAAGCTCTCCCGCTCACTCTCAACCTACTCTGCTGCTAGTTCTCTGAACAGGACAGGAGAAAGATGCAGTGCGAGAGAGAGAAAGACAGACAGACAGACAGAGAGGGAGGGAGAGAGATCCTGTATGGCTCAGTTGGTAGAGCATGGCGCTTTCACCGCCAGGATTGTGGGTTTGATTCCCGGGGCTACCAACACGTAAAATGTATGCGCTTATCACTGTTAAGTCGCTTTGGATAAAAGCATCTGCTACATGGCATAAAATATAAAAGAGGTCTTCAAGGATCCACCAGTACCCGAATACCCAAGAATCTATCTGGGACCAGAGTGGGTCCAGATCCAGAATTCTAAATAATGTCACGGTCTGGGTCAGTTCTGATTGTCACGGGTATGTGTAATTTTAACGGACTTGTTTGGAAGGACCCATTCGTATTCGAAAGCACCTGCTGTAGTAGAGAGAGAGAAATTGTGTAGTTTGTGCTGCTGCTCTTTGCTTTTCAACGAGAGTGGCGTGTGTAGCTTGTTGTTGTTGGTCAATCGTAAGTCATCATAGCAGTCATAGATCCTCCGCATGGGGCTAAAGTTAGGATTAAAACTATATATACAAAAGAATGTGGACACCCTTCAAATGACTGGATTTGGCTATTTCAGCCCCACCCGTTGCTGACAGGTGTATAAAATTGAGCACAGAGCCACGCAATCTCCATAGACAAACATTGGCTGTAGAATGGCCTTATTGAAGAGCTCAGACTTTCAAATGTGGCACCGTCATAGGATGCCACTTTTCCAACAAGTCAGTACATCAAATTTCTTCCCTGCTAGAGCTGCCCCAGTCAACTGTAAATGCTGTTATTATGAAGTGGAAACGTCTAGGAGCAACAACAGCTGAGCCACAAAGTGGTAGGCCAAACAAGCTCACAGAATGGCATTGGCAGAGTGCTGAAGCACGTAAAAAATAATCTGTCCTCGGTTGCAACACTCACTACAGAGTTACAAACTGCCTCTGGAAGCAACGTCAGCACAAGAACTGTTTGTCGGAACTTTCCTGCTGCTGACAAGGTCTATAAGGAACGGGTGCAGTTGTCCACGGGTCCGTTCTGAGCGCGATTCTTGGTTTCAAAAATGTATTTATGCATATTGGGTCCTGATGGGAAAGCCCCAGGTCCAACTTCTTGGACCCGCAAAAGGCCTCTAACATATATTATATTATACAGCGAGAGAGAGAGAAATACTGTGACTCGTCAACACACGCCTGCCAAAAACCAAAGCACCGCATATCAAAAGACACACAACACACAGGGGAGGAAAGGGGGAGGGAGAGGGACAGAGAGAACTAGGGAGGGAGAGCTGAAAAGTGGGTCAGACAGACAGCCCAGGCTGTTACAGCTGGATACGGTAGTGGGTGAGGAGATTTTGTGAGAGAGGCCAACTCTGTAGTGTGCCATGCTGCTTACAGCCATCAGGAGATCCTCCCTACCAGATTCCTCCTCCCTGAAGAGAGTCAAGCCAGGAGGAGAATTGATTAGCTCCTGTTAATCACGCACTGACACTACACCCAAGCCCAGGGAGACATCCTCATACAATCAGGGCTCAGAATTTTTTGACTGCTGTGTCAGAGAAGACCCACAGGGCCGGTATGTGTCTGGAGATCTCCCTGAGCAATGCCAAAATCCCCAAGTATCCCTTTAATAAACAGAATGATACTGTTCTGCTCTGTTCTCTTCTGATTGGTTGACCTAGTCACAGACAGTCCCAAATGTAACACTATCCCCTATATAGTGCACTACATAGGGAATAGTGCACCATATAGGGAATAGGGTGCAATTTGATCATCAACAGACTGCTTTTCTAAGCCCTCACCAAGGTCGTTTTTGGAATTAATTAAAGTGAAAGCAGCAGCAAAGCACATATGTCATGGCAGATGTGAAAATAAAAAAAAACTCTGGCTATGAAACTAGCTAACTGTTTTGTTAAGCCTCTCAGGAGTGGAGAGTTAATATTACTCAGTCAAAATGCTTTGTGCGCACAAACAAAAACAGGAGTGGGAGATTAAAGTTGTGATTCCTCTCCCATTTTGATGATGTATTGAGCATGTGTTTTTCAGGCTAGTGCATGCTGCTTCTACAGTATCAGAGACTGTGGGAAGTTGAGAAAATACCAGACACATGATGGGGCGGGGTGGGGGGCTACCGCTTCACCAGGGGAGGCCGACTTGTAATAATGGCTGGAACGGAGCAAATGGAATGGCATGAAACACCTGGAAACCATGTATTCGTTGTATAGTGGCTTGCGAAAGTATTCACCCCCTTGGCATTTTTCCTATGTTGTTGCCTTACAACCTGGAATTTAAAAAAAAAATGTTTTTTTTGGGGGGGGGGGTTAAACAAGCATGAAATATTGTGAAACAAGCAAGAAATAAGACAAAAAAATTAAAAGACTTTAGCGTGCATAACTATTCACCCCCCAAAGTCAATACTTTGTAGAGCCACCTTTTGCAGCAATTACAGCTGCAAGTCTCTTGGGGAATATCTCCATCAGCTTGGAACATTTTTGTCTGTTCTTCAAGGCAAAACTGCTCCAGCTCCTTCAAGTTGGATGGGTTCTGCTGGTGTACAGCAATGAACAGTGCCTTGCGAAAGTATTCGGCCCCCTTGAACTTTGCAACCTTTTGCCACATTTCAGGCTTCAAACATAAAGATATAAAACTGTATTTTTTTGTGAAGAATCAACAACAAGTGGGACACAATCATGAAGTGGAACGACATTTATTGGATATTTCAAACTTTTTAAACAAATCAAAAACTGAAAAATTGGGCGTGCAAAATTATTCAGCCCCCTTAAGATAATACTTTGTAGCGCCACCTTTTGCTGCGATTACAGCTGTAAGTCGCTTGGGGTATGTCTCTATCAGTTTTGCACATCGAGAGACTGACATTTTTTCCCATTCCTCCTTGCAAAACAGCTCGAGCTCAGTGAGGTTGGATGGAGAGCATTTGTGAACAGCAGTTTTCAGTTCTTTCCACAGATTCTCGATTAATGCACTCATTGCCTGGTCCGTGAGTTTTTGTGGGCGGCCCTCTCTTGGCAGGTTTGTTGTGGTGCCATATTCTGTCAATTTTTTAATAATGGATTTAATAGTGCTCCGTCGGATGTTCAAAGTTTGATATTTTTTATAACCCAACCCTGAACTGTACTTCTCCACAACTTTGTCCCTGACCTGTTTGGAGAGCTCCTTGGTCTTCATGGTGCTGCTTGCTTGGTGGTGCCCCTTTCTTAGTGGTGTTGCAGACTCTGGGGCCTTTCAGAACAGGTGTATATATACTGAGATCATGTGACAGATCATATGACACTTAAAGTCCACCTGTGTGCGATCTAACTAATTATGTGACTTTAGAAGGTAATTGGTTGCACCAGATCTTATTTAGGGGCTTCATAGCATAGAGAGTGAATACATTTTCTGTTTATTTTTATTTATTTTTTTGGGGGGGGGGGGCAGTTTATTGAAACAAGTATTTTTATTTTTTATTTCACTTCACCTATTTGGACTATTTTGTGTACGTCTATTACATGAAATCCCAATAAAAATCCATTCAAATTACAGGTTGTAATGCAACTACATAGGAAAAAGTCCAAAGGGGATGAATACTTTTGCAAGGCACTGTATTCGTTACCATTCCACCTGTTCCGCTATGGTCATTAACGCGAGCCTGTCCTCCCCAATTAAGGTACCACCAACCTCCTGTGTGCTCCACTGCCTACATGCACCTCAGCAGCCAGACAGTAGGGAGGTTTCTGTAACAGACAGATCCAAACCTAAGTCTTCGCATTTGCCTCTAAAGCGTTTTAATGTGCTATGAAAAAGCCATTCACTTGATTGATTGGCTGACCCAGGGCTTTAGCCTATTAGCATCCTCCACTGTAAGAGCACAGCAATTAGACTGTTAGCATCATCCACTATTGGAGCACAGCCCATTAGCCTGTTAGCATCCTCCACTATTGGAGCACAGCCCATTAGCCTGTTAGCTTCCTCCACAATAGGAGCACAGCCCATCAGCCTGTTAGCATCCTCCACAATAGGAGCACAGCCCGTCAGCATCTCTGTAAGCCTGTTAGCATCATTGCCTGTGAGAACACAGCAAGGAGGTTCTGCTCCACACTCCCTTGACCAGAGAGGAAAGGAGTTAATCAAGCTAAAAATCAGCAATACTCCTATAGTAGAAAGCAATAATCCAGCAGGAGAGAGGCTTCACACAGCTACGTGTTAAAGTTGAATTGAGCATTTTTATTGCCACTAGTCAGGGGGTAAGTGAGAAGTCCATATACCGTGGTTAGCCGTTTAAATGAATCGAAATAATCAGTCCCAATGAGAATAATAATGAGAATAATAATGATAGTAGCTCATATCTCTGGGATAATGCTTGTGACCATTACTGTTGTCCAAATTGGTCATCTGCAATGTAAGCTACCTATGGGCTGAACTGTGTGACGCTTACTATTTGCAAAGGCAGCGCTACTAGGGCTGGGCGATATACCGTATTTTACTATATACCGGTATTGATGCACGGACCGGTTTGGGTTTTTACTTTACTTTCTATAATGGTATTTGAATGTCTGGTTTATTAGATATGATAAGCAGTGAGTAACGTCAATTTTTATAGTTTACTTCGCCTCTTGAGTAATCTCTCTCCATGCCGCTTTCCACACAGACCTAGCCCCGGCTCCTGTCAATCAAGGAGCGCATTTGTTGTTCCTCGACCACGAGACACTTGTGTTCATTCTGCATGGTCAATGCAGCATATGCAACCATTTTGATGACAACGATGCAGTTGTCACTTCTTATATAAATCTACCAACATTCTATAATTACCCTATTAGCTTGTGTTTCTTACGTCTGCAAACAGCTAGTTTGTCTTTTCTTAGCAAGTTGTTCCTAAATCTTGTTAGCTGCTGATTGTTAGCCGCTAATGCTAATCGCTAGCTAATAAATGTACTGAGTCAGAGCAAGCGTAATTAGCTATACAGCCTGATAATACCAGTGATGGTGTAGACCTAAATCAGCATGTTGTTTGTGCAACAGTACCTTCTAAATGAAAAAGGAATACGCAAAGCAAGAATATGTTAGCTACATGAAGTAGCTAAGAGAAAACATTAAATGTTGGTAAAGATTATAGGGTCCCCTAGGAAACACCTATCAACACTTTAGTTCCTACCATGTCACAATAATTCCTCCCTGGCATTTTCATTCGTTGTCAAACACTGTATTAAAAGTGTCCACTATTATATTCTAACTATATAATTAGAGTATACATTATATTTCCATGATTCCAACAGTTAACCCATGTATTTTGCTTTAAATCCCAAGTTAAGATAGAGTATTTTGTGATGGAGGTTTAGATGCTATCCAACCTGACTGGGAGACAATGCAGGGAGGTAAACAACACGTTGCCACGCTAACAGCCAATTTATGGAGGAGCTTGTTCGGTTGCATCGACTTAGAGAAGACATGGATATGAACATGATATAACATACATGTTTCAGAATGCTATTATTGTACTGGTTATGCTGAGAAATTTTTGTTAGCAACCTTCCTAAACTTAATCCAAACAGAGTGAAGATAAGACGTGAAACTGTTGCAATCATTTCATCAAACAAACCAAGCAAGACTGTTTATGCAAAAGCTTATCCCTGGATCACACTCCCCCATTAGATCTCTCCATTTCTACACACAGGTACCAAATTATTTATCCCACCTTTTCTTCAACCAAACCCTGTCTTCATACAGTGTGGACAGTGATTCCACAATTAGGTCCCAGAAGAAAAATAAAGACACACGCACGCGCACACACACACCTGCGGCTGCTTTAGTTAATGGACACATCCCAAATGGCACTCTGGTAGTGCACTAAATAGGGAATAGGGTACCATTTGGAATGCAGCCTCAAGTCTGTTTATATTTCAGACAAAAGCTAATAGGCTCTTATCTCTCCAAGGCTGCTAATGTGTGGGTTTGCTGTGTGCTCTGTCAGTAGAGTATTTTGAGATGGAGGTTTAGATGCTATCCAACCTGACTGGGAGACAATGCAGGGAGGTAAACAACACGTTGCCACAATAACAGCCAAGTTATGGAGGAGCTTGTTCGGTTGCGTCGACTTAGAGAAGACATGGATATGAACATGATATAACATACATGTTTCAGATCCTCCCGTTTCCAAGAATTACAAAGCTACATGTTCTTTCTTTAAAGGGATATTTTGGGATTTAGGCAAGTAAGCCTTTTACCCTACTTAGCCAGGAGTCTCTGCGTGCAGCAGGGTTCCAGTCGGGGAACTCTGACATACAGGCTTTTAAAAGTCCTAAACCTCACAAGACATTATGTGCCAAGCCAAGAGAGGGGCAAATCAAGTACCATTTCATATTCAGGACATAGCTGAACGTTAAGCGGACTAGCTTTTTAAGTATGATCCAAGTACCTCAACTTTTTTTCCCCCCAGAGAAATGATTCAATTCAACTTAAGCGTGGGGAGGAGTGGACTACCATGTGTGTTGAGTGCAGTGCAGTCCCATTTCACAGTTGAGCTCGTTTAGTGGCGTGCAGCATTGTCTCAGAACCCACACTGTAAAATATTAAACGGCTGGGTCAACTTCGGGGCGCTTATATCGCTCTCATTACTTATTCATGTACCCCCCCATTCAAGTGTAACTGAGTTAGTGTTTGTAGGAGGGTCGGGCAAACACGGCCAACCGTGGGCTGCCTCAGGCGGTGGACCGATAGACAGACACTGTGCACAAACCTCAGGAATGGGGAACGTCCTGTAGTGCGGAGACAACATGGGTCATCCATACACAGTCACAAAGCTTCAGAGAAGATGAGCTGCTTTACAGGCCTCACACGTTGTGTGTGTACGTATGTGTGAGTCAAGGGAGCCATTCAGGGTGAAGTTTCGACAACGTCTCAGCTCTGGTCTCACTGTCTTATCAAAGTAATTTTGAATTCAAGGTTTTGCAACTTGAATTATTTATCTGACCACCCTGGAATCCCCGGCCACGCTTTCGCCGGGTGTGAAAGAATATACGGCACGCAAAATTATACATTGGGCCAGCAGGTATAAATATTGATGTCTCCCCCCGCCTCATATTTTTTTCATCCATCAAGCAGGCTGATATCAGAGGGGTCTTTGTGTGATGTGAGCTGCTCACACTGCTGCCACTCTGAAGAGGGAAAGAGAAAGGAAGAACGAGGGAGACTGAGGCTACTGCATCAAAAGTAGTGCACTAATATAGGGAATATGGTGCTATTTGGGATGCAGCCTGCGAGGCGGAAAGAGGAAGGCAGAAGCCACTCGGGATCGGTGGGTGTCATTGAATAGGCTGACCAGCTGGCATTGAAACACAATAGGATTCAGGGCGATGAGACACTTAACTGAGATAAAGGGCCCTGCCGCGGTCTGTCGCCTGGCCTTCGGCGTTCAGCTCAGCTCAGGACTATGGCAGAAAGAAATGTCAGGGAAAATAAAGCACTGCACAGTTCAGACTGGCGACTGTCGTATGCATCAGAGGCAGACAGACTCAGTGTGGCAGACTCAGAGTGGACTGGGCCAAAATAAAGGAAACGCGTCAGTAAATGAGGGATAGAAAGTATATAAGAAGCAGGTGCTTCCACAAAGGTGTGGTTCCTAAGTTAATTAAGCAATTAGCATCCCATCATGCTTAGGGTACAAAAATGCCCAGTTGCCATTATTTTGGCTACCATGGCTAGAAAAGATCTCAGTGACTTTGACATTCTTTGGTCTCAAAGGGGCATAGTGGGTATGTGTGTGTGTGTGTGTCTCAGTCACCAGATCTCAACCCAATTCAACACTTATGGGAGATTCTGGAGTGACGCCTGAGACAGAGTTCCAGCCACATTTACAAAATACCAAATGGTGGAATTTCTTGTGGAAGAATGGTGTCCCATCCCTCCAGTAGAGTTCCAGACACTTGTAGAATCTATGCCATGTCGCATTGAAGCTGTCATGCCAACTCATAACGCACTATTAATTAAGACACTTTATGGTGGCGTTTCCTTTATTTTGTCAGTTACCTGTAGTTCAAAACAGTTAAGTGAACTTCTGGAATCATAAAAATAGAATGATTTATATTAAGAAGTAAAGTGGAAAGCAGCATCGTTGTTGTTTGGACCTATGTATTAACAGCATTTGACCTAACAGAAAAGGCATGTAAACTTATAGTGGATGTAACAGCGAGGAGGAGGAACTGCGCTGCCCGAGTGAGAGGGGGTGTGTGTGGGAAGCAGTCGCAAGAGGAGAGAGGGAGAACAAAAATATAAATGAAACATGCAACATTTTCAAAAGTTTGACTGAGTTAGTCCATAGAAGGAAATCAATTTAAATAAATAAACTCGGCCCTAATCTATGCACTTCACATGATTGGGAAGGGGCGCAGAATGAGTTTTTATATTTTTGTTCGGTATTTAAAAAATGTACGTTAAAACGTGCTTGTTTCTCTCTTGCGATATGGATATTGCACATGCAATTTGGATGAATTGTGCAGCCCTATTATGTAGTATGCCATGTAAGGCATAGGTGTGGGAAGAGAGGGTCTTATAAGGACTGGGACTGAAGGGAAGTTGGTCTGGGCTGCTGGATGATTGTCCTGAATATAGGCTAGGCCTAGTCCAGACTTAAGCTGTGTTCGAATACTCATACTAACAGCACTAACAGTGCTATTTGTGTCGTAAATTGAGTATGTAGTATGCTTATTGGTAATAGTATGGATACAGTTAGTATGCCAAAAGTTCCCAGATGTCGTACTACATTTGCCAAAATACGAAGTGTACACGCAGTGGAAACTATTTCTGTACTTTTAGGGCCCATAATGCAATTCTTCAGGAAATGGGCGTGACTTCAACGTTTTCAGATTTGAAGAAAATGGCGGAAAATAAGCAGCCAAAGTGCGACGAGAGGCGATACAAATTAATTGCTTAAACTAATTATGACAAATGTAAAGAAAATGTTGAGCAATGTAATTAAGTAATGACTTTCAATTATTTACTCTACACATTATGTTGGCTGACAATGTGTTGGCTATGGTATGCTTACAAACCGCATATCATTACAGCAGTAGGTACTACCGGTATGTTAGCTAGCTACCTCATTAGTTGGCTACAAATACATTGAACTTGCCATTATTTTAACTATATGCTATCTAACTAATTACCCAATGTTTATTGACTTGATAGTCACATCGGTCTTAGCTAAGTGGTATAGTCATTGTGCGTTCACAATGGACATAAATTCACTATCCAGTAAGCTTGGGTGCTTGACTGCACTGGCGTTGTGATTGTCAGAACACTCAACCTACGCTCTGAATGCTCCAAGAGGGGAAAACGCTCAGAATTTACAAATTGACAATCTGACAACGCTCTCAATTTAAGAACACCCAGAGCGCACTCTAGCACTCCAGATTGAATTTACGAACAACAAACTGTCTAGATAGTAATTTGTTATACTAACAAGCTAGCAAGAAGTTGCATAGCTACAGAATCAACTTCCTGTAGACAGGCGTAGCACTAGTAAGCTCAACTGAAAGGATACTGTCTGTTTCCAGTATACTAAAATGAAATAGTGTATAGTATGTAGGATATACTCATTAAGTATGTAGTATACAGTATGTTAGTATGGGTATTTGAACACAGCCTTAGACTGGGAGGCAGATGCATAGTACTCTAACACAGCGAGCCAGTCTTAGAGAAGTCTCTGTAAAGAGAGTCAGTCTTGTAGAGACCTGGAAGACAGAATGAAGCAGTACAGTACGCCAGTCTTGTAGAGACCTGGAAGACAGAATGAAGCAGTACAGTAAGCCAGTCTTGTAGAGACCTGGAAGACAGAATGAAGCAGTACAGTAAGCCAGTCTTGTAGAGACCTGGAAGACAGAATGAAGCAGTACAGTAAGCCAGTCTTGTAGAGACCTGGAAGACAGAATGAAGCAGTACAGTAAGCCAGTCTTGTAGAGACCTGGAAGACAGAATTAAGCAGTACAGTAAGCCAGTCTTGTAGAGGCCTGGAAGACAGAATGAAGCAGTACAGTAAGCCAGTCTTGTAGAGGCCTGGGGCCCCTCTCTTCATATGAAATGCAACAGCACCAAAATCATGAATAACTATGATCCTAGTCAGTCAGTAACTTAGTTAACTAATGAAACACCCATGTAAATGTGCACAAGCCTATTCAGCCAAATTATACCAAATCAACAGCCAACTTGCAGTGAAATAAAAAGGGGCATGTATCTTGCCAAGTTTTCAATCACCTTCGCATCAATAAACAGGCAGGGGAACGAAGTAGTTTAACAAAAAGTGTTCACAATAGTCAGTATTATAGCTAGTAAATACAGTGCCTTGCGAAAGTATTCGGCCCCCTTGAACTTTGCGACCTTTTGCCACATTTCAGGCTTCAAACATAAAGATATAAAACTGTATTTTTTTGTGAAGAATCAACAACAAGTGGGACACAATCATGAAGTGGAACGACATTTATTGGATATTTCAAACTTTTTTAACAAATCAAAAACTGAAAAATTGGGCGTGCAAAATTATTCAGCCCCCTTAAGTTAATACTTTGTAGCGCCACCTTTTGCTGCGATTACAGCTGTAAGTCGCTTGGGGTATGTCTCTATCAGTTTTGCACATCGAGAGACTGACATTTTTTCCCATTCCTCCTTGCAAAACAGCTCGAGCTCAGTGAGGTTGGATGGAGAGCATTTGTGAACAGCAGTTTTCAGTTCTTTCCACAGATTCTCGATTGGATTCAGGTCTGGACTTTGACTTGGCCATTCTAACACCTGGATATGTTTATTTTTGAACCATTCCATTGTAGATTTTGCTTTATGTTTTGGATCATTGTCTTGTTGGAAGACAAATCTCTGTCCCAGTCTCAGGTCTTTTGCAGACTCCATCAGGTTTTCTTCCAGAATGGTCCTGTATTTGGCTCCATCCATCTTCCCATCAATTTTAACCATCTTCCCTGTCCCTGCTGAAGAAAAGCAGGCCCAAACCATGATGCTGCCACCACCATGTTTGACAGTGGGGATGTTGTGTTTAGGGTGATGAGCTGTGTTGCTTTTACGCCAAACATAACGTTTTGCATTGTTGCCAAAAAATTCAATTTTGGTTTCATCTGACCAGAGCACCTTCTTCCACATGTTTGGTGTGTCTCCCAGGTGGCTTGTGGCAAACTTTAAACGACACTTTTTATGGATATGTTTAAGAAATGGCTTTCTTCTTGCCACTCTTCCATAAAGGCCAGATTTGTGCAATATACGACTGATTGTTGTCCTATGGACAGAGTCTCCCACCTCAGCTGTAGATCTCTGCAGTTCATCCAGAGGGATCATGGGCCTCTTGGCTGCATCTCTGATCAGTCTTCTCCTTGTATGAGCTGAAAGTTTAGAGGGACGGCCAGGTCTTGGTAGATTTGCAGTGGTCTGATACTCCTTCCATTTCAATATTATCGCTTGCACAGTGCTCCTTGGGATGTTTAAAGCTTGGGAAATCTTTTTGTATCCAAATCCGGCTTTAAACTTCTTCACAACAGTATCTCGGACCTGCCTGGTGTGTTCCTTGTTCTTCATGATGCTCTCTGCGCTTTTAACGGACGTCTGAGACTATCACCGTGCAGGTGCATTTATACGGAGACTTGATTACACACAGGTGGATTGTATTTATCATCATTAGTCATTTAGGTCAACATTGGATCATTCAGAGATCCTCACTGAACTTCTGGAGAGAGTTTGCTGCACTGAAAGTAAAGGGGCTGAATAATTTTGCACGCCCAATTTTTCAGTTTTTGATTTGTTAAAAAAGTTTGAAATATTCAATAAATGTCGTTCCACTTCATGATTGTGTCCCACTTGTTGTTGATTCTTCACAAAAAAATACAGTTTTGTTTCTTTATGTTTGAAGCCTGAAATGTGGCAAAAGGTTGCAAAGTTCAAGGGGGCCGAATACTTTCGCAAGGCACTGTATATAGTTGTTATTTTCTAGAAAACTAGCTACAGTCCACTTACCTAGCTAAGGTGTTGAACTCAGACTGATGGTGGGGGTTAAGTAACGTTAGCTAACTTTCCCCCCAGCAGTTTCAATCTAGCTAGTTTGCTAGCTAATGGCATTTTTATTAAATCAGACGGATAAGCTCAGCAAATATAGCTATTCGTTTTCCCTTTTCATTTAAATACAGCTTGCCAATTGCTAGTAAAGTAGGATGAATAAGTCAGAAGCAGGCTAAGCAATGCCAAGTTCATGCCTTTTACCAACACAAATCGTGTACAAGTACAAAAGAGACAATGAGCTTCAAGCAGATCCTGCTAGTTTTATTCCAGGACTTCAGGCCGAGGAGTAACAAGCGACTTGTTTGTAGAACCAGCCTCTTCACCAAATGTTGTCCCCATTCAGGGTTTTTCACGCTCAACAGTTTCCCGTGTGTGTCAAGAATGGTCCACCGCCCAAAGGACATCCAACCAACTTGACACAACTGTGGGAAGCATTGGAGTCAACATGGGCCAGCATTCCTGTCGAACACTTTCGACACCTCAACGAATTGAGGCTATTCGGAGGGCAAAAGGGGGTGTAACTCAACATTAGGAAGTTCCTAATGTTGTGTTTATTTTTCCCCCATTATATGCTTGACAAGCAATTCCCTTATTCCACCACTTGGCACTGTGCATACGCATGGTCATGGCTGTGTGTACATTTACACACTCAAGCAAACATTCATATTGATACATCTCACACTTCGCATGGAAATGATCCCACGCATGGTTTACACACAGATTTGTGCCTACGCATGATTGATAAATGAGGCAGTGAGGCTGAGTGAGTCAGGCTTGTAGAGGCCTGGAAGGAAAAGTGAGAGTCTGTGGTACAGTAGGCCTGGGAGGCAGTAGAGGGAGCCAGTTTGAAACCTGTTCAGTAGGGCGGGCCTGTCTGCTGTGTGACCCGGCCTGTCTGGCCCGCAGCAAGAGACCCCCCTGCAGCTACAGACCGTGTATGTGTGTGTTAGAGGCGGAGCCGGCACAGAGAGCAGCCAGAGCCAACTTCTGTCCCCCTCTCAGGGGTAAAAGCACAACTCGTTCTTTCTGTGCCTCTGTCCTCCCGGTGAACCCCTCTCTAATTGCGCAACACCAGGAACATTGTGCGAGACAGTGGTGGTGGGGTGGGGGTGGGTATGCACATCAAAAACAAAAATCGACAAATTTTGTAGAATCATGGTGGGGGAAAATAAATAGCGAGGGCGAGTCAAGTCACATTTCATTCATATCCTCGCTCTCTTTTCCAATAGCCCTTGCTCTCTCTCCCCCCCCGTAGCAACACAAGCTTCCTTTCCGCTGCAAAGTACTGTAGACGGGGAGGGGGGGGCAGGACAGGCTGGCTCTGTGAAATTGTAAAGTGCAGCCAAGAACAACTTTGCTGACGCTCCTCACCATGGCACACAGTGTACCTGACCGTACCGGCCGAACCCCTAGTCCTGCTCTGCTCTGCTTTCCCTGAGCCCCTGTGCTGCCCTGGCTGTACTTTTTGCCGCGACACACCCTGTTCCTCTCTCGCAAACACTGTTTCATAAGTGTTCTTTCCGATTGGCTCCTCTATGGCCGGGGCAGGTGACCTGCTGGGCTGGGTGTACAGTCAAGACTGCCAAGGCAGAGAGAGGACACGGCAGAGCAGAGAGGGCTCAGTGCCACCCAGCAATGGAACACAAGGGAGGAAGAGAGGGAGGGAACCTTGCATGGAATATCCAGAGGGAATGTGTGTCAGAAGGTGTTCTGGAATGGCTGGTGCATCTAGGCATCTATGTCCATTATCATATCAAGTTGTACACCCTCATTCTCTCTGTACTTTTCTCATGGAAAAGGAGGAGGACTTCTCCCTCCCCGCGGACAGTCTGTGTCTGGTAAGCCACCCCCTCTACCCCCCCGATTCTCTATCCATCTCTTTCTCTTTCTGTGCGCTGGGGTAATCCTACCAAGACCTCTCTCCCATGCAGCCCCAGTGTATGTACTGAACCTAACCCGGCAGTATAGCCCAGCAGTATAGCCCAGCTGCAGACCCAAAGCCTGCGTGGCTAATCGACTGGAACCCCGACCACATCCCTGCATGGACACTCACTGAGTCTTAGGCTCAGCTTTGGGCTATCTCCCTCCACATCGTCTCAACGCCCTCGCTTTCACAATCCCTCACTCATCACTTCACCTCTCCAGCCACACACACAGGGATGGACGCAGCCCCAGCGCTAGACATCCTGTTCTGAAGAAAAAAAACAACAGCGAGAATTCGCTACCCAATCATCATGCCACACATATCTCCGACATGAGCGACCCTGATTGGTAGAGGGATGGGGGTGATGGGACGTCAGGGGGGCGGGGCAGGGATAGGGGCTGAGGTTTCGGGAGTGGGCCAGGGGAGTGGGGGTAACGGGGGCTGGGTGGGGGATTGGAGAGCAGCGGCAAAAGCTCAACAGTGCATTAGGGACATCGCAGTACGATTCGTTCCACTCAGAGAACTTCAAAGGAGAGGCAGAGATAATCCGCCCCAACATTAGCCCGGAATCTTCCGTCCGCAGAGGTTCCCCTGAACAACGACTGGGAGGTGGTGGAGGGAGAGGAGGAAGAGAAAAGGCTGGGGTTGGGAGATGGAGGGATTTTTTTTTTGCCAGTAAATCAGAGATGATTGGAATGCGCCCGTCTCCCTGGCAGCAGAGAGAGATACCTACTGTACCACCATAAACTGTCTTCCTTTTATGATACCCATTCATAGGCTAAACATTTCAAGTAAGAGAAAAGGTCTCAAATGAACCACTAATGATCTTCAGCATAGTATCTCCTTGATAGTAAATATCAATGAAAGTGAAGGTGTGGTAGCCTGGGTGCCAGTCTGCTTCTGCTCTCTCGTCAACTCCTTATGGAATTGTCATGCAAACATGTTTGGCTTGACAATGAAGTAGGCAAAAGCACAAACAGATCTGGGGCCAGGCTAGTGGTAGCAACAAATAGAGAAGAAACAAGAAGCCAGTGCCAGTTCACTCTGAAACACACTGACATTTCAACAGCTTCCCTTGATATCTACCATACTGACAAGCTAAAATACACTTCTAGTCAGAGAAAGAGTCTCAAATCAAACATAAAATATTCTGGATTGAATGTCCTCCTCCTTGATGACAGTAAATATCACCGAGATGGGAAGTATACTATAAACCCTCCTACCAATAAGGTGCCAATAGAAGATTAAAGGATCAATACACCTGATCAGTGCCTGGCTGACACTTCAAACTCAATGATTTCCCCCCACTATCAATTCCCCAGGGCTCACTGGCCTTAGCGGTAAGATAAATAGAGCCTTTGGGGCTGTCACTGGGACTTTCTGATGGAACAACAAGTGATATGTTGACGTCCACCAAGAGAGAACAAGGCCAGATAACAGAGAGAGAGGCTGGAGGAGATCAGTAGAAGGTTATCCAGGCAAATCAATGCGTTAAGCCTATAGACTAGTACAGTACACATACGCCATAAGCCTACAGTCCAGCACGCAGATTAAAATTGCCTGTGCAACTTGAGTGGAGGTCATTTGCAATGTAATGTACTATATCCATAATAACACGGTCATGACGGTCTATTTATACATACAAATATATATACGTATATATACAGTGGGGAGAACAAGTATTTGATAACCTGCAAAATCGCCAGTGTTTCCTACTTACAAAGCATGTAGATATCATAGGTACACTTCAACTGTGAGAGATGGAATCTAAAACAAAAATCCAGAAAATCACATTGTATGATTCTTAAGTAATTAATTTGCATTTAATTTGCATTTTATTGCATGACATAAGTATTTGATACATCAGAAAAGCAGAATTTAATATTTGGTACAGAAACCTTTGTTTGCAATTACAGAGATCATACGTTTCCTGTAGTTCTTGACCAGGTTTGCACACTGCAGCAGGGATTTTGGCCCACTCCTCCATACAGACCTTCTCCAGATCCTTCAGGTTTCAGGGTTGTCGCTGGGCAATACGGACTTTCAGCTCCCTCCAAATATTTTCTATTGGGTTCAGGTCTGGAGACTGGCTAGGCCACTCCAGGACCTTGAGATGCTTCTTACGGAGTCACTCCTTAGGTGCCCTGACTGTGGAAGACCCAGCCATGACCCATCTTCAATGCTCTTACTGAGGGAAGGAGGTTGTTGGCCAAGATCTCGCGATACATGGCCCCATCCATCCTCCCCTCAATACGGTGCAGTCGTCCTGTCCCCTTTGCAGAAAAGCATCCCCAAAGAATTATGATTCCACCTCCATGCTTCACGGTTGGGATGGTGTTCTTGGGGTTGTACTCATCCTTCTTCTTCCTCCAAACACAACAAGTGGAGTTTAGACCAAAAAGCTCTATTTTTGTCTCAGACCACATGACCTGCTCCCATTCCTCCTCTGGATCATCCAGATTGGCAAACTTCAGACGGGCCTGGACATGCGCTGGCTTGAGCAGCGGGACCTTGAGTGCGCTGTAAGATTTTAATCCATGACGGCGTAGTGTGTTACTAATGGTTCTCTTTTGAGACTGTGGTCCCAGCTCTCTTCAGGTCATTGACCAGGTCCTGCCGTTTAGTTCTGGCCTGATCCCTCACCTTCCTCATGACCATTGATGCCCCACGAGGTGAGATCTTGCATGGAGCCCCAGACCGAGGGTGATTGACCGTCATCTTGAACTTCTTCCATTTTCTAATAATTGCGCCAACAGTTGTTGCCTTCTCACCAAGCTGCTTGCCTATTGTCCTGTAGCCCATCCCAGCCTTATGCAGGTCTACAATTTTATTTCTGATGTCCTTACACAGCTCTCTGGTCTTGGCCATTGTGGAGAGGTTGGAGTCTGTTTGATTGAGTGTGTGGACAGGTGTCTTTTATACAGGTAACGAGTTCAAACAGGTGCAGTTAATACATGTAATGAGTGGAGAACAGGAGGGCTTCTTAAAGAAAAACTAACAGGTCTGTGAGAGCCGGAATTCTTACTGGTTGGTAGGTGATCAAATACTTTTGTCATACTTAAAAATCATACAATGTGATTTTTGGGATTTTTGTTGTAGATTCCGTCTCTCACAGTTGAAGTGTACCTATGATAAATTACAGACCTCTACATGCTTTGTAAGTAGGAAAACCTGCAAAATTGGCAGTGTATCAAATACTTGATCTCCCCACTGTATGCCACGACACAATCCTGTCTACAGACAAATCCTTCGACATCATCGTTTGTTTTTTTCTCCGACATGCACTGTCAACTGTGGGACCTTAAATAGATAAGTTTGTGCCTTCCCAAATCATGCCCAATCAATCGAATTTACCACAGGTGGAGTTCAAGTTGTAAAAACAAAGGATTATCAATGGAAACAGGATGCATCTGAGCTCAAATTTGAGTCTCATTGCAAAGGGTCTGAATACTTACAGTTGAAGTCAGAAGTTTACATACACTTAGGTTGGAGTCATTAAAACGTGTTTTTTTCAACCGCGCCAAAACTATTGTTTGTTAACAAGAAATCTGTGGAAAGTTGAATAGGACATCTACTTTGTGCATGACAAGTCATTTCTCCAACAATTGTTTACAGACAGATTATTTCACTTATAATTCACTGTATCACAATTCCAGTGGGTCAGAAGTTTACATACACTAAGTTGACTGTGTGCCTTTGAACAGCTTGGAAAATTCCAGAAAATGATGTCATGGCTTTAGAAGTTTCCGATGGGCTAATTGACATCATTTGAGTCAATTGGAGGTGTAACTAAAGATGTATTTCAAGGCCTACCTTCAAACTCAGTGCCTCTTTGCTTGACATCACGGGAAAAATCAAAAGAAATCAAGACTTCAGATTTTTTTTTGTAGACCTCCACAAACCCTGGGTCATTCCCTGGGAGCAATTTCCAAACACCTGAAGGTACCACATTCATCTGTACAAACAATAGTACACAAGTATAACCACCATGGGACTACGCAGCCGTAATACCGCTCAGGAAGGAGACGCGTTATGTCTCCTAGAGATGAACGTACATCGGTGCGAAAAGTGCAAATCAATCCCAAAACAACAGCAAAGGACCTTGTGAAGATGCTAGAGGAAACGGGTACAAAAGTATCTATATCCACAGTAAAACGAGTCCAATATCGACATAACCTGAAAGGCCGCTCAGCAGGGAAGAAGCCACTGCTCCAAAACCACCATAAAAAAAGCCAGACTACGGTTTGCAACTGCACATGGAGACAAAGATCGTACTTTTTGGGGAAATGGTCTGATGAAACAAAAATATAACTGTTTGGCCATAATGACCATCGTTATGTTTGGAGGAAAAAGGGGGAGGCTTGCAAGCCGGTGAACACCATCCCAAACGTGAAGCACAGGGGTGGCAGCATCATGTTGTGGGGGTGCTTTGCTGGAGGAGGGACTGGTGCACTTCAAAATAGATGGCATCATGGGGTTGGAAAATGTGGATATATTGAAACAACATCTCAGTCAGTCAGGAATTTAAAGTTTCCCGCAAACGGATCTTCCAAATGGACAATGACCCCAAGCATACTTCCAACACTGTGGCAAAATGGCTTAAGGACAACAAAGTCAAGGTATTGGAGTGGCCATCACAAAGCCCAGCAAGGAGGCCTATAAACCTAACTCAGTTACACCAGTTCTGTCAGGAGGAATGGGCCAAAATTCACCCAACTTATTGTGGGAAACGTGTGGAAGGCTACCCAAAACGTTTGACACAAGTTAAACAATTTAAAGGCAATACACTCAATTAGTATTTGGTAGCATGTAAACTTCTGACCCACTGGGAATGTGATGGAAGAAATAAAAGCTGAAATAAATAACTACTATAATTCTGACATTTCACATTCTTAAAATAAAGTGGTGATCCTAACTGACCTAAAACAGGGAATTTTTACTAGGATTAAATATCAGGAACTGTGAAAAACTGAGTTTAAATGTATTTGGCTAAGGTGTATGTAAACTTCTGACTTCAACTGTATGTAAATAAGGTATTTCAGTTTATTTGTAATACTGTACATATGCCAAAATGTCTAAAAACCTGTTTTTGCTTTGTCATTATGGGTAGTGTGTGTAGATTGAAGACACATTAGTTTTTTTCCATCCATTTCAGAATAAGGTTGTTACTAAAAGTGCTATTGTGTTATTTGAAATAAAATACAAATCGTATTCTAATGTTACCCAAGGCCTTCAGAAAGACAAACAAATGATTAGTTTTGCAATAGCATATATTAAATATATTAATTACACTGTTAGAATGTTGCAGTCAGAATGACGGCGCATTAGTTTGTAGGGGGGAGTCAGAATATTGCAGTCCATCGAGGCCCAGCGGTTGTAGTGTTAAAGAAGGATTTTTAAGCCTTGACTAGAGTTGTCAAAAAAGTAGGCTAAATGTGAACAGTTCTAACATTTTTAATATGCGCCTTGGAATTCAATAAGAGGGAAGCACACGGTTGCATCCCCGATGTGTCTTTCTTCATACACTTCTGGCCTACTTCTAAGCTGAAATGCCTGTGAGAAGGACTATGATGGGCATTGGCTAATAAGAATTGAGATATCAGAGATCTATGTGAGTGAGAGGTGCTTCGGAGCACGGCAGCCGGGAGAAGGGAATTATAATGATTATATTCAAGGGCACAACGGCGACTTTCGCCGCAAAAGGAATGGGTTTTTAGGGTGCAATACAGCCACACAAGGGGGATGCCAGCGGGAAATTTGAGGCCTGGAATACAAATACACAAATAATGCCATGGAATTCTAAGCAAATGTTTTCTGCTAAATAAACAAGTGTAGACAACAGCAATATGGCATGGCCAGATCAGGACCTAACATAAGGACAACTCAGAGTATGCTATTCTGTTCTTCTGAAATAGACTGCATTTTATTCATATCATGCTTCTTTAGACCTGTCCAAAATACACAATGGATTTAGGCTATAGGCTAAAATTAGGTGTAGGCTATATTACATGGATTTATTAGACTTTTTCAAATGTAGACGTGGCTTGTAGGCTGTGCGTGGAAGCAAGGAGATGCTACATGTTAATTAACAGTAAATTACCGTGAGACCGACAGTTATTTGCTTGACAATGACCGGCTGACCAAGTTTCATGACTGCCACAGCCCTGGCCTTGACACAATTGAGACATGGATTGTGTATGTGTGCCATTCAGAGGGTAAATGGGCAAGACAAAATATTTAAGTGCCTTTGAACAGGGTATGGCAGTAGGTGCCCCGGCTTGAGTGTCAAGAACTGCAACGCTGCTGGGGTTTTCACGCTCAACAATTTCCCTTGTTTATCAAGAATGGTCCACCACCCAAAGGACATCCAGCCAACTTGACAGAACTGTAGGAAGCATTGGTGTCAACAATGGCCAGCATCCCGTGTAACGCGTGACACCTTGTAGTCCATACCCCGACAAATTGAGGCTGTTCTAAGTGTAGGTGCTAAATGAAATACATCCTCATCACTAGAGACTGACATCAACCTATAAATACGGTGTTCACGTTGATGTTCTTTTCTACTGCTCTGCTCTGTCTTGTTGCTATGCACGTTGCTAACGAATGAGTGGTCCCTTTCATAACATATTGTGGGAGTGTAACATGACAGAAACGGACCAGAAATGTGCTAATTAGCCCTTAAAAAGGAAAATTCCACCCAAAATCTATCTTTCGGTATTTGTTTCATTAGCCCATTGTTGACATAGTCCCAAAATGTTTTGCTTGTCAGCAATCAAGTTTTCAAGATACATCATATTAATCAAAATGCATCATATGGGAATGATTTCTGTATTGTTAAAGTGAGGTATCTTAAACTTGATTGCTGACAAGCAAAACACTTTGGGACTATGTCAACAATGGTCTAATGAAACAAATCGTTATTGGGTGGAATTTTCCTTTAACTCGCAGTCACAATTCTTCATTCTTCTTTGATCGAAGAGGACCAACACCTGTCCACAGGCAATCTACTCTATAGGAACCCACTGAGAAGTGCCCCTATGGGGAAGGAAAGGAACAGGAAAGGGGGATACTTAGTCAGTTGTACAACTGAATGCATTCAACTGAATTATGTCTTACGCATTTAACCCAACCCCTCTGAATCAGAGGTGCAGTGGTCTGCCTTAATCAACATCCACGTCTTTGGCGCCCGGGGAACAGTGGGTTAACTGCCTTGCTCGGGCAGAACGACAGATTTTTTTTACCTTGTCAGCTCGGGGATTCGATCCAGCAACCTTTCGGGTTACTGGCCTAACGCTCTAACCACTAGGCTACCTGCCGTCCCAGATGCACCATAAGGTAATAGGTACAAGTGCCATGTTGAGTCAGTGGGCAGACAACATCTGGTAGTCCGGACAGAGCAAAATTCAGTTGGTGATAACAGCAACCAAAAAGCACAATATAGGGCTGAAGGGCTCAATTAAATTCATATAATTTTTACCTACGTTCAAATGAATTGGAACTAGGTATACGAAGACGTGAGTGCAGACTAGTTAGCTGACAAAGAAATACACAACATAGCCTAAATATCGCTCGGCAAATTTGATTAAATCTGGCCTATTACACTAAGTACTAGGCCTACATCAGATATTTCACTATGGGAGAACTGAACACTAAGGTAGACAGCTCCGCGTTCACCTGAAAACACCTTTTAATCTCTATTTAAAAATCAGCTCATTATCAAGACACAATGCTCTGAATGTTCAAAATCTTGGGCTTACAGAATCAATGAACCTGCCTGGAGGATCACTCAGCAGTAGTAACAGCATGGCTGTTTAATCCAGACAGCAAACACAGAAATCACAGCCCCTGAAATCGCTCAACTCTCACGTCTCCCTGGCTGGCTCATTTAACCAGTGAGCGTGGCAAATTTTAAAAAAGAGCTCCTTGCCAAGTGTCCGCCCGGCTGCCACGCCACTGGGAAGGCAGGGAGGAAACCTGTCTACTTAAACACTTCCTACTCCCTGCTCAGCTCAACCATTGTCTCTTGCTGAGGGGTGTATCATTGACTAGGCCTTCCCAGCACCAGCCCTCAAGCCACCACTGTTAAAACAAGGTAACAGTCAACATGTCACCGCCCCCCCACGAATGACGCAGCGCCCCCTTGGGCCAATCAGTGTAATTTTGCAAATGTCAGATCTATATGGCAAGACGCACCATTCACCCAAGTTTCGTCAACATTGGGCGAGTTGTGTCTGGGATATTGTGTGGGTTAAATACTCATATCCCTGAGCATGTGTGCCAAATTTCGTTACTCTGAGTCAATCAGATCAAGAGATATAAACATGAGTTTGTAATAGCCCCACTGTATGGTCGATATGAATGTTCTTGGATTTGTTGAGTCTTGACAGTGTTTTCATCATGTACACCAAATTTTGTTACAATAAAAATAACCTTGACTGATTTATATGCATTTATGTGCAAGACCATGCCCACGTGAATGTTTATTTGACAATAGCGGCCATGTTGTTTAAGGTACTTGCCTGGAAAATATTGTGTTGAGAGACCTGTCTATGGATGCAAAGTCCACTATATATACAAAAAAGTATGTGGACACCCCTTCAAACTAGTGGATTCGGCTATGAGATATCGCTTGTGACTAACGTATGAGCGTACGGAAACAGATCCACAGTCTTCTCACCGATTTCATCGTGGGGGACAACAAACAGGGTGGTGAGGGGATAGAGAACAGGTGGAGGGGTGGCCGTCCGATTAGCAGCAGCAGGGAAGAATCCCAAATGGCATCCAATTCCCTTGATAGTGCAACTACTTTTGACCAGGGCTCATACGGTCAATCAAAAGTAGTTCATGATTAAGGGAATAGGAGTTCCAATTGGGATTTGCAACCCAGAAACCCAATCCTCCACTACTCCAATGATTCAGGTTAAGAGGATAGAAATGTATTTCCAATAGCCTGTTAACCCTCCCCTGACAGAGCCACCCGCACAATTCCCCTTTGACCCGACCCTTGTCCCCGAACTTAATTATAACCACCAAAACCACTCAATTAAGACTAATGGATAAATAAATTAGTACCATCACATGTTTTTGTTATTCTCTGTACTGTGGCGTGGGGGGGGGACTCCAGCACATTGACAGCGTTGTGTATTGCAGCATATAGAGAGCTGCGATAACCCGATAAGACCCGGCCCACGCATGTTCCTGCAGTGGCAGGACTCAGGAGGGAGGTCTATAGAAGGGAAATGGGATCGGCAGCAACTGCGTGACAAACACGGGCATCACTTAATCTAAAGGCCCCGTTGCTAAGTGGCGGGCTCAAATGAAAGAGGAGCTCTGGACACATCGATCTGCCGTTTGAGGTTATTAGTGGGCCTTTACCACAGAGGGTGTGCGCTGTGTGTGTGTGTGTATGTGCGTGCGTTTGTGGTGTGTCTGTGTGTGCGCGCAAGGTTGTATGTGTACGTGCCCGTTTGTGTCTCAGGGGACCACTGAGTCTGTCTGCTCTGCTCAGCCTCCCTCTCCATCCTGGTAATTAAATCGGCCATTTGGACCTAGTTAGCTGCCTACCTCTCTCCACTCTATACAACATACTTTACGGGAGCCTTGCCTGACGTAGCCCCTGATTGTTTTCCTCGGGGAGGCTGCACGGGGCATCCTGAGCGGATAGCACAGGGCAGGCTACCCCTGGTCTCAGTCAAACTACATTATGGACAGAGTTGGTGTGAGTGTTACTGAAACATCATTCAGGTATAAAGCCTAACAGACTACAGACGTAAAGTATCTCTACGGATTTCTTTATTATTATTATTACAAGCACCGACTTTGCTGATTGCTACTTTACTGAGGAAAAATTGACTTACTATAACTGTGACAGGTGGTTGTCTCACCTAGCTATCCTAAGATGGACGCACAACTGTAAGTTGCTCTGGATAAGATTGTCTGCTAAATGACTACATTGCAAATGTAGCCCTTTCACCATCTCCCCAATGGATGACGCAGGATTGTGGAAGCCATACAGCTGGACAGACAGAGAGACCAACGCACATGTCATTATAACAACAAACGACACACACACACACACACACACACACACTGTCCCCACCTTCCCTGTGCCAGCCACTCACCCTCTCTAGGTCCTGGCGTAGGTGCGTGAACAGTTTGAGGCGTCGGTACAGCACGTCCTGCTCCTGCTGTGCCAGGTTATCGACCTCGTCTCTCTTCAACGTCACCAGAGGACGGTTGAAGTTGGACTTCCTCCTCAGCTTCCAGAACTGGTACAGAAAATCCACGTGGGCGTCCGGCAGGCCCAGGCTCTCTGCCACGTCTTTGGGGTCCACCAGGCGGTAGAACTCGTCCTCCAGCTCCTGTAGCTTCTGTTTGCGCTGGCTAGCCTTCTCCCGCTCTATCTGGTCCCGGTCTGGACGCTCTGCCGGCGGCCGCTCGCTGGTCGCTTGGTGGTGGTCCGGCGCAGTTACGGAGGCTCTGTGGTCGTTGCCGTGTCCAGCCCAGTCTGGTTTGCTGCTGGCACCAGCGCTGTTGGTGTGGTTACTGTTGCCGGCCATGGCGTTGTTACTGTTGCCGGGGGCGGTAGTGCTACTGTGCTCCAGGCAGTAGGATTTGAAGCGCACTTCATCGTTCTCTGCCAGGATGGTGCGCATCTCAAGGCCATGGTCAAAGGCGCAGGTCACATGGAAGGCCACAATGCAGGACGGCATGGAGCACTGGGGAGGGAGGGAGGTGAGGAGGAGAGGAAGCACAAGGGAGTAAAGGAAAGATACGTTTCAATATGAGTGTCACGTCAAACACTGCTTCAGAGTTGTTAAACACGCATCCAGAAGACGGGCACACAGTCCCGCAATCTGTAGGGGAAACAATAGTTTGTCCCTGACGATGTTGTCTTCACACAAACATGGTAATGACTGCTTCGCAATACTGTCACAACTCCTTCCTCTGCCACCACAAAGAGAAATATGTGTGACAGAGATAGTGTTCAGAGAAATTAGTGTTCAGCTAAATTTCCTCGGTCTGCCTTTATATTGTCTACCCCAGACAAACAGGAGCTCCGCTATCTCCTGGCCTGTGGGCAACACGATCCACATAAAATCTTGGTTCCTATAAGTATCAGAAGCCACAGAGAACAACAAGGAAACCCAGATCTGTCCGTGCCTCCCTACATTACAACCGCAGTCTAAAAATCAAACCTCTGTTGTTGCCTTTCCTCAGGCCTATCCATTTCAGACCTCACCAAAGACTGCCTCTGGGAGAGGTCTCATGTGGGGACGAGGGGAGGATGGGTTATAGCAGTGTTTTCCATGCCATCAGAGAGCAGCAGAACAAGAGGCCCACATTCTCTAAGGGCCTGGGATGACAATGACAGGCCTGCTCAGCTCAGGGTCTGCGTCCCGAACGGTACCCTATTCCCTATCTAGTGCAGTACTTTTGACCGGGGCCCACAGGGACACCCATACGGCTCTGGTAAAGTACTGCACTATGTAGGGAATAGGGTGCCATGTGGGACAAAGCCAAGGTGTCCCTGTGGCTGCCTGGGAACTGGCTCTCCTCTGTCGCGTCCTCCCTCTTTCCCTTTCTTTCGCTCTGTCTACAGAGGCCCAACTCATAGAAGATATCACAGCCCACTTGTCACTCTGGCCCTCTCCTGTGCCCATTCTCTCTCTTTATCCCTCCCTCTCTCTCGCCATTCTCCAGAGGCCCAACGCACTCCCATCACTGAAGCAGAGAACTTGTGGCTCTGGCTCTCCCTTTCCATGCTTTCCCTCTTCATCACAGTAGAGTATTCCACTTGTCTCAGTGGCTGTCTCCCTCCTGAGGGTTGAGAGCCCATACGGCTTTGTCTGCCATGATGAGGCGAGAGAGATAAGCCAGAACTGGAAACCACTATTCCTCATCTCTTTACCCTGCAGCTTGGTTATGCCCTCAATACCAGCTCCCCACACTGACTCCCATTGTCAGTCCGCTAAACATTAAATGGAAGTAGTTATTTTCGGTCCAAATATATCACACTGTCTGGTGGATAGTGGATAAAGATACAAGTACGGAGCTCTGCTGCTTCACTGTACCCTTCCTGGACATATCAACGTTATGGCACCATAGCCATACATAGCATCACAAAATGGCACCCTATTCCATATATAGTGCACTTAAAGTAGTGTGTTATGTAGGGGATAGGGTGCCATTTGGGACCACGTAATTATTGATGAGCTACTTTTTTATTTATTTTTTAAGTGAGTATTTGAATATAATAATCCTCCAATAAAACATAATTCATAATTTGTCAGACAGCAATTCACTGAATACACACACACACACACACACACAGTTAGTTAGTGTAGCCATTTCAGCTGTTTGGTGTCAAAACGGGCCCAGCTTGCTATCTGGGGATTTGTCTTCCGTGAACCATCATAATCCATACACAAGTAATAGTCTACAATTAAAATGGCAAGATAATAACGCATGTACATGTAGCTATCTCAATTGTATCAAAAAGTTGTTTTCGTTGCTAGACATTGTTCGCTACATGGCTAGCTAGTTAGCTAGACAGTTGCATACAGGTACCGTTCTAGTTTGCTTCGTCCCGCAACGAGCCATTGTTTACACGGCTAGCTGAGCTGGCCAGTTGCATTCTGCTGTTAATTTTGATTATCATAATCCTCAATCTTTTTCATTTTGCCAGTTTGTCATTCATGTTTAACTAGCTAGCTACTGAAAATAGCCACTGCGGTGCGAACGCAAATCAATTAGCAAGCTAATCAAACCGCATGTTGCGTTATAGGGACATGCTAAGTTGGCTAGCTAGATAGCCACGATGAAATGATCGCTAAATAGCTAGCTACTGGTTTTTTTGCATGTTCAACTCGCTGGCTAGCTAGATGAATACCATTTACATCTAGCCAGTTGGTAATTACGAAGCTAAATCTAGCTAGTTGTCTTCATTGCCATTATTGGAATGGAAGCAGATTAAGCGTGCACAGGGCATTTTAATACAGCTGTAGCAGTCAACAGGAAATAACAAGCTGTAGGGCATTAATTAAATCATGTTTAAACCCATAATAGTCTTTGTACTTCGAGCTTATTGTTTGGGAGTCAATGAATATTATTGCTGGTATGCAAGGTTTTAATGTCTTGTCTATTTTTTGTCTGCTTTCCTCCTTTATAGCTTTAATTGTCTGGAGCCTGGTGTTGTTGTGGCCAAGGAGCTTTCACTCAGATGTCACTAGGTTTCAGCTGCTGTGCACTGTTGATGTCCTTCCTCCTTGTCCTGTCAAAGGGCAGGACAGATATACAGCACATTCTGAAAGTATTCAAACTCCTTGACTTTTTCCACATTACGTTACAGCCTTATTCTACAAATGAAAAAAATAAATAAAATCCACACACAATACCCCATCAAGACAAAGCAAAAACTGATTTTTAAACATTTTTTGCAAATGTATTCTAAATAAACTGAAATATTACATTTACATAAGTATTCAGACCCTTTACGCTGTACTTTGTTGAAGCACCTTTGGCAGCGATTACAGCCTTGAGTCTTCTCGGGTATGACGCTACAAGCTTGACACACCTGGATTTGGGGAGTTGCTCCTATTCTTCTCTGCAGATCCTCTCAAGCTCTGTCAGGTTGGATGGGGAGCGTCGCTGCACAGCTATTTTCAGGTCTCTCCAGAGCCGTTTGATCGGGTTCAAGTCCGGGCTCTGTCTGGGCCACCCAAGGACATTCAGAGACTTGTCCCGAAGCCACTCCTGCATTGTCTTGACTGTGTGCTTAGGGTTGTTGTCCTTTTGGAAGGTGAACCTTTGCCCCAGTCTGAGGTCCTGAGCACTCTGGAGCAGGTTTTCATCAAGGATCTCTTTGTACTTTGCTCCGTTCATCTTTCCCTCGATCTTGACTACTCTCCCAGTCTCTGCCGCTGAAAAACAACCACACAGCATGCTGCTGCTACCACCATGCTTCGCTGTAGGGATGGTGCCAGGTTTCCTCCAGAGGTGACGCGTGGCATTCAGGCCAAAGAATCTTGGTTTCATCAGACCAGAGAATCTGGTTTCACATGGTCCGAGTCCGTTAGGTGCCTTTTGGCAAACTCCACGCAGGCTGTAATGTCCCTTTTACTGAGGAGTGGCTTCCGTCTGGCCAATCTACCATAAAGGCCTGATTGGTGGAGTGCTGCTGAGATGGGAGAACCTTCCAGAAGTACAATCATCTCCACAGAAGAACTCTGGAGCTCTGTCAGAGTGACCATTGGGTTTTTGGTCACCTCCTTGACCAAGGCACTTCTCCCCCGATTGCTCAGTTTGGCCAGCTCTTGGAAGAGTCTTGGTGGATCCAAACTTCTTCCATTTAAGAATGATGGAGGCCACTGTGTTCTTAGGGATCTTCAACGCTGCAGAAATGTTTTGGTACCCTTCCCCAGATCTGTGCTTAGACACAATCCTGTCTCACAGCTCTACAGACAATTCCTTCGACCTCATGGCTTGGTTTGTGCTCTGACATTCACTGTCAACTGTGGGACCTTATATAGGCAGGTGTGTGCCTTCCCAAATCATGTCCAATTAATTTAATTACCACAGGTGGTCTCCAATCAAGTTGTAGAAACATCTCAAGGATGATCAATGGAAACAGGATGCACCTGAGCTCAATTGCAAGTCTCATATCAAAGGGTCTGAATACCTTTTTATTTTTAATACATTTGCAAACCTTTCTAAAAACCAGTTGTTCACTTTGTCATTATGGGGTATTGTATGCAGATTGAGGAGGGCTTCTTTTTATTTATTAAATCCATTTTAGAATAAGGCTGTAACGTAACAAAACGTGGGAAAGGTCAAGGGGTTTGAATACTTTCCGAATGTACAGTATGCTCTCAGGCTAGATTCGTTTGTTCATATCTTCTTAACCTGAACCAAAGTTACTGAAATAACCTTGTGATATAGGCCTAGGTCTAAATATTGTTTTTACCTTGTGGTGTTTGAAGTTTTCCTAAATTTAGGCTACCGCCTTTATCACTTTTCTTTGTTGTTTTTTGAAGCATTACCTCACTGCTTCAGCACATGGCCACAGTCACATGGGTGGGTCTAGAGCCTCAGAACGATGCTACATGGGCGTAAACAAAGAGCAGCACTGTAGCTCTTCAATGTGTAAGGTTATCTTTATTATACAAGAACAGGCACTTTAATACTGTAAATGGTTTGCCTAAAGGGGTGAGAACAAAAATCATTTGGGGGAATTTAGTTAAACTGTTACGTTTCTAAAAACCAAAATTTCCCAAGGACTCATGTAGAGCAAGTGTGAAAACCACAGCAAAATGTTTGAATGCTTTTTTCTCCTAAATGCGATTATAAATGTATCAACTTTTAAAGCAGTATTACTTCCTCATGTTTCCTCTAACTACAATGTATGATATGCCATTTTGAAGCTACGAGTCTGTACTTTTATCCAATGCAAAAAAACACCATTTACATGTTGTTTTTTTAAACATAAGACCGAAAATAGATGGTGGGTCACGTATGTGCTGCTAATGGGAAACTTAAATTAAAATAAAGAACTCCTTATCACACCTTCATGGCATCTTTAACACCCGCAGGTGCACTGAAATGCTAATATGAAAAAGGGGGCTTACTGCGTGTGTGTGTGTGTGTGTGTGTGTGTGTGTGTGTGTGTGTGTGTGTGTGTGTGTGTGTGCTTGTGCTTGTGTAGAAATGCATCTGTCTGGTGATACGATTGTGTGTACTGGTGCAGTAAAGTGGTGTTTTCTGGTAATGTGTGTGGCTCACCTGAATGCAGGTGCCTGTGTGTTCTCGACACAGGCTGCAGAACAGGGCCCAGCGGCTGGAGGGGATGTGGGACACCTTGGTAATGGGCTCCATCTTCTCCGGGCAGCCTATACTCACCTAGATAACACACGCACACACACACACAGTCAAAACAGATGTGTCTTACAAGACATTAATACACACAGAACAGTTTTGACAGATGCTCATCAAGCACTTTGCTTCACAGACGTTAATACAGACTTTGAGATTGTAAGTAGTTCTTTCACCGAATGTCACGTTCTCTGCGAAGTCTATATTCCTAGAGCCCAGTGTCATCCCTTGAAAGGCTCTTCCCTTCCGCCCAGCTTCCGACATTCATTCCCCCACATTCATATTCCTCTCTCTGAAAAGAGTATTTCTGTAAAGGCCTCATCCTTCATGCCCAGGCCCTAATAACTGGCAGACAATCTGGACTTCCTCCATCCCCTCCCTGATAGTCCATGAAATGCTGCGTGAATCCTCCCCCATTCTGATTGCAGCCATTGAACCAGGCCTTTCACACAGAGTGGAGGGCTATGCTCTCTCGCTCTATGCAGGCATCACCATCTTCCTTCCCCTCCCTAGCTTTTGTCCTCTCTTGATTAGGATATCCAAGAGTCTTCAAGTCTCAAGATGGAGGACTGGGTCTCTTTCCAAGTGTCTTTCTCTCTCTGTGTGTGCGCGCGCACGCGCGTTACTTTTCAAATCGCTCCTTCCCCTTATTCCGGCTCCAATTAGTTCACATTACCAAAAGGCAATGAAAAGCTTTCATTTAAAAGTGACAACTGGAAATGAGGAGGAAATCAAAAGCCTGAAGGGAAAGGCGGAAAATTGAAGTTGGCCTTATTTTGGAATAAGGGCGGAGGGGGGGTTGGAGGTTGGAGGGTTGGGGAGAGAGGTATAGAACGGCGGGAGGTTCGAGCATTTGAAGACTAAGTGAGAGAGATACACCCTCAGCTGATGCCGGACCCTCTCAAAGCTGAAAGCCCCCCTGACGCCCGTGAAATTCCCATCTCCGCCACAGCTTCTTATTAACTACCCCTCCCTGCCTGTGTCTTTAGTGCAGAGAGAGAGAGAGAGAGAGAGAGAGAGAGAGAGAGAGAGAGAGAGAGAGAGAGAGAGAGAGAGAGAGAGAGAGAGAGAGAGAGAGAGAGCAGGACGCAAATTAATTTCCATTCAAAGACGTTGGTGGGGGAAGTAAAACAAACAAGAACAACGATAAGAATTAGTCCAATCAATGTGACAGAATACAATTATTGCTAAAAGGGTTCAGGACACCAAAAGGCACTTCATTAACAGGGACCTAAGCGCTTCACGCCGCTTTGAGCAGCGGGCCTTAGCATAACCACATGTTTGTCTTATTGTCCCAGTAATGTTGATGCTCAAGGTGTGTGTGCTTGTCTTGTTTAGGAGTGGGAGCGTGTGCATTTGCATATATATTAATCATTAATATGATTGCATGTATTGAAGGTCTATAAATGTGTGTGTGCATGTGTATAATGTGGGGGTGCGTATGAATATGTATGCGTATGTGTGTGTGTGTGTGTGTGTCTGTGCAGGTGTGTGTGCCCAGTGGGCTCACCTCTGGGATCCATAAGGCACAGCTGACGTGGACCCACTTGGTTCCACTGCGGGTGGGCTTCAGGGCTCCGCCTCTCTTGGGGCACAGCAGACATTTGGGTTGCACCCCCAGGGCGCAGGTTCGGCACAGCCAGTTCCCCTGTGGGACCTTCAGGATCCCATAACACGCCTGGGGAGAGACAGAGGGATGGGGAGGAGAGTGAGAGAGGGAGGGAGGCGAGACGGAGGGGTGGGGGAAAGGGAAAGACGGTGGTGGAGATGGAGGAGAGAGGGAGAGGAGAGGGAAAGATGAGATGGAGAGAGAGGGAGAGGGAAAGATGAGATGGAGGAGAGAGGGAGAGGAGAGGGAAAGATGAGATGGAGAGAGAGGGAGAGGAGAGGGAAAGATGAGATGGAGAGAGAGGGAGAGGAGAGGGAAAGATGAGATGGAGAGAGAGGGATTGGGGAAGAGAAGGATTGGGAGGAGATGGAGAGGATGAGGGACTATTTTCAAACATGTCAAAACAGTGGTGAACGGAAGAGGTTGATAGAGCTGTATAACTGTCAGGGGATTGTCAAACCAATTAACACCATTCCACCCAAACAAAAAAATAACTCCAGTCTAAAAAACGAAAAACATGAAGTTGATGTTTCTATTTCTGGGACGTGTTTTTCTTGCTGTTTATAGTCGTCTAATACCCAGAATTCCATTAACAGGGAGAGTTTCTGTATGATCTGACAGTTGGAAGTAAGTAGTCAAAGAAAGAAATGAGTAGAGTATCCAGTTTCTCCCCACAACTATAAACAAACCTAAATGACCACCTTTGACCTTTATGTAAATCTTTCCATGATCCAAAAGAACTACAAATCCCCCCCCCCCGCCCAATCGCATCCTGACCCCCAAAAACACCCGTAATACTGCCCAAACAGACTTCACGCTCACTAAACACGTACACCCTCTTTCAAAAGACAACTCTTAATATCCCTACAACTTCTAATTGTCCCCTCCTCTATCCCACCTCCACCCAACCCTGATCTGCACCTGATGTACGCAGATGTTGCACTTGTCACAGAAGACCATCTCGTTGCCGTCTTCTCCCTCGGGGGACCGGCACACGTCGCACACCACGTCTTCATCGTACTCGATGCCCAGACCCTCCTCCGTCTCTATGGCCTGCTGCATGTTCTCCTCACACTGGCTCTCCAGCTCCACCAGAACACGCTCCATGGTCAGCTCGTCCAGCTCCGGCAGCGCTGAGGGAGGGAGGGTCAGAGTCATACGTTTGGGAGAGAAGGAACAGAGGGGCACAGTTAGTCACATGGCTCAGGCTAAGCCGTCACCTATGGGAATTCATATCGAACTCAAGTAACTGGATTGGCACGTGCTTTGTGTTTAACTCAACTGTTTGTCTTTCATTCGCAGAACATTTTGTACTATTAAACCCCGGCTATAAATTGGTCTTGTACTTCTTCGGATTCTTGCCAAATTCCAACAGCCACAGCCCGAAAGCAAACGGCCATGTATCAGACCGTGTTTTATAAGTACTGGGAAAAGGCCTCCCATGGGTTACATACTGTACAGTGTTCAGTGATTAAAGAGTTGTTTTTAAAAGCAAACCAGGAAGAAGCTGAGTTTAGTTAACCATTCACTTCGGAGCCAGTGACATTTACATCTTGTAAATAGGGAGAGGCTAGAGGAACAAACGTTTCAGTGGGAACGCGGGTGTGTAAGTACATAACTTCATGTGGGGAAAAGAGAGAGTGAGAGAAAGAGAAATGGAGTGAGGCATGTTGGTAAAGCGAGAGAGAGAGAGAGAGAGAGAGATCAAAATAAAAGATGGAGCATGCTCCATCAGCCTATCGGTGTTGCGATATGGCATTATACTGTAACCCGGCAACAAGCAAGTGCTTGTTTGGTCTAGACATTGGGGTTATGAGAAGCAGCCCATTTGAGGAAAAACTATTTAAAAAGCAGAGTAAATAAGCCCGGGCCTGAGGGATTTAATAATGCAATTATATTTCTTATCTATGAGCACAAGATCAGATTGTAAATAAACTGGGTCTGTGATGTGGAGAGAGAGCGAGCTTCAGGGTCAGCTACAGTAGCCCCGGCCGGCCAGCTAGAGAGCGGTTGATAGAGACTGGGCTCAACAGTGGGAATATCCCTCTGTGTGGACAGAGTGCAGGGAGGCGCACCCTTCTGACCCCCAAAACGCCTCTCTCCAATGTCACTACTCCACAATAAAAGAGCGATGAGGAGTAGTGGAGTTGTGGAGAGGAGGACTGTGTGTGTTAGGGTGAAGTGTTAAGGCACGGACACCCCGGTAGCGTTGGCCAGCCGAGAGTACTTAGCACCTCTGAACAGAGTGCCGGCCCGTAATTTGCAAAACCACGATTCTACATCGAGAAACAGGAGAAAATGTCGGCAGTAAAACACTGAAACACACGGCGCCGGCCGAACGGTGAAAGAATGAACCTCTCTGACCAGTACTACCAACCCTCCCTGGCCACAGGCCCTGGCTTGCGTCCGAAATGGCGAACGGCAGACTGTCACTCGGTGCGATGCGTTTTCTCCTTTAAAATGTGTCTGCAGTTTATAGTTTTGAGGACGCAAGTTTTCACAATGGAGTAGAGGTACAATAGTACGGTCATACTGCAGGATGGTCATACAATAGCTCGTAAAATGCTTATCCACAGTAGCCCAGTAAGTGTGTGTGAGTTGTTTTACGAGCTTTTGCGTCACATTCTAGACTAAATGCTCAAACTAACAGATCGATAGGCTAATAAAGTCCTGTTGACGTTGACTTGAAGGTTCTCATTCCAAATGGAACCCTATTCCCTTACATAGTGCACTACATTTGACCAGAGCCCTATGGACCCTGCTCAAAAGTAGTGCAACTCTAAACGGTGCCGGGTTAGGACTCCGAAGAAGTCTCTCACCCAGTTCCCTGAACTCCTGGTTGACCAGCTCCAGCCAGGACACGTCCATGTCATCCAGGTCATAGCGACTGTGGGGCTCATCGGTGGTCTTCATGTCCCTCTGGCTCAGCCCCAGGCCCAGCACACACCCCCGGCCTTGGCCCTGCACAGGCCAGTAGAACGGGATACGCCCCACCTCCGGTAGCATCCTGTCAACACACACAGAGAGAGACAGCAAGAGAAAACACACCGTTTTAACTTTTACTCCCTTTCTATTTCATTAACTGACTGAAACACGTACAGTGAAGGAAATAAACATTTCCTTGGACTTATGAGCCAGTCAAAGGAATCGTTTGATCAGGGCCCCACCAGGGTTCTGGTCAAAAGTAGTGCACTACACAGGGAACAGGGTGTCCTTTGGGACCATAGCGTGTCATCCTGACATTCCTACAGTACAGCCCGAACAGCCCTCTGTTCAATACACAGGCCCTGTGTTGTGTCGGTCTGCCCAGACATGGGGGTATGTCAGCAGCGCACAGGGAGCCCTAGGCCATTGGGGGGGGGGGGCATAGCTGGAGTCATCATCTTCTCTGTCTGAGCAGTGTGTCACTCTCCTCCCTCCCCACGGCGCCTCATGCCCTTCTTACTATGCCATGGGAAATGGGGTCAGGGAACACCACTTGACCCACTGGGAGGGGAGCCCATTAGCGTAAACATTTCTGTAAGGATCTCCCGCTCTCACACACACACAGAGTCAAATCTATGTTTTTCTCCATTGGAGTTCAATGGACAGAATTAACTGACACAACTAGCTGAACAAATGATTTACATTTGTTGTCATTGTGATCTACTTCGGGTTTGTTTGGTTAACACGAGTTGTTGGGGACTACTAATATATTGTGAATCCTAATCATTAGTATGCTTGTGTGGAATGGGAACATTGCATTCTGATGTTGGGAATGGCTGTACACACGCAGCGTTTTTTACTTATCGACATTGCAAGACTGAGGTCAAATAGGTTTACTTGAATTATTTCCTGGGCCGGACTATTTTTTCCCGCCCAGTTACCACACACATCAACGCTTGTTCCCAGACCGGTACACAACCTAGGGTTTTCCAGTCCTATCAGTGCGCAAAGAAACAAAAACACACACGGATGGATACACACACACACACTCGCACCTCGTCATCTCCTCCACCTGTACTCAAATCGTGACCTTTGAGTGAGTGGGAAGCCAACGGGATAATGACAGATTCGGTCTCTAATCTTAAACGGGTCATATCCTCAACATCACCATGGCTCCTGCCTAACTGCGTCGGAGGGTGGGTAGCGTACAGGCTGTTTATACACAGGCACGCTGCGTGTCCCAAAATGGCATCATATTCCTCACGGTGCTCAGGTCAAAAGTGGTGCACAGTATAGGGAATAGCTTGCCATTTGGGACGCACAGACACTTTGCTCCCCACACTTCCTCCACTTCCCTGGCCGACACATCTGATGTAAAAACCATGCAAATAGTGTGAGGCCTGAGAAATCCCCCTACAGCTGCCTTACTGCTGCTAGCAGCCTGTTGTCTCCATCCCTCCGCCACCACAGACACTGTGATCTCCATCTAAAAATATTTTGAAAAACAGGAAAATATCAAATGTGAGTGCCTTACATTCGCACGCGGGGGAAGAGAATCATTCCGTACATTTTCATACAGAGTTGTTGTGCCTTATTACGTTGGTTATCTTTTCATTAGATAACCCCCTTCTACTGTCCGTTGCACCCCCCCCCCCCCCCCCCCAAGCTTCAATAACTGTAATTAAATCCCCAGGCAAGATAAGCTAGCCTAAAAGGTGTTCAGAGCTACAGGAAGTGTGAATTGTCTGAAGTGGTGATCAGAGAGATTCACATCGTGAAGTTTGCAAAGACGCAGACAGAAGGTGGCTAACCTAATGCTCCTCTGTCTCTATCATTTCCAGCATAGTGCATCTACAGTGGGGCAAAAAAGTATTTAGTCAGCCAACAATTGTGCAAATTCTCCCACTTAAAAAGATGAGAGGCCTGAAATGTTCATCATAGGTACACTTCAACTATGACAGACATATTGAGAAGGAAAAAAATCCAGAAAATCACATTGTAGTATTTTTTATGAATTTATTTGCAAATGATGGTGGAAAATAAGTATTTGGTCAATAACAAAAAGTTTCTCAATACTTTGTTATATACCCTTTGGTGGCAATGACAGAGGTCAAACGTTTTCTGTAAGTCTTCACACACTGTTGCTGGTATTTTGGCCCATTCCTCCATGCAGATCTCCTCTAGAGCAGTGATGTTTTGGGGCTGTTGCTGAGCAACACAGACTTTCAACTCCCTCCAAAGATTTTCTATGGGGTTGAGATCTGGAGACTGGCTAGGCCACTCCAGGACCTTGAAATGCTTCTTACGAAGCCACTCCTCCGTTGCCAGGGCGGTGTGTTTGGGATCATTGTCATGCTGAAAGACCCAGCCACGTTTCATCTTCAATGCCCTTGCTGATGTGAGGTTTTCACTCAAAATCTCACGATGCATGGCCCCATTCATTCTTTCCTTTACACGGATCAGTCGTCCTGGTCCCTTCGCAGAAAAACAGCCCCAAAGCATGATGTTTCCACCCCCATGCACATGGGTATGGAGAAGGTATGGTGTTCTTTGGATGCAACTCAGCATTCTTTGTCCTCCAAACACAACGAGTTGAGTTTTTACCAAAAAGTTATATTTTGGTTTCATCTGACCATATGACATTCTCCCAATCTTCTTCTGGATCATCCAAATGCTCTCTAGCAAACTTCAGACGGGCCTGGACATGTACTGGCTTAAGCAGGGGGACACGTCTGGCACTGCAGGATTTGAGTCCCTGGCGGCGTAGCGTGTTACTGATGGTAGGCTTTGTTACTTTGGTCCCAGCTCTCTGGAGGTCATTCACTAGGTCCCCCCCGTGTTGTTCTGGGATTTTTGCTCACTGTTCTTGTGATCATTTTGACCCCACGAGGTGAGATCTTGCGTGGAGCCCCAGATCGAGGGAGATTATCAGTGGTCTTGTATGTCTTCCATTTCCTAATAATTGCTCCCACAGTTGATTTCTTCAAACCAAGCTGCTTACCTATTGCAGATTCAGTCTTCCCAGCCTGGTGCAGGTCTACAATTCTGTTTCTGGTGTTCTTTGACAGCTCTTTGGTCTTGGCCATAGTGGAGTTTGGAGTGTGACTGTTTGAGCTTGTGGACAGGTTTCTTTTATACTGATAACAACTTCAAAAAGGTGCCATTAATACAGGTAACGAGTGGAGGACAGAGGAGCCTCTTAAAGAAGAAGTTACAGGTCTGTGAGAGCCAGAAATCTTGCTTGTTTGTAGGTGACCAAATACTTATTTTCCACCATAATTTGCAAATAAATTCATAAATGTGATTTTCTGGATTTTTTTTTCTCATTTTGTCTGTCATAGTTGAAGTGTACCTATGATGAAGATTACAGGCCTCTCTCATATTTTTAAGTGGGAGAACTTGCACAATTGGTGGCTGACTAAATACTTTTTTGCCCCACTGTATGTACAGTGGCTGACTGTAGATATCTTGTGAAAGTGGAGGGAAACCACAGGGGTGAGGTGAGAGAACGGTGTGTTCTCTCTGGCCAGGGTCACATGTCCTGAACACAGGCTACATAAACAATGAGCGAACGAGAGGGAGGGAGGGATGGGAGAGTACATAGAAAATAGAGACAGACAGTAAGAGAGAACAGAGATTAAACAGACAGTAAGAGGACAGAGAGAGAGAAAACAGACCGTAAGAGGACAGAGAGATTAAACAGACAGTAAGAGAGGACAAAGAGAGCCAAAAACAGAGAGACAGTAAGAGAGAACAGAGAGAAAACAGCGAGACAGTAAGATGACAGAGAGATTAAACAGACAGTAAGAGAGGACAGAGCGAAAGAGAAGAGGAGGGAAGAGTTGTTCTGGGCTGCCAGACTGGGTGGAGTCACAGCGATGTGGGCAGGAGGGCGAGATGACTCAGGTCAACAGAGATGATGAAACAACAAACAACAAATCCAGACAGATCTAACTCTAGATATGAGGGGACAGACAGTAAAATTAGAGGGGCAAATGTGTCCTAGCTACCCATCTTCAGTTAACTGGAAATCCGTCTTCAATAAGCTGACTACGAAGGGAGCTGTAGTGACTGTTGTTATTTTGTTGTTGCGCAATCCTTACATGGCATCACTGGCAGACAAATGCATGCTGGTCTGGTGTCACGTGGTCGAGTTCAGCTTTTCCCAACAGTACACGTTTTTTTTGTTTGTTGTTGTATCCCTGAACAAACACACTTCATTCAGCTCATTGAGGGCTTGAGGATTTAGTGGGCAAGTTGAATCAGGTGCGTCTGTCCAGGGTTGCAATAGAAATGTATACCGTTGAAGGTACTCAAGGACCAGGGTTGGGAAACACTGGTCTAGTTGGTAAGAGTGTGGCGCTAGCAACAACAAGGTTGTGGGTTCAACTCCCGCAGTGATCACATGTACTGAAATGTATGCCCTCACTGTAAATGGAAGTCACGTAAGGATTAAAGTGTTCATCATTGCTATATTATTGACTAAATCCTAGGTTCCAAGTTACCATCACTCCTGTCTAAGGAAAGTAAGTGCCCAAGACAGAAGTGGGGAAACTAAAAATATTTGGATATTCCCTTGCTCTCCTTTGAGTCCTGGCTTCACAGCAGAGGCAGCTTTTGATCCTTCTTTGCCCTGTGGAATATTTATCTGGAGCGTGGGGTGAGCTGAATTACACAACAAAAGGGCTTCAGACTCTCAGCTCCTCCGACCGAACACCAGTACATGCTTCCCTTCACGCCATCCCAGACCCAGAGGGGATGTGGCTTTGGGTTTTATTGCACACTGACTGGCCTTGGGGGATCTGGAGTGTGTGTATCTTGCGGCTACTGTACCCTCCGTGCGAGGCTCAGAGAGAGAGCGAGCTACTGTACAAAAAAGGGGCAGTGTGTTAGGAGTGCTAGTGAGTGAAGAGGGAGGACGGGAGATAGAATCAGAGAGGGCTAGTGTGGAGAGAGAAAATAGAGGGGCCGCAGCATCTCAGGCAGCAGACGCACAAAGCAGACCTTTGTGACCCCCTCTGGCCACCACCCCCACTAAGCCAATCAGGTGGCAGACGCGCCGGGCCCGGGGGCCGAACCTGCCCAGTCACGGCTGGGTCTGGCCGGGGACGAGAAAGTGGGCGAGCATGTTGCCGGGCCAGAGCAGAGAGAGCTGACTCCATCAGCCGGTCTGCAACCCACAGGAACATTTCGGGTGCTACACTGTCAGCTCTCATTTTCTCTTCCTACCCCACACAACTACGGCCTTGTTTGGAAAACTTCTGAAGTTGCATCCTTCCTTGAGATGATCACTGATGTAGAAATGATTGGATAGGTTCTCACACAGCATAGCTTCCACAACTCTTAACCAATGTCATAACAGATGAGCGATTTCTAAAAGGAAGGAATGGCATATTTTAAAACGTGTTTGGACAGGGCCTTGGTTCAAACTTCAGGGAGATAGAAGTTTCCCCTAACCAGTGATAGAGGGTTTGATATTTATAATGTACAGTACCAGTCAAAAGTTTGGACACACCTACTCATTCAAGGGTTTCTCCTTATTTTCACTATTTTCTACATTGTAGAATAATAGTGAAGACATCAAAACTATGAAATAACACATATGGAATCATGTAGTAACCAAAAAGTGTTAAACAAATCAAAATATATTTTATATTTGAGATAGTTCAAAGTAGCCTTGACAGATTTGCCTTGACAGATTTGCACACTCTTGGCATTCTCTCAACCAGCTTCATGGGGTCGTCACCTGGAATGCATTTCAAATAACAGGTGTGCCTTTTTAAAAAGTTTATTTGTGGAATTTCTTTCCTTCTTCATGTGTTTGAACCAATCAGTTGTGTTGTGACAAGGTAGGCGTGGTATACAGAAGATAGCCCTATTTGGTAATAGACCAAGTCCATATTATGGCAAGAACAGATCAAATAAGCAAAGAGAAACGACAGTCCAACATTACTTTAAGACATGAAGGCCAGTCAATGTGGAGAATTTCAAGAACTTTTAAAGTTTCTTCAAGCGCAGTTGCGCTATGATGAAACTGGCTCTCATGACGACCAACACAGGAAAGGATGACCCAGAGTTACTGTGCTGCAGAGGATCAGTTCATTAGTTACCTACCTCAGAAATTGCAGCCCAAATAAATGCTTCACAGAGTTCATGTAACAGACATCTCAACTTCAACTGTTCAGAGGAGAATGTGTTAATCAAGCCTTCATTGTCAAATTGCTGCAAAGAAATAACTACTAAAGGACACCAATAAGTAGAAGAGACTTGCTTGGGCCAAGAAACACGAGCAATTGACAATAGAACGGTGGAAATCTGTCCTTTGGTCCGAAAAGTTCAAATTTGACATTTTTGGTTCCTACCGCTGTGTCTTTGTGAGAAGCAGAGTAGCTGAACAGATGATCTCTGCATGTGTGGTTCCCACTGTGAAGCCTGGAGGAGGTGGTGTGATGGTGCTTTGCTGGTGACACTATCTGTGATTTATTTAGAATTCAAGGCACACTTAACCAGCATGTCTACCACAGCATTCTGCAGCGATATGCCATCCCATCTGGTTTGGACTTACTGGGACTAGAATTTGTTTTTCAACAGGACAATGACCCAACACAGGGCTATTTGACCAAGAAGGAGAGTGATGGAATGCTGCATCAGATGACCTGGCCTCCACAATCACACAACCTCAACCCAATTGAGATGGTTTGAGATGAGTTGGACTGCAGAGTGAAGGAAAAGCAGCCAAGAAGTGCTCAGCATATGTGGGAACTCCTTCAAGACTGTTGGAAAAGTATTCCAGGTGAAGCAGGTTGAGAGAATGCCAAGAGTGGGCAAAGCTGTCATCAAGGCAAAGGGTGGCTACTTTCTACTAGAATCTCAAATAACATATATTTTGATTGGTTTAACACTTTTTTGGTTACTACATGATTCCATATGTGTTATTTCATCATTTTGATGTCTTCACTATTATTCTACAATGTAGAAAACACTAAAAATAAAATAAAAACGATGGAATGAGTAGATGTGTCCAAACTGTTGACGGGTACTATATGTGATCATCCCCTCATGGTTGTGGTTTAGTTTCGGTGTTGGGTAACCTGATCCTAGACGTCTACCTCGAGGGCAGTTCTCAGCACAGTTAGGCCAGCAACCTTCACCAGGGGTGGGATGTGGGTTGAAGATATGCGGAGAGCTAATGTCATGACCAGAAGGTTGCAAGCGTGTCGCCGCGTTTAACAGACAGTAAATGTACTTCACACCACAGCAAGTGCAAAAGGGCCGCGTCCCAAACAGCACTAAGTAGGGAATAGGGTGCCATTTGGGACTCAGCTCAAAACACCACCCACTGATTTATCATCTTCCTGGATAACATGTTTTTTCCCCCCCAACACCTCTGATGTGAATGACATTTCACAGAGGGACAGAAACAACACAGTGCTTTATTCAACCCGGTGGGGGCAGAGATGGACAGACAAGGCCACCAGCAGGCATGGGAACACCGGCTCATGTTTCTGTTCCGTTTCTGTTCTGTTTTTGTTCTGTCAGAGGAAGGGAAAACACAGTAGATCTATCTTAAGCTAGTCATTTACAGGTGCGCGTTGGTGTTTGTTAGGAAATGGAAAAAGTGGAGACTCCCACTCACAGTTTTCACCGTAGTGCTAGACAATGTTAAGAGACTGAACTACAACAGCACAACGGTACATTGAAATGTTGCAGTAAAACACTGTGGGAAATCTCTGCTTCTGTCTCATAATACACCCCCCCCCCCCTCCCATCTCCATCTTTTCATGTCTCTTTCCCAATCTCTTGTGCCAACTCTGCCAGGACGTATGAGGTGTTCCACTGTGCCCACCCCTGCCCTTCATCCTCAGATGACCCCATTCCCACCCCCACCTACATCCACAGAGCAGCCAACCTACCCCGGAGTGACAAAGGCAGGGGCACCCATGTCTGGGACTGGCTTAGATGTCTGTGTGTGTGTGTTTCTGGTGCAAGGGTCAGCTGTTTGCAATTGCTAATAACCCATCCGCAACCACCCGACTATGTGATGAAATGAAAATCTGAGGCCCGCACCCGACCCCAACCTGCAAATATAGAAAATGTGTTGTCGGCTACAGCCAAAGATGGCAGACCAATTTTTTGACAGAGGGTGCCTGATGTAGATACGTTTCTGCTTATAATTTCAGACATTTTGGTCGGCTGTGTGTTAGTCAACATGTCTATTATTAGATACAGGTAGCCTCTTCTCTGTCATGACATGTCGCCCTAGAAGACTAAATAAACCCTTACTCAACAGAATAATGTAATAGATGGATAGAATGAATGCTTCAATCCAGTTGACGTCGGTGAATTCTCTCATCTTTCACGGAGGAAAGACACTTATGTATTGGGGAGAAAATACAATAAAGCAAAAAAAAAAACGGGAAAGATTTTCTGTGGAAAATGTCTAAATGACATTAGTTTGACTGGTTGTAAGTGAAGAAATATGTGAAAACGACCCAACGTGTTCTGATAAGATTTCAGTTCGGCTTCGATGCATATTTTATGTGCTTGAAATATGATCAGCTTTTATGATGAAGACAGCACCTCTACAGATGATATCTAACTGAGCATTGCATTCTCTCAAGAAGCAGAAAGAAATCAATTATAATTTCTCCACTTCTGTTCCAAAGTCCACATTTTGCCTACATTTGGTGTGAATGCTTCATTCTGCAGGGGTTAAGGCTACAGCCCTATTCGTCGCACGGGACTAATACTACCAGAGAACATTGGTTATGTACAGTGGCAAGAAAAAGTATGTGAACCCTTTGGAAATACCTGGATTTCTGCATAAATTGGTCAATACATTTTTATCTGATCTTCATCTAGGTCACAACAATAGACAAAACACAGTCTGCTTAAACTAAAACACACACAAGCAATTATATGTTTATGTCTTTTTTTGAACACACCGTGTAAACATTCACAGTGCATGGTGGGAAAAAATGCGGGAACCCTTGGATTTAATAACTGGTTGACCCTCCTTTGGCAGCAATAACCTCAACCAAACGTTTTCTGTAGTTGTAGATCAGACCTGCACAATGGTCAGGAGGAATTTTGGACCATTCCTCTTTACAAAACTCTTCCAGTTCAGCAATATTCTTGGGATGTCTGGTGTGAACTGCTCTTGGAGGTCATGCCACAGCATCTCAACTGTGTTGAGGTCAGGACTGACTGGGCCACACCAGAAGGCGTATTTTCTTCTGTTCAAGCCATTCTGTTGTTGATTTACTTCTGTGTTTTGGGTTGTTGTCCTGTTGCATCACCCAACATCTGTTGAGCTTCAATTGGCAGATATTTTGCAGGAGAATGTTAGACTATCTTGATAAATGAATTCCCAAGTTTTTCTGTCAATGATAGCAAGCTGTCAAGGCCCTGATGCAGCAAAGCAGCCCCACATCATGATGTTCCCTCCACCATACTTTACAGTTGGGATGAGGTTTTGATGTTGGTGTGCTGTGCCTTTTTCCCCCCTCGACACAGTGTTATGTGTTCCTTCCAAACAACAACTCTAGTTTCATTTGTCCACAGAATTTGCCAGTAGCGCTGTGGAAAAACCAGGTGCTCTTCTACAAACTTCAGACGTGCAGCAATGGGGTTTCTTTTGGACAGCAGTGGCTTCATCTGTGGTGTCCTCCCATGAACACCATTCTTCTTGTTTAGTGTTTCAGGTATTGTAGACTTGTCAACAGAGATGTTAGCATGTTCCAGAGATTTCTGTAAGTATTTAGCTGGCACTCTAGGATTCTTCTTAACATCATTGAGCATTCTGCGCTGTGCTCTTGCAGTCATCTTTGCAGGACGGCCACTCCTAGGGAGAGTAGCAACAGTAAATACTTTTGTAACCTTTTCCAGCTTTATGCAAGGCAACAATTCTTAATCTTGGGTCTTCTGAGAACTATTTTGTTCAAGGCATGGTTCACATCAGGCAATGCTTCTTTTTTTGTGAGGGTTTTTAATAGGGCATGGCAGCTCTAACCAACATCTCCAATCTCATCTCATTGATTCGACTCCTCGACCTTTTCCCCATTTTGTTACATTACAACAAATCCTCTATCTACACACAATACCCCATAATGACAAGGCGAAATGTATTAACAATTCAAAACAGAAATGCCTTTATTTACATAAGTATTCAGATCCTTTGCTATGAGGCTCGAAATTGAGCTCAGTTGCGTCCCGTTTCCATTGCTCATCCTTGAGATGTTTCTACAACTTGGAGTCCACCAGTGGTAACTTCAATTGATTGAACATGATTTGGAAATGCACCCACCTGTCTGTCTATATAAGGTCCCACAGTTGACAGTGCATCCTAGAGCTGGCAGCCCAGCCAAAATTAGCAATCAGGGGAGAAGGGCCTTGGTCAGGGAGGTGACCAAGAACCCAATGGTCACTCTGACAGAGCTCTAGAGTTCCTCTGTGGAGATGGGAGAACCTTCCAGAAGGAAAATCCTCTCTGCAGCACACCACCAATCAGGCCTTTATGGTAGAGTGGCCAGACAGAAGCCACTCCTCAGTAAAAAGCACATGAAAGCCAGCTTTGAGTTTGCCAAACGGCACCTAAAGAACTCTCAGATCATGAGAAACAAGATTCTCTGTTCTGGTGTCTCTGAATATCCTTGAGTGGCAGGGCCAGAGCCCGGACTTGATGCCAATCTAACATCTCTGGAGAGACCTGCAAATAGCTGTACAGTGACGGTCCCCATCCAACCTGACAGAGCTTGAGAGGATCTGCAGAGAAGAATGGGAGAAACTCCCCAAATACAGGTGTGTCAAGCTAATAGCGTCATACCCAAGAAGACTCGAGGCTGTAATCGCTGCCAAAGGTGCTTCAACAAAGTACTGAGTAAAGGGTCTGAATACTTACGTAAATGTGATCGTTTTTAAGTTTGTATTATTATTTGTACCTTTGCAAAAATATCTACAAGTCTGTTTTTGTTTTGTCATCATGGGGTATTGTTTGTAGATTAAGGAATATTTTTCATTTAATACATTTTTGAATAACGTAACAAAATGTAAAAAAAAGTCAAGGGGTCTGAATACTTTCCGAATGCACTACGCACAGCATTGCGTTCAATTTATCGACTCAGTTATTGTCTTCTTGCTCAAACCGCGAGTAACACCTGTCAAACTCAAGACATTTCCTCAAAACACAGGGATGTTGAGTCGCACGGGACTAGTATCATCAGAGGACTTTAGTTTACCCACAAACAGTAGTCTATTCTGGTTAGTCAATGTCCAGATTTTAGTTTCCATTTAACCCATCTAAAACGGCAGGCATTAACCCTTGACATGCCATAGCCCTATTCAGAATCCTGTCAGATTGGGATAGAGTCTCATAAATCATCACATCTATCCCACTGCTATCATCCTCTTTTACCACTTCACCAAATATTTCCCAGACATGACTTTTCTGGCCCTCCCTTCTCTTTATATTCAACTCACCTTTCGCAGCTTTTGTCTTATTGAATTACACTCCGACAAACTCCTTTTTGCCTCCGCAGATTGACGTAAACTTTTTCTGCCCTTCCCAAAAACATTATCTGAAGATTGGCTGTGTAGGCTATTTGGCACGTGTACTATTAAAACCCTAAAATGTAGGCTCATGCAGTAATACCAGATAGCCAAAAATAAAAACCTCAATGTAGCCTATATAAAATTGCACAATTATACATTAAGGAATTTAAGGTTTTGCTTCTCTTTATTCAATCCGACCACCACTCACATGTCCTTCAGCCACACGATATTTAATGACCGTAAACCCGTCCGCCCAGCGGATGTAACCTCTGGGACCGCACTACATGATTCAACCCGCGCATCACTAGTGTGTGTGTGTGTGTGTGTGTGTGTGTGTGTCTGTGTTTTTTAAACTAGCTGCAACATTGACCTGACCTATGCAGGAGAGGAAGATAATTAGAGACGGAAGACCCAGACAGATCGAGACAGAGAAACTGAAATCATCAGAAAGATACTGTTATGCATCAGCATCTTCCCCCGGCAGAGTAAAGTCCCCGCCGAGATAGACAAATGGCACAGTGTTTAACGCGAGTCATAGCAACCCTCGCAGTCAGATATGACTTTCAAATGTTCCAGTGACACAATGGATGAAAGCCCTAGACCCATAGGGCTCTGGTCAACTGTAGTGCAGTATGTAGGGAGTAGGGTGCCATTTGGCACTCATACCTCTAGTGAAATAGCTTGCACTGATAACAGAATGAATTGAGGGGGTCAAGAGAAATGTGGAATTTTATTCATTCTATGAGGAACCAGGATATGTATAAAATATATATATATTTTAAATAAATTAAAAATGACTCTGCACTTTAGATGTTATTGCTGGATAGTCACTTTGAGAACAAAACAATTTAGCCTCTCTCACAATGACAACTAGCCTAAACCGAATCAGAATGTGGGGATCATTTTTTTTATTTTAAATCAAGCACTAGACAAAAGCAGATAACAACAGTGTCTCTTTCTCCGAAGTCGTCAGGCGTGGCACACAGAGGGTTAACCGGAGCCCCGACTGAGTCTTTTTGTGTGCTGCCATTTTGTGATTCCTTCAGATGCCAATGCGGTCTGCCCAGGAATGCCAAGCGTGTTGTCATGGATATGGCTGAGCCTTATTAAGAGCCATATTCCTGTGCCTCCTTACTACAGAGTCACTCTCACAACAAGAAGAATCAGTCTAGCCGGCTAGGGTTTTACGTTTTACTCCTCCTACTAGCCTTTTATCTGTTTTCGTCCCCATTTGTTTTCTCTTCTTCTTCTTCCCAAAACTCTGGCAGTTACTCTACACAGAAAAACACTAAATCGCAAGCCCCCTTCCCACTCCCCAAAAAAAGGAACATAATAATCCCGCTTGGGGGGTTTTGAGGGGTGGAGTGGGGTAGGGAGAAAAGTGATTTGTGTTAGGGGCTTGGGGAATGTTTTCATTCACATTTTCCACTGAGTCAGTTGCGAGCCAGGAGACAGGGAAGGGAAGGCTGAGAGGCTGCTGCTGCCCAGAGAGCAGGACTGGCACCGCGCCAGGACCTTGCTTCAGGTCTCACAGCTCCCTCAGTGTTTGCATCCACCTCCTCCCTTCTGTCTCCCCCCCCCCCTCCTTTTTTGTTGCTAAAACACTGCAGTGTGAAGAAATTCAGCAGAGAGCTAGCGTCCCTGTGTTTGTCCCCTTGATTAGGAGGCTAAAGAGGAGGGAGGGAGTGCCAGGCAAGCAGGCAGGGAAGCGTCGAGTTAGCTGCTAAACAGGCTACACGTATGCTAACAGTCAGGCTGCTAGCTAGCTAGCGCTTAACGGCAGGTCAGTGTGTGTTGAAGACACAAACCCTCTAGAGGAAGAACGAATACCTCTTTACATAAACGATTATGCAACATCAGTCCGCAAGAGAAGTGAGAAAGAGGGAGAGAAAGATGGAGCGAGAGAGAGAGAGAAAGATGGAGAGAGAGAAAGATGGAGCGCGAGAGAGATGGAGAGAGAAAGATGGAGAGAGAGAAAGATGGAGCGAGAGAGAGAAAGATGGAGCGAGAGAGAAAGAGAGAGAGAAAGGGGAAACGCCTCCATTGTTTTCTGCCAGTTCCAAATCCATATTGCAGGACCCACATTCATTTCTGTGTGCAGCAGCTGTACAGCTCATTTATATATTTTCCACCATTCATATTCAATCAAACAGGTGGAAGAAAATAAGGGAATGCAAGACGTTGGAAAACATGTTGAGTGGTTTTATCTATCAGCACTGCATGATGTGTGTGTGTACAGGGTGTTTATGAAAATGAAAGTGTGTCAGTACTTATGTACCACAAGTTTCTATTCAATGCACCTGCACATTTGCGTGTAGTTGTCTAGTGATAGCAAGAGAAAGCAAGCTATTGCTCATGTTCTGAGAGCCCGAGTCCTCATTACATGTATGGACAGTATTCACAAATTGGTGTGTGTGTGTTGTGTAAGTGTGTGCGCTGTGTTTCCATGTATGTGTGTGCACGCGCCTGCCTGTTTGTATAAGTGATTAGGCTACATGTTACAGCTTCCTGGTAGAGATGGTGATCTAACAGTTCTCAGAAAGCTGTTTTCCCCATTATTGCTCTTTCCCAGGTAAAGCACCATAACAACAGCCAGGCATTGCATTCATCCACCAGTCTCCATCATCAATCATCTCCACACAAGCAGAAAGTTGATGAAAATGTGTGGCATAAAGAGTGGAGTTATTGAATTGGGCCGGGTACAAAAGTACTGCAACCTGGAATTTTCTACCGCTTGAGTACTGGCACCTCATATAGAATATTGGTTTAAAAAAAAATACAGGCACTCAAAATGAGTACCGGGCCCCTATGTTCCCTGGTCAAAAGTACGACACTAGAAAGGGAATAAGGTGCCATTTGGGAGCATCTTGAACCAGTGGAGGTCCATTCAATTATGCGTTAGGCTCCGGGTTTAGCTGGAGAGAAAAGTATTTGCCGAACGTGAATATTAACTAACAGGGAGCGCTAAAAACGCTGAGCTCTTTTCATTTCGTCATAGTAAAAGGGCCTTTGCATGGGAGTTTGTGGTGGGAATATCTAAACTCGCAAGAAGCTGTCCTCCTTAATTGCGTCATTGTGAACACGTTAACAACTGGTCAAATCCCTGGGGAGCACAGGTGGTGAGGACTGAAGAGACGTGTTGACATTTAAACTGCCATTTCTTTTTACTCGCTTTTCCGTTAAAACAATAAGAAAAACTCATTCAATTCCATGTGAATTTACAATGCAGCTGTGCTACTGCCAGAAACAGCTTGGGTCTCACGGTGTCCCTTTCAGATGGTTAAGCATTGCACCTGTACCTCAATTCCACCTCGCAAAGTCTGCGTTTCCTTCTTAACTTTTCAAAGTATTACCATACAGGACTTCGCTGCTGTCGCTTGCCGTTCTTGCCCAACTTTTAATGGATGGTGATGAAGTGGTGGGGAGTCGACTCCAAAATAATTGATTCCTTGACTCCTTGCACGTCGACTCCCCGAGGCCCCTAGGAATCGACTATTTTTGGAAAGGAAAAGACTGATGAGTTGCCATACTACCGAGACCAAACACTTGTATGTTTCATAGTGAGCTAGCGAGGGACGGGGCACAGTAGAGGCAGGTCGGCCACCAGTCAGACAGTTAGAAGAGTGCACTAGGCCTATCTAACGGCAATCTTAAGCTGCATCTCGCAAGGTCTTGGCTTGCAATGCCTCGCAACTTCAGTTAAGTAGGGCCCATCATCAATGAATAGGCTAGGATATTCTACAGACCGAAGACTGAACACACACTCGCATCATTAGCGAAGAGAAAGAGCAGGGGTATAATCATTAGTCCAAACAGTTGCAAAACTAGAATGATTTGCAACTGAAAACGTGAGTTTCTACTGGACAAATTCAGAATCAGTGTAATGAATACACCACAAGCGAGCCAGCGCAAGGGAGAGAGGGGGCAGGCAGAAATAAAATGTGATGCACATACAATGTCTTCAGAAAGTATTCACCCCCCCCTTGACTTTTCCCACGTGTGTCAAAGCAGAGTTTTGTTTTCAAAATGGTTACAAATGAATAAGAAATTAAAAGCTATTTTTAAGTATTCAACACCTTTGTTTTATCAAGCCTAAATATGTTCAGGAGTAAAAATGGCTTAACAAGTCACATAATAAGTTGCATGGACTCACTCTGTGAAATAATAGGGGTTAAGATGATTTTTGAATGACAACCCGAACTCTGAACCCCAAACATACAGAAAATTGTAAGGTCCCTCAGTCAAGTAGCGAGTTTCACGCAAAGATTCAACCACAAAGACCAGGGGGGTTTTCCAATGCCTCGCAAAGAAGGGCACCTATTGGTATATGGGTAAAAATAAAAAGCAGCAGACACTGAATATCCCTTAGAGCATGGTGAAGTTATTAATTACACTTTGGATGGTGTATTAATACACCCAGTCACTACAAAGACAAGTGTCCTTCCTAACTCAGTTGACGGAGAGGAAGGAAACCGCTCAGGGATTTCACTATGAGGCAAATGGTGATTTTAAAACAGTTACAGAGTTTAATGGCTGTGAAAGGAGAAAACTGAGGATGAATCAACAACATTGTAGTTACTCCACAATACTAGCCTACATGACAGAGTGAAAAGAAGGAAGTCTGTACAGAATAAAATATATTCCGAAACATGCATCCTGTTTGCAATAAGGAAAGTAACACAGCAAAAAAAATGTGGCAAAGAAATGTACGATTTGGCCTGAAAATAAAGCATTATGTTTGGGGCAAATCCAACAACACTGAGCACCACTCTTAATTTAATATTTTCAAGCATGGTGGTGGCTGCATCATGTTATGGATATGCTCGTCATCGGCAAGGACTAGGGAGTTTTTTAGGATAAAAATAAACGGAATAGAGCTCAGCACAGGCAAAATCCTAGAGGAACGCCTGGTTCAGTTTGCTTTCCAACAGACACTGGGAGACAAATTCACTTTTCAGCAGGTCAATAACCTAAAACACAAGGCCAAATATACATTGGAGTTGCTTACCAAGACGACATTGAATATTCCTAGGTGGCCCAATTACAGTTCGGGCTTAAAATCAGCTTGAAAATATATGGCAAGACTTGAAAATGACTGTCTAGCAATGAGCTTGAAGAGTTTCAAAATAATAAAATGGGCAAATGTTGTACAATCCAGGTATGCAAAGATCTTAGAGACTTACCCAAGAAGACGCACCGCTGTAAACGCTGCCAAAGGTGATTCTACCATGTATTGACTCAGGGGGTTTAATACTGATCAAGATATTAGGGTTTTATTTTTCATACATTTGAAGTTTTTTTTTTTTTACAAATTCTACTTTGACATTTTAGTCTTTTGTGTCGATAAAAAAAAAGTATACATTTTAATCTCAATTTGTAACACAACCAAACGCAGAAAAAGTCAAGGGGTGTGAATACTTTCGTTACCCCACACTGCCCATAACACAGTGGTCAGAAGCAGCATGGCGGAGCAGGTGGTCACAGACCTAACGGTGTCATCCGATCCGCCACGTTTCCAACTGCCTTATCATCCATTTCTATGAATCTGGTTTGTTTAGTTATTCAGTATAATGATACAGTAGAGCACACTGTAGCAGCATTACCCCTTTCTAGACCTGGGTTCAAATACTGCTGGAAATCATTTATAATACTTTATCTCAGTGCTTGATTGAGCTTGCCTGGTTTAATGGACTAATAGAATCATCCCAAAACTGCAACCCCTGCCAATCTGGCAGTCCAGGCAGGCAAGAGCAAAATGTAAGTATTTGAAAGATTTTAAAATTGTATTTGAACCCAGGTCTGCCCCTCTCCTCACTGCTTTCTCTATTAGCCTCTCATCTCATGAGCTGCCTGGGGTTCAGTCACAGTCAGACGTTCTCAATACCCCACTTATAATGGGGCACAGTAACTAACCCACATGCAGCGTCGTCACGTTGCTTGGTATGTGTTTTTGGTTCCCCCACCCTAACCTCTTCCTATGCAGCTGTGGCACAGCACTCAAGCGTGTGAACGCGCACGCATGCACGCACACCACTCTGCAATACAGTAAAGTGCTAACCAACACCTGGCCTGGCCTGTAGTAAGAGGGGTTGGGGTGGAGGGGGGTCCCACCAGCAGTCTCTGCCCCCTCTTCCTGCATTCCTCTCCCTGTCTGAGACACTTCCAGGCAGCCAGCCCACCAGCATCCAGCCAGCCCACCACACCACACCGGTTTAAAATGTGTTGTTTTGGGGGTTCAGCAACTGAACCCTTTGAGATGAACAAAAAGACCTTACTCAGTGCAGAAGTACTTTTCTAGTTTGAGGATGTAGGCTACGGTACTGTATGAACGATAGTGCTGAGCGATTAGTGCTGTTTGAGGTCGGTTCGTTTTCAGTTCGATGATAAAAAATGATCATGGTTTCCGATTTAGATTATCTTTTTTTTTCTTCATTAAATGCACTATGCATTATGTGGGATGAATGCTGTAACAGAATAAAACAATGAATACATGCCCTTACTGCTTATCACTTAAAGATGCAATATCTAACTTTTTTAGCGACCTGACCAAATTTACATAGAAATGTGAATTATAGATATGTCGGTCATTGAAACCAAGTCTAAGGAGCTGTATATCTGTTCTATGTGCATTGGCTTCAAACAGCTGAAAATGCAATATTTGTTGATTATGGAAAAGATATTTCACAGCGGTTTAGATGGTACAATGATTCTCTACACTAGACTTGCTTTCTTTGTCACTAACTGAATTTTAGCAACCAGGAAATGGCAGATCCATTTCTGCATAGCCATCTTAAACAATTTATTCACATTACTTCAGTTCTGTATACAACATTTATCTTATTTGATGACTTAACTATTTCATCCCAAGTTGTCATCTCTATAGAGCTGCTTCCTATGCGGTCTGACAAAATCACTATTTTTGTAGTTCGAAGTAAAAGCATACTTTTATGACTGCTGAATACCAACTATTAATTACGTTTTTCAGGAAGAGATACTGTAACTGAAGCAACAGCTCTCTATCCCTCTCAATCGCGCTTCTTCTGTCCCTCTCATTGTCCATGTCTGCCCCACGCAGACAAGTAGGCTCACAACGGGTTATGGTCACTGTAGTTAATTACCATGTTTTCAACGCTAAACCTTGTCGCACAGTTCACACTTGATCGATCTCTTGAGAAACAGCGCATTGAGCTCACAAAAAAAAAGAACATGGAATTCAAAAGTTAAACTGATGTTGTCAATAGTGAATAACAGAAGAGCATTTATCTTATTTTTTTTTTACATTGAATGAAGCAGAATAGTCATCAATGAAGCAGAATAGTCATCAATGAAGCAGAATAGTCATCAATGAAGCAGAATAGTCATCAATGAAGCAGAATAGTCATCCATGCAGGTTGATTTATTAGGATCCTCATTAGCCGATGCCAATGACGACAGCTAGTCTTACTGGGGTCCGACATATAACAAAAAATGCATTACAAACAAAATAATTTACAATTGACATAAATGTAAAAACATTAGCACGTCCCAACAGCAGAGTCCCAACACCTTTCCACTGCTAGGAACTCGGAAAAGAATCACGACGTCAGTGATCTTCAGGTCGTAGCTCAAGAAAGATGCCCGAGTTCCCGACTTACAATTCCGAGTTGGATGACCGTTCAAAATGTATTTTGCCAGACTGAGCTCGTTTTCTCCCGCGTTCCCAGTTGTCTTGAACTCAGTGAAGTCAGATTTCCAAGTTCCGAGTTAAGTTGTTTTGAGTGCGGCAGAAATCATGGTGGATTGACAGCATGGACAATGTTGAATGCTTATCATTTTAAGATTGGGGGGGAAAAAAAAAAAAAGACCCTTTTGTGGTCCCCAGAATTGGGAACACACACCCACTACACTGAATAGCAACCTAGTGATTGCTTTGCAATGCTTGCAGTTAGCCACGGATTCCTTCCAAACCATTCATGTTGAATTTGCAATTTCCAATTTGTTGGTTAATGTTGATGTCCAATGAGCACCGATACGTTTTATCTATAAATGTCTCTTCAAATGACAAAGATTAAAAAGGATTTACCAGTAGATTGTCGACTTGATTCATGATGATGACTGCTAGCTAAGATTTTGAAAGCATGATGTTGACATTATCAGTCCAATCAAAGCTACTAGGTAGATATAACGTGATTTGGCGTAATTTTATCTGTGGCCAATAACCTTGAGCCTTCTTGGATGGGCACTTCTAATGTAACTCTATGGCAGCACCCAAGGGGGTTGAATTTTTGAGCTCTACCTTTAGATTCGGCAGTGACGTAATGTCCCCATGAGTGACAGAACACTGAGCCGATCACGGCACAACTAAAAGAACATTACCAACCCCTACTCTCTGTATTTTCCGCTGGCTGCCCCACCACCACAGAAAGCACTGAGCTGGGCTGAAACACCTGCATTTTGGAGCTGCCTTACTCAAGAGACCATGCTTGTTTGGAGGCTTTATTAACTCAAATATTGTTTTATTTTTTATTTTATTTACATTGTTTGCAAACTGATATGTGACACGTTTCTTAGCTACGTGTGGCTCAAAACAGGTGGGGCTCTGAATGACGGGGTCGTCACTGCATACATGTCAATACATACACACAACAAGTAGGTCACATGGGGGAGAGACATTGTGCCATGAGGTGTTGCTTTATTTATTTTTTGAAACCAGGTTTGCTGTTCACTTGCGCTATATGAAAGATGGGAGTTCCATGCACTCATGGCTCTATAATTCCTGGACTTTGTTCTGGACCTGGGGACTGAAAAGACCCCTGGTGGCATGTCTGGTGGTGTAAATCGGTGTGTAAGTTGACTATGCAAACTATTTCCAATTTCCAACACAATGTTTCTTATGAAAACAAGAAGTGACGCCAAGAGAGACTGGCACGCATGGTATTAATATTAGCCCTCTGATTACAAATGAAGAGCAAAACGTGCCGCACTATTCTAGGCAGCTGCAGCTTAACTAGGTCTGTCTTTGCAGCACTTGACCTTATGACTGGACAATAATCAACAGAATATAAAACTAGAGCCTGCAGCAGGCCTTGCTTTGTGGAGTGTTGTGTCAAAACAGCAGAGCCTATCTTTATTACGGACAGACATCTCCCCCATCTTTACAACCATTGAATCTAAATGTTTTGACCATGACAGTTAACAATCGAAGGTAACACCAAGTAATTTATGACCGACCGCCTTGATTGGTCTTATGTAGCAAAATTTGAAAGTGTTTTTATTTTTACATTGGATAAAATCAGAAACAGAGCGACAAAACGGTATATCATATACTATATTTGAGGAACAATGGGAAAGTAATTCTGCTTTGAAAGTTAGTTGATAAACTTGTAACCTCACTTTTGAGAAAATGGCCTTTGAATGTTTTGGTACCTATTGGAGAGCTTTCATTCAGCATCGTTCACACCCCATCCAATTCTTTAAGGGATGATCTGAGCGTTTTGTTCTAAAAACAACAGTCAAGCAGCCAAGCTAACTGGCTAATGTTGGCTACCTTGCCAGCTACTTCCATACACAAATTAGAGTACAGCTCACTGACTATTTTACTTGCCCTAGCAGACGTGGTTAGGATGCTATGTTATCCAGAGTGTAGGTGACTGCAACTGTGCTGCTGGCAACAATTTTCTATTTTGCCAGCGTTTACTGACACCGGCCATATTCAAAACGTGTTGAGCGTTTGTAAATCCGTCAGGTATTATGCGCTCTGGCACACAGACGAGAGTGCACTGAAATTGGCGTAGAAAGCCCGTCGTAGCGGAAGTACGCAATTAAACTAGTCAAGCTGAGCCTGGGAGAACTGCAAACTGTTCTTCAGGTCCTGGACCTCTCTGGTCAAGTCGTCCGTTCTTTTATTAGTGGACTGCATCCGTATTTGGACAACACTTGAAGCTATTTTCTTGTTGTTAACAACTGCTTGTAGAACTATCTTTGTTAGTTTAAAAGATCCCTCACCTGTGAAAGAGACACCATTGTCGCCAACGTTATTCCCGTCGGCTTTGAGCTTTGTCATGGTAGCAACATAGGTTACGCTGTTACACCTCATAGTTCCAGACAGGGCACGTCGCAGGGTAGACTGGAAACAACAGAAGACATCTAGAGAGCCACAAGCCCAGGGCAATCTGCGGTCCCAGCCAGGCGTCGTGGGCTGTGTTTAAGCCCTAAAAAAAAAAACCTGCTAGCTTGATAGGCAGCTAGCTAGCAGCTAGGCTAGCTGCTACGCCAAGCAGCTCCTCAGATCGGCAGGATCACTGGACAGATAGTGGCGGTCCCAGCAACTGATGCCAACCGCTTTGCGGTTGTTAGCTAGCAAGTAACCAAACTAGGTAGCTAGCAAGTAACCAAACTTTTTCAATAGACTTTCAAAACAACAAACTCTCCCTTGTTCCGCATTCAACAGCGAGTGACGCAAGGTGAAGGGAGACCAGGAAGAGGAATTGATGCCACTTTCAGACCATAGAGCTGCAACAACTCAAGGAAGGCTGCTGTGTGGCACGCGTTTAGTCTGTCTGGGCTGTGGTTCAGTCCTTCAGTCCTGTCATTTTAACCACTACCGTCATTACCTTTCCTCTGTCATCCCTCGCCCTCTAATCTTTCTCCCTCTATCCAAAGACACAGCGAGGGGCGGGTCGGTCGCTTAGAACAAGGTCATCCAAAACAAAGTAGTGGACAACTGCAGCAAAACGAAGAAACACGACTACTAAAAAGAGAAAAAAACAACACCAAACCTTGAGTGAAGGAGGAGAGGAGAATGGGAGGATGGAGGAGGAGAAAATAAAGAGAAGAGAAGGCGAGGCTAAACGAAACACTGCAAAGCAGTGCATGGTAGTGTTGGGTGGCTGGTTCTTTAAAAGAGAGAGCTGAGACGTTGGGGTCTGCTGGGTAACACAGCCCTCGTAAACAGCATTTACTCTCCTTAAAGCGGGGAGGCAAGAGTGACTGGCCAGGGTGCTTTGGCATCCCTGATGAGGTCATTAAAGAGAATGGCTTCCCGTTGCCAGCTATGTTTTGCTGGATGAGGAAGTGTAGGGAGTGAGTGAGATTTTTTCAGTATAGAAAAAGTATGTGAACCCTTTGGAATTACCTGGATGTCTGCATAAATTTGACATCAAATTTTTATCTGATCTTCATCTAAGTCACAACAATAGACAAACTTAGTGTTCCTTAAACTAATAACACAAATTATTGTATTTTTCTTGTCTATTGAATACATTATTTAAACATTCACAGTGTAGGTTGGAAAAAGTATGTGAACCCCTAGGCGACTGACTTCTCCATTGAAGTCAGGAGTCAGCTAACCTGGAGTCCAATCAATGAGATGAGATTGGAGATGTTGGTTAGAGCTGCCTTGCCCTATAAAAGATCCCTCACAAAATGTGAGTTTGCTATTCACAAGAAGCATTGTCTGATGTGAACCATGCCTCAAACAAAAGTTGTCTCAGAAGACCTAAGATTAAGAATTGTTGCCTTGCATAAATCTGGAAACGGTCACAAAAGTATTTCTAAAATAAAGTCCACAGTAAGACAAATTGTCTATAAATGGAGAAATTAAATGCTCAATGATGTTAAGAAGAATCCTATAGTGCCAGCAAAAGACTTACAGAAATCTCTGGAACATGCTAACATCTCTGTTCACGAGTCTACAATACATAAAACACTAAACAAGAAGAATGGTGTTCATGGGAGGACACCAAGGAAGAAGCCACTGCTGTCCAAAAAAAACATTGCTGCACGTCTGAAGTTTGCAAAAGAGCACCTGGATGTTCCACGCTGCTACTGTGAAAATATTCTGTGGATAGATGAAACTAAAGTCGAGTTGTTTGGAAGGAACACACAACACTATGTGTGGAGAAAAAAAAGGCACAGCACACCAAGATCAAAACCTCATCCCAACTGTAAAGTATGGTGGAGGGAGCATCATGGTGTGGGGCTGCTTTGCTGCCTCAGGTCCTAGACAGCTTGCTCTCAGACAGAAAAATTAATTCCCAAGTTTATCAAGACATTTTGCAGGAGAATGTAAGCCTATCGGTCTGTCAATTGAAGCTCACCAGAAGCCAGGTGATGCAACAGGACAACAACCCAAAAGACAGAAGTAAATCAACAACAGAATGGCTTCAATAGAAGAAAATATGCCTTTGGAGTGGCCCAGTCAGTCCTGACCTCAACCGGATTGAGGTCATGCCACAGCATCTCAAGAGAGCGGTTCACACCAGACATCCCAAGAATATTGTGGAAACGAAACAGTTTTGTTAAGAGGAATGATCCAAAATTCCTCCTGACCGTTAAGCAGGTCTGATCCACAACTACAGAAAACATTTGGTTGAGGTTTCTGCTACCAAAGGAGGGTCAACCTGTTATTAAATCCAAAGGTTCACATACTTTTTCCAACCTGCACTGTGAATACAGTTCAATAAAGACATGAAAAATCACAATTTTTGTGTGTTATTAGTTTAGATGAAGTGTTTGTCTATTGTTGTGACTTAATGTCTTCAAATTTTATGACTCATTTATGTAGAAATACAGGTAATTCCAAAGGGTTCACATACTTTTTCTTCCCAATGTAAGTGTTTTATTTCCAGTCTGCCTAAATCTAAACCAGGCGAGAAGGACTGCCCCCTCTCATTGAAGCCAATCAGTTCAAGGCCGACCGCGGTACTGCAGGCACTGTAGGATCCCCCATTATAGTGAAAAGGAAAATAGCAATCTTCGTGTAAATAAAACTTTTTTTAAGACAATCATTGCTTCTATTACACCAGATTAATGTCCTTGAACCGATTATTTTTAAAAAATCGCACACCGAACAAGTTTAGTTGATGAGACTACACAACAAAGGAGCTGTGACCCACTGTGTAAAATTCAATATTCACTCAGAATTTGAGCAAACTTTTTGATTGTTTCTCATATGCACGATATGTGCATGTGCACCACCCCCCACACTTCCTTGTAAATTTTCTACGCCGCCACTAGAAGTAAACAAGCCAAGCTAAAGATAGATAGCTAGCTTGCCCAACTAGACTAAAACTGTGGGGAGAAATACTCTGATGGAGCTTTCTGAAAAGGAGATGGAGAGACGACACTGCCACATAGTAATGACCAGCTTAGAGATTTAATTAAAACAGGACTAAATTGGAGCATTTTCGAGCCTTCGTGCGAGAGGAAGATGGATTGGTGGTCTCGCCAACGGGCTCTGGGGAAAAGTCTAATTTACCAGCTAGCTAGTACTAGTCTTCAAAAAGCTCGGAAAACAACCTCAAATTCTGACAGTCGTCTTCCGGCTAAAGACTTTAGTGGACGGATGACAAAACCCGCAAAGCAACAGCCCTGACAAGCGCGCTATACGTGAGGGTGCATGCGACCACGTCTTCAGAAGTCCGGAGAGCTGGTTGGGGATACCTGGGAGAGATGTGTTGGCCTCATTCCTATACAACTCCTAAATCGTCAGAGTCGTTGTGGATGAAGTTCATATGACCTACATATGGTATGCACAATGACCTAGAACTGTACATCAAAGGTATAGAACAGCACTGCGATGGATACATGTAATGTCGGAATGGAAAGTATAGTGATGACATACTATTGAATGATTGAAAGTTTTGTATTTCTACAAACATAATAACCCTTTGCCTTGATGACAGCTTTGCACACTCTTGGCATTCTCTCAACCAGCTTCACCTGGAATTGTTTTCCAACAGTCTAGAAGGAGTTCCCACAAAGAATGCCAAGAGTGTGCAAAGCTGTCATCAAGGCAAAGGGTGGATACTTTGAATAATCTCAAATATATTTTGATTTGTTTAATACTTTTTTGGTTACTACATGATTCCGTGTGTTATTTCATAGTTTTGATGTCTTCACTATTATTCTACAATGTAGAAAATAGTTACAAATAAAGAAAAACCCTGGAATGAGTAGGTGTGTCCAAACTTGACTGGTACTGTATATCTCTTTGTTATGTGTGGGAATACTTTGGAACAGATTTACAACATTTTAAATCACTTGGCGCCGGCTACCACGAAAACAGGGCGAATAGGGGGTTCAAATAAAAAAATGAATCGCTTTTTCAGATGTTGCCCTACTGGAGTTACACAGTATTGTTGAAACGTACATCTATGAGCTACTTACTATGGGCGTCACTGCTATTAACGCCACGACTGACATTTGGACCCGCAACGTCAGCCCGATGAGCATGCTGAGTCTGACCACACAGTGGGTGGATGAGGATTTCGTACTGAGGAAAGCCGTATTGCATGTTCCAGAATGTGCTGGTTCTCATGCCAATGCTGCCATTTCAAAAGGCTTTTGAGAACATGTTTGAAACTTGGAAACTTGAACACACTCCTTGTGCCATTTGAACAACAGACTGGAGAAATGAACTCATCAACTGTGTCTGCAGCAGATGTGATATCCTCCGTCGTGGAATTGAAACGCCTGCTCAACAAAACTGCCGACACAGACCGCGAGGTTAAAACTTACAAAAGTACTTGAGGCTGTGAACAAGTGAGCCGGTGGCATTCTCTCTGAGCCTCTTTACGGTGTCGCCACCAGGCTCGATGCTAGGTACAAGGACCGCTACTTCAATGCAGACACGAAACAGGGTTAACATGAAATGTTACATACACAGCTGGACAAGATGGAAACGGACACAGCAACAGTGCACACCGAGGAAGAAAGGCCACGGACAGACAGAGCTGAAACTTTACTGCTTGACATGCGTGATGAAATCCTGGTTGAGAATGAAACGACTGAACAAATGAACAACGAAACAGCACAGCAAGTAGGTGAAAGATAGGTTTAGATTATGTTTTACTGGTAATGGGGACACACGTAAATGGAGAAAAAAAAAAAAACGTTTTGGGGGTCTTTGTGTGGTATTTGTGTGTACGTGTGTGTGTGTGTGTGTGTGTGTGTGACCTTTATTTAACTAGGCAAGTCAGTTAAGAACAAATTCTTTATTACAATGACGGCCTACCCCGACCAAACTCTGACAACGCTAGGCTAATTGTGCGCCGCAATATGGGACTCCCAATCATGAACGGATGTGATACAGCCTGGATTCGAACCAGGGACTGTAGTGACGCCTCTTGCACTGAGATGCAGTGCCTTAGTCCGCTGCGTCCACGTGTGACTATTTAACTGTACTAGAATGCTTAAAAAGCCTCAAAAAATGTAAACATCATTTTTTGGGGGGCTAGGAAAATATTGGATATCGATATCGGCGCATCCCTAGGTGAGACAGTTGTATAGGCTTTGTCCGTTTTGCTAACACCCGCTGTGGATTGATTGGCTTGCTAGCTAGCATGTGTGTAGTGTGTACTTTAGAGCATGTGTCTCCTAGTCTCCTTCTCCCTACCAGAGATGTTCAAAAAAAGGAAAAGGCTGCTGAACCAACAGTCTCCTGGTCCCTGATGAGCAGGAAATAGCGTCATTTGTGAGAAGGAGTGGGAAGTGAGTGAGGATGAGTCACCCAGGCAAAACAGAGCAGAGGTTGTGTCCCAAAGAGTACCCTATTCCCTTTATAGGGCCCATAGGGGTCAAAAGCAGTGCACTATATAGGGAATAGGTTGATATTTGGGACACAAGCTCTGAAGGTCCTGCTGCCACCTGCACAGCCCGCAGTGGCCACAGCTATTGGCATGAGGGGCCCCTCACCAAACCACAAAGAGAAACACCACTGAGACATGCACCACAGGGCAGCAGCGGAACTGATAACAACGGAGCTGCCTGTTGTTTCATGTGGGATGATCAACAACTAGAGCTTTCCCCCTAAAGCGGTCTGTATGTCTGAGGTGGCAGGGTCCACAACACGTGATACATACATGTAGACAGACGCACAATGAGCTCACATAGAAACACACATGCAGGCACAGGAGAGAGGGCAGGCAGATGGGAGTTCGTAGGGAATCCTTTAATGCCCCAGATGTTGCTCAGCCCACGATGCATAGCACACAGCTTTAATCCGTCACACGGGTCCAACCACAAGTACTGGTGTGGAGGGTGAGTGTGTACGTCTGTAGGGTGGATTCATAGCTGTGGCATGCACACTGCTTTTGGTGGGAAGACTGCGTTTCTTTGCAAAGAGATCCAGCTGCACCACCCAAGGGAGAAATAACACACACACCCGCACGCGCAACTAAACGCACAAACTAATACAACCCAAGGGATCACTACTGTAAAACACACACACAAGCACCCCCCCCCCCCCCCCCCACACACACAAACACACACACACTGGGGACAGTTTATACACACACATACATCCTTTGGAGAATGTTGTGCTTTAGGATGTAATACAAATGACTTAATAGCCTTCTTTCAGTGATCTATGTGCTTACGATTCCAAGCCCAGCTCGCATGGATTTCATCTTCCGTTTTACCAAACCAGTCTTCCGACTCAATCGGTGGTGTACCACTACAGCGAGGTCTACCAATCCACTGATGGGTTACTGGCGCAGAGAAAAAGGGACCAGAGAATCCAAACATGAGCATATTTACCTTCGTATTGCTTAAAATTATCCCTTATTTTCAGTGCATAGGGGGTAGGGGCAAGGGGTGGATGTGGGATTGAGCCAGAGTTCACCAAGCCATAGATAAGACAATGAAAGGAGAGGGCATCCCTGTGACATTGTTAACAGGAGAGTATAGGTCTAGAAGTGATGGCGCCACTCCATCCAGCCACCCTGGTGAGTGAGCTTCCAACAGCATGACTGGACTCTAATAAAGCCTGGTCTGCACAGCAGCTCTGGAGAACAGGGTAAATACTATTCAAAACCACTTCTAGTACTTTAGCGGGGCTTGATTGAACTTCCTGACGCATATGGACCCCACCCCCGGCACTCCAGGCTGACTAAAGCAAACAAACTATTTTGAAAGTTTTCAAATAGTATTGAACCCAGGTTTGCTCTGGAAACTGCAGGCCTGCCGGCCCAGGCACTGGGATTAGACAGACAGCAGGCAGGCTGCGGTCAGAGTTACCATTACCAAGCCAAGCAGAGCCAGGCCAGAGAGCAGCAAGCCAAGCTCAGTCAATCCTGAACCCAGTGACCCAGGCCAGGCAGAACCAGTCAGTTTGGTAATGATGTGGTACAGAACAGTGGGTTCTTAAAACCTCCTTGACCCATGCTCATCCTTGGCCGAAAGCCTGTCTCTTTATAATGTCAATCATCATCATTGAAGGAGTCTTGCATGGAAGGAGTTTGGGGAGTTTCCAGTTGTTGAAGTGGACATAAAATAGCGTACTGTGACTTCAAGCCTGGTCTGCTGGGAAAGGATGCTGCCTTGAGCTGATCAAAGGCTCTGGCCACAGTTAGTGCACTATAACGAATAGGGTGCCATTTGGGATGTAGCCTAGGACTGAGAGGAGGTTGTTCCCTGGGGAAGCAATGCTCGTTTCCTAGGCCAAGGCCCTGCTCCTCGGCTCTCTTGACCTCTGAACCCCAAACTTATTTTATCTCCCCACTGAGCCACCAAGTCATGCACTCGCTCGCCCTTTTTCTCAGCTACTGTTTGGTTTTCCTCTCCTCTTCCCCTCAGGCCAAACCAAAAGACCAAAAGTCTTTCGAAGTATGACGGTTTCCAGTTCGCCGCCACCACAGTCAACAGAATAAAACCATTTTTGCCTTTGCTGCTGCTGCGTCAAGCCTTTTCTTATTAGGAGAAAAGAAGGTTCTCGTACATGTAATGATTTCTTTCCCTGCGTTTCAATGGGGACTGAGGCTAAAGATACCGTGCCAATTCGTCATTCTCTGTCTGCCGAATGAGACTGTTATGCAACGGCTAATTACTTCCACTTGGCCAAGGGAGTGGGGGGGGGGGGGGGGGGTCTCTCTCGCTCTTTGAAAAGGAGCACAAACACAGGGACCGAGCTATCTCGGTCTTTCTCTTCGACCATTAAGTGTTTAGCGGAAACCACAACGGCACAGTGAGCTCGTACAGACCGAGCGAGGGCCGCACAGTGGACGAGAAGGAGGAGGACTGCGAGCCCGAGAGAGGCTAGCTGAGACCGACAGGCCCTGCAGCTTTTCCTTTCCACAATGTTTGGAAGATGTCATTATTTTTAAGTGCAGTCAACTCACTTATTATCTACCTTCAACCCTCTATCCCTCCATCTCCCCACATTCTACACAATCAATCAAGGCAAGCACATGCTAATTTGTGAATCTATCCATCCATCTAGTTAGCCTTATCTGTTTCTCTCCTAATTTGTACCTTTTTTTTTTATTTTATTTATTTATTATTTTATTTAACTAAGTAAGTCCGTTTAGAACAAATTCTTATTTACAATGATGGGAACAGTGGGTTAACTGCCTTGTTCAGGGGCAGAAAGACCGTTTTTTACCTTGTCAGCTCGGGGATTCGATCCTTTCGGTTACTGGCCCAACGCTCTAACCACTAGGCTATCTATCCAGCTCTACACACAGCTTATCTATCCAATCCATCTTTGCACATTGTGTTTCCTGCATGAGCAGACGGAGAGTAAAGCACTTTGTTGATGTTTCCCTGTGACCCAGTCCCTTTGGTGTGACTTCTCTACCCCCCACTTTACCTCTGCCTCACTCCGTGAGTCTCTGTGTAGGTGTGTGTCTCCGCATGAGTGTGTGTGTGCGCCCCAGTCTCCCATCCTCCCTCTGGGAGATGAATAAGCCTACAATCCAGTCCCCCCCATCTGACGAACTCCGACCAACATCTCCGTGTTCCCAGATCCTATGAACCCTGAACGGTGTGTGATCCTATGAACCCTGGTTGGTGTGTGATCCTATGAACCCTGGTTGGTGTGTGATCCTATGAACCCTGGTTGGTGTGTGATCCTATGAACCCTGGTTGGTGTGTGATCCTATGAACCCTGGTTGGTGTGTGATCCTATGAACCCTGGACGGTGTGTGATCCTATGAACCCTGGACGGTGTGTGATCCTATGAACCCTGGACGGTGTGTGATCCTATGAACCCTGGACGGTGTGTGATCCTATGAACCCTGGACGGTGTGTGATCCTATGAACCCTGGACGGTGTGTGAGCCTATGAACCCTGGACACTGAGCAGCACTTAAGGGCCCCACTACAAACCCTTTCTCACAATGCAGCTGACCTGACCCCTAGAACACATGGTGCTGCTGTGATCACTTCCAGTAAAACCTGTCAAATGTGTGAGGTGGGGAATGGGGCATGTGTGTGTGTGTGTGTGTGTATGTATGTGTGTGTGTGTGTGTGTGTGTGTGTGTGTGGTCTGTCTGTGGGAGATGATGATAGCCAAGAGCCGGGCAACGCAACGTGCTGCAACGTTACACTGAAGCTAAGCACACAGGTCTGTGTGTGTGTGTGTGTGTGTGTCCTCTCAGAGCAGTGAAAGCATTCAAAAAGTAGGGCCCTAAAAACGTGGACGGAATCACAAAAATGGAATTCAACAATATTCAAAACATGTATTGAACTTAGTGGGGAATAAACTAAATGAAGTGAATATTTCTTTAAAATTTGCCCAAGTCTATCATAAGACACGAACAGAATGTGATTCATGATTCCTGCAACTTTCTGAATAGGCAAACAGATTTTCCCCGGGCAGCTGGCACTTTGTGTCGTCATCAGCAATGAGGTTCATGAAAAATATTCTGGTAGATGGAAAGGCGTTCCCAAAAACCTTCTCAATTAAATGTGACATACAAAGTATCCTCAGCTTACCTGGCAGAATTATATGATTATTTGCATCCAGTGGCTAGTTTTGTTTTGCAAACTCTACCATCACATGTGCGTTACAAAAACAATCACTAAAACAACAGCCTCTTGCTAGGTGTGCAATGGAATTCGTCTCACATTTTCCCTAAAGCTCAAAAGTAGTCTCCTGATGTGTTTAAAGCATTGTTAATCTATTGACATTTTTTTTGGGGGGGGGATTTTGAAAGCGAAAACCTAACAAAACAGAACCCTGGAAAAACAGAATGGAATCAAGTGGATTTTAATAGAGCCCTCAAACAGTAAGCATCCTCCCTACCTGACGACAGGTTCTGGGATGGCGTCTACGCTGGCGGGGACCTGGACCCCCTTCTCCCACTCCTGTCTCCAGGGGTCAGACAGCACGTAGAAGTCATCAGGGCCCAACTGGGCCGAGTCTGGCAGCTTCATGGCCGTGATGAAGTCCGTCCGGAACACCTGACCAGAAACACACACAGACAGAGGAGAGTTTCAGTCATACGGACACCATTCACAACGCAAAGCGAGAGCGTTTGAGTCAAATGATTATGATAACAATCATTTGCATCTGTATAGCAGTTTGAATTTGAGAAAACATGACGACAGGTTTCAGGCTAAAAACATTGCAACCTAAACATTACCATCACTCAGGCTGGGTGGGTGGTGGGGGGGGCAGTCCATTTAGGGTGATATTGTGAGCACAAAAAAAATACGCAATGACATCACTTGGCGAACTAAGTATTGTCGAAGGGGATGTAAAGTAGCACAGGTGAAAGAGCCTTTAAAAGTGCTGAGTGATTAGTGTTTGAGATTGGTTCCGTTTCGGTTTGTTTAAAAAAATTTTTTAAAGGAAATTACAGAAAATATTTTACAGCTTTTTAATGGAAATTTCAATGCCAAAAATAGTTTACAGTCAATTGCCAAAACATTGAAAATATGCCATGGTCTCTGTCAGGTTCACATTGGGTAGACATCAATAGAAAAATAGGAAATGACTATGAAATTAAATATTAGTGAATATCACTTAGTTTTTATTTGATTACTGTATTATTTTTCATCATCGCATCTCTGCTCAGTCAGTAGCAGTCTGTCAGCCAGACCATCTAACGTCATCTCTGTGCTCCCCATACTGTACTGTCTTTAGTCATCCTATTTAGCTAGTCTGCCTAAATAGCCTACGCTGCAGATCTGTCTGAATCATTTTACTAGTTCTTCAAAGTAGATAAGGCATACTTTCACAAACCTTCTCTAGCCCTCTCCTCATTGTGTTGTGTACATTCCTCTTTCATGCGGTCTGTATGGAACCTAACGTAGCAGGTGTAAGTGTGTCCATCTCTGTCCGAGCCGGAAAGAGAAGGCGCAATGGATTGTCATTGTAGTTAATTATCACGTTTCTGCGCTGAACTAGGTTGATTAGTTGCTTAATGAAAATTACGTCTCCCTTCAAACCAGTATCCCACATAGTTCTAGACTTAATTTCTCTCATGAATGATTCGATTTCGCTCTAGAGAGAAACGGTTTAAGTAACTGAATCGACATCAGTCAATTAGTTGTTTAATAACCAAAAAACTATTATTTCAGTTAATCGCTCAGCACTACTTTACAACGAACGCTATAAAGAACACCTGAAAGAAGACGGCGAGAGAAACAGGGTTTCACTCAAATTGACACATGGAAAAACACAACAGAAAGAGTTTGTCACTGTCAAATTATCATCATACCAATCATTTGCGTCGGTATAGCAGATCTCAAACTCAAAAAGCATCGTCAACAGGGAATCTCCATTTTAAGTGTGTCACTGGGTGCATCCCAAATGGCACCCTATTCTCTTTATAGTGCACTACTTTTGACCAGGGCCCTATGGGTAGTGCACTATAAAGGGAATAGGGTGCCATTTGAGGAAAAAGCTTCACGTTGTATGAAAGGGCAGTCCTTTAGACTTATATTGTAAGAACAAAACAAGCCGAAGTCACATGGCGATCAAGGTTGTACTGTTGCAGGTGGCAGTGGTGTTGATATCCGGTAGCCCAGGTCAAATAACCGCTACAACTAACGCTACAGTCTGTGTATGAAAAGCCTGCATAAAAACGGGCGATTTCAATTTCAACATCCGACAAAAGGCCACCGGCAGACCAACAACTTGTTGATGTCATAGGAAATATGAAAGAAAAGAAACAGTTGGGCTTCAGGATGCTCAGTGCCTCAGAGCCCGGCATGAGGCGAGGGGTTTTGTCCCAAATGGCACCCTATTCCCTTTACAGTGCACTACCCATAGGGCCCTGGTCAAAAGTAGTGCACTAAAAAAAAGAGAATAGGGTCCCATTTGGGATGAACCCAGTGAGTCTCAAGCCTGTGCCCTGGCGGGGGCCTGCGGAGCAACACTGGTGTGATCAGTCCCATAAGAGGCACTGATCCCCAAACGTACACCAACCTTCCTCAAGGACATCAGGCACGGGCCCACCATGCCATGCAGAGCAGGCTGGCAGATGAGCTTTGACACCCACTTCATTATACACGTTATCATTCCTTAAGAAGCCCCTGCTTATCCCCTGCTTTACTAGTTAGCTGCCTGTACCCATCCCTTCCTACATCCTTACTTCCCTCCCTCTCTCCGTTATCCTCCATTCCTCTGCTGATGCTCTCACTAGCACATAGATATAACACGCATAGGTATTTTCTTCTTACTTCAGAAACAGGGGGAGGGATACTGGGAGTTGATAAACAGAGGGAGGGAGGATAAGTGTCTCAGAGCGGGAGCGAGCGAGCTGAAAGACAGCTGAAAGAGAGACTGGAGAAAGCTAAATGAAGAGGAAGGGAGTAGATAGAGAGGGAGTAATGGTTAGGTCACAGGGGAGTTGACCTTTATGACCGGAGGGCAGGAAGGATAGATTTCTCTGGTTGAGACCCAAATGGCCCCCTATTCCCTTTTTAGTGCACAGCTTTTGATCGGGGCCCATAGGGCTCTAGTCAAAAGGTAGTGCACTATATGGGAAAAAGGTGCCATTTGGGACACAAGCCTTTATCTAGAAGAGCGCTCTCTCTTCCTGAGATTAATGTGGAGAAGCTGAGAAAGCGAACGCAGCAGCCCCAGTAAGTGCTAGGCTGTATATGAAAAGGCCATATGTAAAAACCCAGGCAGACAGCCGGGTGAAAGTCGCCTTGGTCGACCAGGGTGTCTGCCAGCGCAAATAAATAATGCAATGTAGCGAGTGTGTGTGAGACAGTGTGTGGGGGACGGAAAGTGTGTGTGTGGGACAGAGAGAGCAAAGAGAAAGTGTGTGTGTGTGTGTGTGTGTGTGTGAGATGTGTGCGTCTCAGACAGTGAGCCGAGGCCAAGATGAACCCTCCTCCCCTTCAGCAGAGCAGAACTGGGGGAGGACAGTCGGGATGATCTCCTGTTCGCTCTCCAACACCCAGCAGGAGAGGAGAGGGTGTGTCAGTGATTCATTTTTACTGCTGTGTTTATACAACCCAACCACAGCTAATTAATGTCAGGGAAACAGAATTACAAGGTCCCTGGTTTTAATGTCCACTCCTCTCCCTCCCCCTTTACCCCATCCATCTCTCATTTCACCCCACCCCTCTCCCTCCCTCCCCCTTTACCCCACATCTCTACTTCCACCTCTGTTTCCTCTCTTTCCCCTCTCCCTTTATTCCCCTTTCTTATATCAAACAGTGTGTTGTGGAAATCAAATAAAGTGTTATTGGTCACATACACGTGATTAGCAGATGTTATTGCGGGTGTAGCGAAATGCTTGTGTTCCTAGCTCCAACAGTGCAGTAATATCTAACAAGTAATATCTAACAAAGTACACAACATATACCCAACACACACAAATCTAAGTAAGGAATGAATTAAGACTATACACATATGGAGGAGCGATGTCGGAGCGGAACGGACTAAGCTACAGCAGAATAGTATAGAATACAGTATACACATACAAGATGATGTGTGTGTTTAGTGTTGAGGATGAGCGACTCCCAGGCAGGGGCTTGTCAAGTGGCTCTGATAATGATGACAGGAGGACAGTGTCGTTCCCAGCACTCGTGCTGTACACAGCAGTAACAGTCAGGGATAGGTCACCTCAATGACCTACAGCTACTTACGTCAGCATCATCAGGTAAAAACACACACACCTCTCTGTTGCGGAGTGAGGATGTAAACCCAGGATGGATATGAGTTATGTTTTGTAGCGAGCAGGGTTCTCATTACCTCCAATCTAGTGCTTAAGTGATGACATGGGGAAGGAGGGGATGACAGACCGAGAGGGATTACAAATCACACATAGAGAGAGAGAGAGAGAGATCTGCAGAGCAGAACACTGTTCACCTCAGTAATGTAAATCTGCCTCACTGCAACAGGAATGTGTGCAGGTTTGACTGACTCACCTGGTCTCGCACACCTTTATAATCATCTACATTAAGGTAGATGTGAATTGAGAATAGTGACGGTATTGAATGGGAAAGTGGCAAAATGCACACCTGACCAAGCCGCACCAAGATGGAAGGCTGTGTCCCCAATGGCACCCTATGTAATGCACTACTTTTGTAGCCTGGTCCTATATCGGTGTGTGCTTTTGCCTACTCCATAGTCATTGTCAAGCCAAACCATTTTTTTTGCATGACAAGTCCATATGGAGTTGTCAAGAGAGCAGAAACAGACTGGAGAACACTGTCTGCAGAAACATACGCATACTTGAATGAAAAGAGACACGCAAACTGGCCTCTCTCAAAGCTGAGATCCGCGAAAGGTGACTGGCCATTCCCAGGTGCATTTTGTTATTGTTTTGAGGAAATTTGCATTCAGCATTGTGGTAAAAGAATAAGTAGAATTTTTTTATTTAAAAAAATTAATTATTATTATTATTATTATTATTATTATTATTATTATTATTATTATTATTATTATTATTATTATTATTATTATTCAATATTTTATAAAAATAAAAAAAATTGGGCCCGTGCCATAGACTAATACATTAATTATGACAACTTCCAGAGGATGGCCTCCAACCTATCTTGCCGCATGAATTGAATCTAATACTGAAAGCATAAGCTACAGCTAGCTAGCACTGCAGTGCATACAATGTGGTGAGTAGTAGACTCAATAGATAGTTGAACAGTTTAACAAATTGATTTCTTTAAAAATGAAGGCGAAGTAAAAGAGCGAGAAAGAGCAAGCTACGTATATTTCGTTGTATTTTTAGCTATTGAATGCAACTAGCTAGTTTAGCCTACTTAAAACACCTGGCTCAAACAGACAGGGATGCTATGTTAGCTAGCTGGGTAAGGCTATCCAACACAAACTCTTCCAAGTCAAGCTAAGCTTTCGGCTGTATTAATTTATTGCCACCGGGGCCCGCCGATGTAACTGCTAAACTGCTTGCTGACTGTACTGCATGATTGTAATGGGTTTACAAACTAGTTAGTTCTAGTAGCTATGTCTGCTATGACATTAGTGAATATGGTGGCAACGATGTAGGCTGTGTATGTAGCAGTTAGCGGATATGAAATGAAGGTTTGGCTTGGAAAGGTTTTTCACCTGGTCACAGACAGCTGATGTGTTGTGCACTGAAGTCCACAAGCGAAGGGAAAAGGTGAGAGCAGAGCATGTAGATGCGAGAAGAAATTATACAACAAGCAAAATGATCATGCTATGAAAGTGAACTGTGTTTGCATGTGATCAGGGGTGTATTCATTCTGCCGATTGTGTTAAAATGTTTCTTAAAAAACAGAAGCAAAACGTAACAGGGAGAAACATACACTATATTTACAAAAGTCGACCGATTATGATTATTAGGGGACAAAAAAAAGCCGATACCGATTAAAAATCGGCCAATTTTTTACATGTATTTGTGATAATGACAATTACAATACTGAATGAACACTTATTTTAACTTAATATAATACATCAATAAAATCAATTTAGCCTCAAATAAATAATCTTCAATTTGCTTTAAATAATGCAAAAACAAGGTGTTGGAGAAGAAATTAAAAGTGCAATATGTGCTATGTAAGAAAGCTAACGTTTCAGTTCCTTGCTCAGAACATGAACATATGAAAGCTGGTGGTTCCGTTTAACATGAGTCTTCAATATTCCCAGGTAAGAAGTTTTAGGTTGTAGTTATTATAGGAATTATAGGACTATTTCTCTCTATACCATTTGTATTTCATATACCTTTGACTATTGGATGTTCTTATAGGCACTTTAGTATTGCCAGTGTAACAGTATAGCTTCCGTCCCTCTCCACGCTCCTCCCTGGGTTCGAACCAGCAACACAACGACAACAGCCACCCTCGAAGCAGCGTTACCTGCTTGCAGAGCAAGGGGAACAACCTCTCCAACTCTCAGAGCGAGTGACATTTGAAACGCTATTAGCACTAACTAGCTAGCCATTTCACATCACATCGTTACACCAGCCTAATCTCGGGAGTTGATAGGCTTGAAGTCATAAACAGCAGAGCTACTGGCAAAACGCACGAAAGTGCTGTTTGAATGAATGCTTATGAGCCTGCTGGTGCCTACCATCGCTCAGTCAGACTGCTCTATCAAATCATAGACTTAATTATAACATAATAACACACAGAAATACGAGCCTTAGGTCATTAATGTGGTCAAATCCGGAAACTATCATCTCGAAAACAAGACGTTTATTCTTTCAGTGAAATACGGAACCGTTCGGTATTTTATCTAACGGGAGGCATCCCCAAGTCTAAATATTCTTGTTACATTGCACAATCTTCAATGTATGTCTTAATTACGTAAAATTCTGGCAAATGAGTTCGCAATGAGCCAGGCGGCCCAAACTGTTGCAAATACCCTGAATCTGCGTGCAATGAACGCAAGAGAAGTGACACAATTTCACCTGGTTAATATTGCCTGCTAACCTGGATTTCTTTTGGCTAAATATGCAGGTTTAAAAATATATACTTGTGTATTGATTTTAAGAAAGGCATTGGGGTTTATGGTTAGGTACACGTTGGAGCAACGCCAGTCCTTTTTCGCGAATGCGCACTGCATCGATTATATGCAACACAGGACACGCTAGATAAACTAGTAATATCATCAACCATGTGTTGTTATAACTAGGGATTATGATTGAATAAGTTGAATGCTAGCTAACAACTTACCTTGGCTTCTTACTGCATTCGCGTAACAGGCGGGCTCCTCGTGAGGCAGGTGGTTAGAGCTTTGGGCTAGTTAACCGTAAGGTTGCAAGATTGAATCACTGAGATGACAAGGTGAAAATCTGTCATTCTGCCCCTGAACGAGGCCGTTAACCAACCGTACCTAGAACGTAATTGAAAATAAGAATGTGTTCATAACTGACTTGCCTAGTTAAATAAAGATTAAATAAAAATATTTTTTTAAATAACATCTGCGTCCAATATGACCGATTTCCAATTATGAAAACCGGCCCTAATTAAATCGGCCATTACGATTAATCGGTCAACCTCTAGTGGACACCCCTTCAAATTAGTGGATTTGGCTATTTCAGCCTCACCCGTTGCTGACAGGTGTATAAAATAGAGCACAAAGCCATGCAATCTCCACAGACAAACATTGGCAGTACAATGGACTTACTGAAGAACTCAGTGACTTTCAACGTGGCACCAACATAGGATGCCACCTTTCCAACAAGTCAGTTTATAAAATGTCTGCCCTATTAGAGCTGCCCCGGTCAACTGTAAGTGCTGTTATTGTGAAGTAGAAACATCTTGGAACAACAACGGCTCAGCCTCGAAGTGGTAGGCCACACGAGCTCACAGAGCGGGACCGCCGAGTGCTGAAGCATGTAGCGTGTAAAAATCGTCTCTCCTCAGTTGCAACACTCACTACAGAATGCCAAACTGCCACTGGAAACAACATCAGCACAAGAACTGTTAGTCGGGAGCTTCACGAAATGGGTTTCCATGGCAGCGCAGCCAAGCCTAAGATCACAATGCACAATGTCAAGTGTCGGCTGGAGTGGTGTAAAGCTTGCCGCCATTGGACTCTGGAGCAGTGGAAACGCATTCTCTGGAGTGATGAATCACGTTTCACCATCTGGCAGTCCGATGTACAAATCTGGGTTTGGTAAATGCCAGAACACTACCTGCTCCAATGCATAGTGCCTGCTGTAAAGTTTGGTGGAGGAGAAATAATGCTCTGGGCTAACCCCCTTAGTTCCAGTAAAATGACATTTTTAACGCTACAGCATACAATGACATTCTAGATGATTCTGTGTGTCCAACTTTGTGGAAACAGTGAAGACCCTTTCCTGTTTCAGCATGACAATACCCTCGGGCACAAAGCAAGGTCCATACAGAAACGGTTTGTCGAGATTGGTGTGGAAGAACTTGACTGGCCTGCATAGAGCTCTGACCTCAACCCCATCGAACACCTTTGGGATGAATTGGAACGCCGACTGCGAGCCAAGCCTAATCGCCCAGCATCAGTGCCTGACCTCACTAATGCTCTTGTGGTTGAATGGAAGCAAGTCCCCGCAGCAATGCTCCAACATCTAGTGGAAAGCCTTCCCAGAAGAGAAGAGGCTGTTATAGCAGCAAAAAGGGAGACCAACTCCATATTAATGCCCATGATTTTGGAATGAGACATTGGACATACAGGAGTTCACATACTGAATTTGTCCAATAGAAAACTCTCGTTTTCAACTGTTGGACTAATGATCACACCCGAGATCAATTATACTGAAGAATAAAATAAACTCAACATACAACAATTTCAAAGATTTGACTGAGTTACAGAAATCAGTCAATCTAAATTAATTAATTAGGCCCAAATCTATGAATTTCAAATGCCTGGGAAAGGGCGCAGTCATGGGTGGGTTTATGACTGTGCCCTCATCGGCCCATCCACCTGGGAGCCAGGCTCAGCCAGTCAGAATTTGTATTGCAGACACAAATACTCCTCAGCACCCCCCCCCCCCCCTCCCCTCCCTCCCTCCCTCCTCAGACAATCCCACAGGTTTAGAAGTCAAATGTGGAGGTCCTGGGCTGGCGTGGTTACATGTGGTCTGTGTTTGTGAGGCCGGTTGGATGTACTACCAAATTCTCTAGTGGTGTTGGAGGCGGCTTATGGTAGAGAAATTTACATTAAATACTCTGATAACCGCTCTGTCTGACATTCCTGCAATCAGCATGCCAATTGCATGCTCCCTCACAACAAGACATCTGTGGCATTGCGTTGTGTCATGAAACTGCACATTTTAGAGTGTCCTTTTGTCCCCAGCACAAGGTGCACCTGTGTAATGATCATGCAGTTTAATCAGCTTCTTGATATGCCACAGGTGGATAGGTTTTATTATATTTGCAAAGGAGAAATACTCACTAAAAGGGATATAAACAAATTTGTGAACTAAATTTGAGACATTTTATTTGTATTTATTTTTATTTCAGCTCATGAAACCAAAACTTTGTTGCGTTTATATTTTTGTTCAGTATCGATGCAGGCAAGTGTGAAAAGCGGTATTGAATGTCACCGTTTGTCACCTTGATTACTTGAATTGTTCTCTCGACCTGTGTGCACCTACGTTGTAAACTTCCATTCATAGGCTAGGTTGTAGCAACCTCATGATGGGTATAGGGAGTATCATGTAGTAGCCTAAACCTATCAATGTTATATTGAGCTGGGTGAATGGAATATGAATGACAGTCATCCAATATGCTGTAATAGAAGGCCGTGCTCATTTAAAAAAAAATTGTCCTGCCTTATCTTAAACGTCACCAAACACCAATGAAAATGATGAGCATGAAAACTGCTGCTGCTACAGTGCTGCTGCCCGCATCAAGTCTCAAGGCCATTTAGGATGAGAAAAAAAAACACGACTTAAGTAGAGGGAAAAACAAACTGACAACTTCAACGGATTTAACTGAATTCTGAAAAGTGTCGTACATTTCAAAAAGGCTCATGTTGACTTAAGGCTACACTACAGGAGGCTGGAAAGCGAGGGAGAAGCAGAGAAAGAGAGACACACAGAGAGTTCAAGAGAAGACAGGCTATGTGCACACTGCCCACAAAATGAGGTGGAAACTGAGCTGCACTTCCTGCCAAATGTATGACCATAGAGGCACATATTTCCATCAGATTACACAGATTCAAAGAATTAAAAAACAAACCCAGTTTTGATAAACTTCCATATCTACTGGGTGAAAAACTACAGTGTGCCATCACAGCAGCAAGATGTGTGACCCTGTTGCCACAAGAAAAGGGCACCCTTTTGCACTTGACCTATTCGCACATCGTTAAAACACTTTGACATGACATTTGAAATGCCTTTATTCTTTTGGAACTTCTGTGAGTGTAATGTTTACTGTACATTTTTGTATTTCACTTTTGTTTATTATCTACTTCAATGTTAACATATGTTTCCCATGCCAAAAAAGCCCTTCAATTGAGTGAGTGAGCGAGCAACAACAAATTAGCACTAGGAGCCATGACTACCTCCTTCAGCGTCATGACAGATGTCCGCGGCTAATTTTAGCGCCCGCGTGGCTTTAATGATTGGTGTTTTTGACGGTCTGGAGGAGTTTAGGGTGGGGGGTGTGTCTCACCATTTACACTCACCGCATTAGCCTAGTGACTCACGGCCCAGTGAGAGAGAGAGGACCAGCAGGGAGAGGCACAGCAGGGGTCATGAACCACACTGGAGATGAATTTAACACCTCCCCAACCAACCACACACACACACACACCCACCCTTTCCTCTATCCCACACACACACACACACACACCTCACACACACACACTTCAAGAGCGTTCCTCCATCCCCCATCTCTCAGCTGAATCCAGACAGGTCTGTAAACAAGGTTGGTCACCTTCACCTCCACACCAGTCTCAATGCCAAACTCTACACCCGTCTAAACCAGGCTGGCACAATGCTGCTGCCATCTGCCAAAACACACCAGACTGGCCGTCTACAGACAGAAACCTGCTTCCCAAATGGCCCCCTATTCCACGTGTAGTACAAAACATTTGACCAGGGCCGATAGGGCTTTGATCAAAAGTAGAGCACTATAGAGAATAGGTTGCCATCTGGGACGCATCCAATGGGGTCCAAACCGTGAGCGGCTGGCCACTACTCCCCAGTCGACTCCAAACGACACAGTAGCATCTCCACAGACCACATCAGCACCAGGCATCTCCCCTCTCCTCACTGGAACTACACATGAAGCCATTACTTCGAGACCAAGAGAGATCATGAATAGGATGGTTGTGGACAAGGCGCCGTGTTTAGGGAGGGATTGTAGTCTGTCCCATTGCAGAGCAGCCCAAACCCCGGAATAAAAATGGGTTCGACTCAAATTAGGTATGGGCGATATTTCAAATTAATTTGATTAATTCAAAGGTGTTTTAGCACGATGTTCTAAATTCCTGTAAATCGCAAGAATCAAGGTTTTAATATTTGTTGGGTTTTTTTAGAGGCATTCTACGTCTTTTAGTCTCCTTCACCCCTTCTGTCCTGCATGCACCTTCCCACTCGCAGACACCGAGCCCCTCCCCTTGACACTCTCAACAACGACAAAATATAACTGCTTGTTGTTGGGGAAGAGGTTGAGAATCGCTATTTGCATTTGAGGTTTGGGACAACAGAAAATAAAGAGAAAAATAATTAAAGAAAAAAAAACAAATCTTGTGTGTGTGTGTGTATTTATTTATATATATATATATATATATATATGTGTGTGTATGTATATAAGAACACCATACCTACTGTGAAGCATGGGGGTGGAAACATCATGCTTTGGGGCTGTTTTTCTGCAAAGGGACCAGGACAACTGATCCGTGTAAAGGAAAGAATGAATGGGGCCATGCATCGTGAGATTTTGAGTGAAAACCTCCTTCCATCAGCAAGGGCATTGAAGATGAAACGTGGCTGGCTCTTTCAGCATGACAATGATCCCAAACAACAAAGGAGTGGTTTCGTAAGAAGCATTTCAAGGTCCTGGAGTGGCCTAGCCAGTCTCCAGATCTCAACCCCATAGAAAATCTTTGGAGGGAGTTGAAAGTCAGTGTTGCCCAGCAACAGCCCCAAAACATCACTGCTCTAGAGATCTGCATGGAGGAATGGTCCAAAATACCAGCAACAGTGTGTGAAAACCTTGTGAAGACTTACAGAAAACGTTTGACCTCTGTCATTGCCAACAAAGGGTATATAACAAAGTATTGAGAAACTTTTGTTATTGACCAAATACTTATTTTCCACCATAATTTGCAAATAAATTCATTAAAAATCATACAATGTGATTTTCTCATTTTGTCTGTCATAGTTGAAGTGTACCTATGATGAAAATTACAGGCCTCTCATCTTTTTAAGTGGGAGAACTTGCACAATTGGTGGCTGACTAAATACTTTTTTTGCCCCTGTGTATGTATGTATGTATGTATGTATGTATGTATGTATGTATGTATGTATGTATGTATGTATGTATGTATGTATGTATGTATGTATGTATGTATGTATGTATGTATGTATGTATGTATGTATGTATGTATGTATGTATGTATGTATGTATGTATGTATGTATGTATGTATGTATGTATGTATATATGTATGTATGTATGTATGTATGTATGTATGTATGTATATATATATATATATAAACACAAATATTAATTTATTTTCCAAATCGGTCATAAAAATAAAATAAAAATCTGTCATATGAAGATATGTGAAGTTTTGTATTTTTACGAATTACCTTTGAAAGACAGGGTCCTGAAAAAGGGACGTTTTATTTTGATAAAAATCATTAAATTATTAGTGGGTATTATGGTTGTGGAAGGCTTATAGTTAGCCTATGAATAATTTTACATGGGGTGTATTGACCTTTAATTACCAGATACAGAAACCAGGTTTAGTATGACAATACTGAGGGGGGGGGGGCAAATACAGGTGAATGCATATTCAATAAGAGTATTGAGTTATTGAGCTTGTTTTGGCTCATGTCATGGGGCTACAGACTACTTTATTGTACTGTTCAACAGCATTTCCATAGAAGAAACATATATTTATATATATATATATATATATATATATTTTTTTTTTTAAGTGTGCGCTGTCTCTTTAAGACCAATGACAGTCTCACACACACACACACACACAGTTCGGTGCTCGAGCAAAGATGATCATGACTGGGAGAGACGCGAGGCGGTGGAGATGAAATTAATGAATAATATTTTTGGTGGCAATTAGGGTTGCACATTTTGCAGAATATTCAGAGGTGGAAACTTTCCGTGGGAATTAACTGAAATATGCAAATTAATATTCATACCATTTAAAATGTTGTTTTTTTCGCATTGAATTTATTTACCACATCATATAGAGCCAGAAACATAAACCTTTTACCTTATCATAAGCAGACATAATTGCAAATGATTAAATCCTTCCAATAGAAAAAAAAAATGTATTACGAATTTAACTTTAATTGATTGAGTTGAATCTTCACATGGGATGTTTTCACTGAACAATAAAAGGGAATATTAAATTAACCCCAAAGATCCATCGCATCTCCCAAAAACATTTTCAACATACATCTGTAAAAGGATAGTCTAGAAACTAAAGCTTTGGTTGTCTTCCTCTCAGGCTTCCATGTCTTCTCCCTGGACCTCCTCAATGTCCACCTCTTGAACATCAGACTCTGAAACCATCTCCACTGTCACTTTCCAACCTTGAGGATGGCTCATTGTCAGGCTCAAAAAGCCTCAAATTTGCCTGGATGGCCACCAATTTTTCAACCCTTGTATTGGTCAGCCTGTTGCGTGTTTTGGTGTGTGTTCCCAAACAAAGACCAGTTGCGCGGCTGATTTGAAGGATGGAGGCAACAGGGGAAAGAGCCTTCGATGCACAAAGTCCCTTCCACCAGGTGGCTGATGAGATATGTTGGCATGACTGCCATATTGCATCTCCATCCCAAAGCCCTTGCTTGGAAGTGTACTTCGCCAGACTGCCAAGAACCTTGCCCTCATCCAGGCCAAGGTGGTGAGACACGGTAGTGATGACACCATAGGCCTTGATGATCTCTGCACCAGACAGGATGCGCTTGCGCTTCAGGCAGAAGTCTTCACGCTTTTAGATGTATTTCAGAACTGCAGTTTCCTCTGCTTGGAGCAACAGTAAAGTGGGCAGGGCAGTATGGATTTCTCCTCTTACATCTACAAGCAGAGTCTGAACATCAGACATATTGGCATTGTCTCACTCAATCCGTGCAATGGCTACTGCTATAGGTTTCAGGAGTTTCAGGCTGCTTACCACTCTCTCCCAAAATACATCATCCAGGAGTATCCTCTTGATGGGGCTGTCCATATCGGCAGACTGATATGGCCATTTCTTGGAGAGACTCCTTCCCTTCCAGGAGACTGTCAAACACGATGACAACACCACCCCAACGGGTGTTGCTGGGCAGCTTCAATGTGGTGCTCTTATTCTTCTCACTTTGCTTGGTGAGGTAGATTGCTGCTATAACTTGTTGACCCTTCACATACCTAACCATTTCCTTGGCTCTCTTGCAGAGTGTATAATTTTTTTCAGTGCCATGATGTCCGTGAGGAGCAGATTCAATGCATGAGCAGCACAGCCAATGGGTGTGATGTGAGGGTAGGGCTCCTCCACTTTAAACCAAACAGCCTTCATGTTCGCAGCATTGTCTGTCACCAGTGTAAATACCTTCTGTGGTACAAGGTCATTGATGACTGCCTTCAGCTCATCTATAATGTAGACTAGTGTGTGTTGTCCATTGCGTCTGTGCTCTTGTAGAATACTGGTTGAGGGGTGATGTAGTTAATTATTCCTTTTCCACAAACATTCAACCACCCATCAGAGATGATTGCAGTACAGTCTGGTTTCTCTACGATTTGCTTGACCTCCACTTGAACTCCGCATCCAGAAAATGAGTAGATAAAGCATGTCTGGTTGGAGGGGTGTATGCTGGGCGAGGAACATTCAGAAATCTCTTCTGATACACACTGCCTGTGAGCAGAGGTGAACCAGTCACATACACAGCTCAAGCAAGACATTCATCAGCATTTCCTCCATTGATTCAAAAAAACTTCTGATTCCACGAGGACCATGAGCTGTTGCTATCGAAAACGTGTCAGATTCATCATTTTCACCTTGAATAGAAGTAGAGGGACTTTTGTCAGAAATTGCTTGTTGTGAGCGCTGAGGGAACTTGATGCACTTGGCCAGATGATTCTGTATCTTTGTTGCATTCTTCACATATGATTTGGCACAGTATTTGCAAATGTACACAGCTTTTCCTTCCCCATTTTAGCTCCAGTAAAATGTCTCCACACATCAGACACCGTGGCATTTCCTGTAAAGATTTTTTCTTTTAGTTCAAAGAAAGTCCCAATAAAAACAATTCCATGTACAGATAAATAGTTAAGCAGTTAGATTAAACAACTCCTATGTAAGATAATTGTTTTAAAATGAAATATGTACGGAATCAGGTGAATTAACACTCAGTTAGCAGGCTCAAGCAAGCTAAACCCACATGGTAGCAAAAACTACTAGCAGAAATTGTTAACAAGTTAGAAATGATTCAAACACACTTTGCTGTAGTCTACTATTTACAAGTTAACAAAAAATAATGTCAAAATATATTCACCCCACCCAGTATTGTAATCCAACCTTACCAGAAAGCATGTAGTCCTTGGCTCAGACAGTGTTGTAGTGCTCAATAGCATCTCATTAGTGTGCAAGATCTTGAGAATCAGCTGTACATGATGGAAGAGTGCACTGCATATGTGATGGAAGAATGCACTGTGCATGCAGAGGGTTGCTATTCCATTGAATTGGGGATAGTTTAACCAAAATATGCCACAAGACCTAGAACTGCCTTGTGTGTAACCAACAAAAAAGGTTAACTTTAAGCAAACTTCCCCAAATTCCAGGGCTCAACTTCCGGAAAAATTCCAGAATAAAGTTTCCGACCCTTTGCAACTCTAGTGACAATCAACTTTGAAAATCAACAATATTTTGTATCATGGTTTGCCTATTATCCCAAACAAGGTACTAGGATAGTGAATTGATGTAAGCTTCAGCTGTAAGCTATGAAAGAAACCTGGACGCTACCAGTATCTTCTTGCATAAGCATTCTAGCCTGTAATGGACATAGTTGCCATTATGAATTACTCAAGTGTGTTAACTTCTGTGCAGCGTAAGTGGTAAGAGCTAGGAATGAGTAAGTGGAGCAGCCACGGTGCCCTCGCACTATAAGGGGACATCGGCTGTGCTGATACACAGACTTGAGATTCTCAAATCAGTAGACGACGTTGCCTCCTGAGTGGCGCAGTGGTCTAAGGCACTGGTTCGCAGTGCTAGAAGCGTCACTACAGATCCGGGTTCGATCCAGGGCTGTGTCGCAGCCGACCGTGACACCCATTCTAGCAGCGCACAATTGGCCCAGCGTTGTCCGGTTTAGGGGAGGGTTTGGCTGGCCGGGATGTCCTTGTCCCACGCTCTAGTGATTCCTGTAGCGGGCCGGGCACATGAGATATCTAGCTTTGGATCTGTCTCAATCCACCGCATCCGCCGATGTCGATCTGTGCGGTGGAAGGTGGCAGAGCTCGAGTTCTTCTCACGGAAAAGTGCCCCCCACCCCTAACAGCTACACAAAGCGGTAGACAAGTAGGCCCTACGTGCACCGCACACAGCAGGTCTCCATATTCAGGTCAATTAGCCAGTGACAACTTAAAGCTACTGGCACAAATGGAAAAAATACATACTGGCCCGGGTCAAGATATGACAGGAAATCAAACTATGCACGCATAATTTCAACAGCAGGTGATTCTCGCTTTCATTTGCGGGCCGAGCAAGTAGCCTAAATATGGTTCATACCGACATTGGCAAGTCAAATTCAAGGTCTTTCAAGGAATTTTCTAAGGACCTACATTTTATTCTTGTAATAGCCTATAGAAGAAAACCACCCCCCCTCCAAAATGTATGCAATAAAGTATGCATTACCACTACAGGAATATATAGGCCTACACAATGGCATTATACATTGACATTCACATAATCTTTACATTCTAAAATATGTCAGAATAATGTGGGCATTGCCTGACTAATTAGACCGTGTTGCTCACGACAAAAACACACTAATGAGGTCTGTCCATTTGGTAGCTAGTCAGTCTCGCCATTTTAGACGTTGAAGAGTTACTGAGGGTTTACTGTATCATGTTTTAAAACAACAACAAAAAAAGCGACAAATATGTTCTTTGTAATGGAACACTAACCATATAAAACCCTGTTTTAAATGTTTTCCCTTCCTGAAATCAACCGATTTCAAATATAATTGATAACTCTGGAAGCTCCACATGCCACAGAGCAGGCAGCATACCCAGCCCCCCAGCTCCCCCTCCCTGGCCATTCCAGAGACGATTAGGGCCCTGCCGTTCCAGAGCAGCGGTTGAGAGTTGATCCTCAGTCGCTGGACACATCTGACCTTATCACGGAGCCGCAGGCCCAGGCACCAGGGCCGTCTTGGCGTCAGTACCCAACAGAGGAAGAGACCAAGGGCAGGACCCTCTACTATACATGGCCGGCAAAAACAGCATTTGATCATGTCATATACAACCAGAGAGAGAGAGCGTGAGACAGCAAAAAAGAGAAAATAAAAAATTCCCTCTTTCCCAAGACAAACTCCAACTGGGAAGCTTCACTGCCTGATGTTCTTCCAATAACTTTCCTTCTGTGTGTAAACCACAGCAAGCTCTTGGACATGGAACATAGTATATGCCGGGGCAGGGAGACAGACAGAAAAAGAAGGGACTGCTGGGACAGCATGTTTGCCAGGTTGGGTTGCTGTGTGCGCTGAACCGTCCCTGAGATCGCCTTTTCCCATTCCCAAGGTGAGGTTATTCCCTCTGGAGAGGCAGGGAGGATTTCCTCTGGCTCACTGGATAACCCCTGGCTCAGGGTGGATGTGATGTGTGTGTGCGTGCGAGTGAGCTGAGAGATCAGCTAGGCTATAGCTATATCCTTTACAGAACCACAGAAGAGCATGTACTGTCGGACAGAAAAGCCACAGTCACCAGTGTTTACCCTATATTCATTTAGCAGCGGCACCGTCGCTTAATTATTATTATAATTTTTTGCACTTTTAAAGGGGATAGTGCGAGATTTTGCCAATTAAGCCCTTTTTTTACATATCCAGGAGTTATTCTAATTCTGGGTACCATTTTTATGTCTGCGTGCAATATGAAGGAACACTCCCTTAAAATAAAAGGTCAGAGTGACAAGTTACAAGTATATTTGTAGCAAACAGAGCGAGCAGTGGTGCAAGTGAGAGCCACGAGCACACAGCCATCACTTTGCTCCTCATCTCCCTACAGCGCATTAGTTATATTTCAGATGGTGTCAACACATTTACATTTTCATGCATTTTGGAGTAGAAGGTCCTTTTTTTTTTAGTAAGAGTTGACCTTCTCACATTTGTTTACAAAATAAATATGATGGTGGAGAGGGTGGGCATGTCCCCGATCCCCCAAAAGCACTCGGGGGGGGGGGGGGAAGAAAAAAAAAGAAAAAAAAAAGTTTGGTTTAGTTTTAGTGTCATTTCTAAAACAATCCACTTCTGAAAATGAGCCCATTTAGTCTTCTTCAGTGAATGACAGGCTTCTTCACAAATCGCTGTGAATTATGGTTGACTGAGAAAAGCTCTTCTAAATCACTTTAATTGTAAGCCTCATTCAAAGGTCACGTCCTTCAGTAACACAGTAGCCTTCCTGTATACGTCTCTTTGAGAGCATGCGCAATGCAAACAGATCCCGATGGTCAACTCTCCCACACTCACGTTTTTTTTTAAGTGCATCAAAAAGAGACAGAGGTACAACAATGGGCCAATATCCCACACAACATAGGGAATGAAAATATCACCATGCGTAATATGTCGGCACTGTCTGCATTTTCTAAAATGGCATTGAAATGACCTGGTTGATGTTTATTGTCATGTGTTGTTCTGAAGGCAAAACTGAGCGATTTCTCTTCAGATAGGCCAGCAGCAAAGTCAAAATTGGCAATATTGTAAAGATTTCTGAAAACAAACATTTTCATCTGAAAATAAAAGGTTAGAGTTAAGCATTAGGGTTAGCAGTGTGGTTAAGGTTGGGTTTTAAATCTAATTTTATGACTTTGTGCCTCCAGAACAAGGTTCATAACAAAAATAACACTAACCTGCTTGAAATGAGGGGAAGAACACCTACTTAAATGGAACAAAAAACTATTCTGCCTAGATGGTTGAACCAAGTTTTATATACCTTTTAACCAGTGATGTATGGTATAAAAATTAAAAATAACAAATTGTGGGCGATCGAGACAAAATAAAAATTACCAGGTAAGTTGACTGAACACATTCTCATTTACAGCAACAACCTGGAGAATAGATACAGGCGAGAGGGGGGGGGGGATTTAGCCATGGGATCTTTAGTGACCAGAGAGTCAGGACTCCCGTTTAACATCCCACCTGAACGACAGCACCCTACACAGAGCAATGCCCCCAATCACTGCCCTGGGATATTTTATATATATATATATATATTTATTTATTTTTTTTGACCAGTGGGAAAAGAGTGCCTCATACTGGCCCCCCAACACCACTTCCAGCAGTGTCTGGGCTCTCATCCAGGAACCGACCAAGCCTGCTTAGCTTCATAGGCAAGCCAGCAGTGAGATGCTGCAGACGAACAACTATCGATATAAACGAAAACATGGCATTTTTAGAACTGTACAGATTTTCTCAAGGGACCCCACATGGGGCCCTGACCCCAAGTTTGGGAACCACTGTACTAACCCCTCTAATCTGCTTGCTTGAGTTGTTACCACTTTCTCCGTGTCTCCTCTGCATGCATTGCAGCCTGCCTCAGCCTCACCACAAATTAAAAAAGATGTGTAAACGGCGTTCACCCTCCAATAAATTCCTGCATTTAACCCAACATCAAGCGTCAGCGACGTGAAGGTCGGCCAACTCAACTGTTCCGAAAAGTTCGGCATGCCAAATACACGAGGCCATAGTTGGGTTGACTGCATCCTAAATGTAAGCTATGAAAATACATGGCAAAGATGCTGCAGAGACATCCAATCTCAACTTAAATGTCTTCCGTTTTTGCTTGTCTGGCTAAGATTCAGTTGCCACACCACTTTGTCTCACTAGTACCCTCCGTAAAGCAAAGTTATGATGAACTTAGTAGCCTATATTTTGCTCATACGGAGGACTGTCTCCATTTAACGTTAGCTTCTTACTTCGTCACACTAACCACAGCCGTCCCCCTAAACTCGATGTCCGTGCCCCGGTGGAAATCTAACTAGCATAATACATTTTCTAAATCCCCATCAAAATCTATTTGAATGTATTAGGGATGCCCATCAGCTGCTGCCCAGGTAGCAGCTACTTTTCCTGGGGTCCATTTACAACATACATAAAACAAATTACAAAACAGTACATCAACAAAAGATAACAGAACATCTGTTTAAGCTAGAGAACGTTTTGTTTGTGTGTGGGCTGCCTCTCAATCCTCTCAAACCACATCCGCCAATGTCGGCCTCCTGCATCTGTGGTGAAAGGTGGTAGAGCTACACCGTTGCTTGTCAGACCAGAAGACATCCAAATAAATAAAGATGTTTTTTTTTTTATGGTATTCTCACGAAAATGTCTGTAGTGTCTGAAAGGTTTGGTCTAGAAACTAATATGGAAAGATCAGACTTTCACGAACACGGTGTTTTGCTGTGCAAACCCCACAACTACAGTGCCTTGCGAAAGTATTCGGCCCCCTTGAACTTTGCGACCTTTTGCCACATTTCAGGCTTCAAACATAAAGATATAAAACTGTATTTTTTTTGTGAAGAATCAACAACAAGTGGGACACAATCATGAAGTGGAACGACATTTATTGGATATTTCAAACTTTTTTAACAAATCAAAAACTGAAAATTGGGCGTGCAAAATTATTCAGCCCCCTTAAGTGAATACTTTGTAGCGCCACCTTTTGCTGCGATTACAGCTGTAAGTCGCTTGGGGTATGTCTCTATCAGTTTTGCACATCGAGAGACTGACATTTTTTCCCATTCCTCCTTGCAAAACAGCTCGAGCTCAGTGAGGTTGGATGGAGAGCATTTGTGAACAGCAGTTTTCAGTTCTTTCCACAGATTCTCGATTGGATTCAGGTCTGGACTTTGACTTGGCAATTCTAACACCTGGATATGTTTATTTTTGAACCATTCCATTGTAGATTTTGCTTTATGTTTTGGATCATTGTCTTGTTGGAAGACAAATCTCCGTCCCAGTCTCAGGTCTTTTGCAGACTCCATCAGGTTTTCTTCCAGAATGGTCCTGTATTTGGCTCCATCCATCTTCCCATCAATTTTAACCATCTTCCCTGTCCCTTCTGAAGAAAAGCAGGCCCAAACCATGATGCTGCCACCACCATGTTTGACAGTGGGGATGGTGTGTTCAGTTGTGTTGCTTTTACGCCAAACATAACGTTTTACATTGTTGCCAAAAAGTTCAATTTTGGTTTCATCTGACCAGAGCACCTTCTTCCACATGTTTGGTGTGTCTCCCAGGTAGCTTGTGGCAAACTTTAAATGACACTTTTTATGGATATCTTTAAGAAATGGCTTTCTTCTTGCCACTCTTCCATAAAGGCCAGATTTGTGCAATATACGACTGATTGTTGTCCTATGGACAGTCTCCCACCTCAGCTGTAGATCTCTGCAGTTCATCCAGAGTGATCATGGGCCTCTTGGCTGCATCTCTGATCAGTCTTCTCCTTGTATGAGTTGAAAGTTTAGAGGGACCGCCAGGTCTTGGTAGATTTGCAGTGGTCTGATACTCCTTCCATTTCAATATTATCGCTTGCACAGTGCTCCTTGGGATGCTTAAAGGTTGGGAAATCTTTTTGTATCCAAATCCGGCTTTAAACTTCTTCACAACAGTATCTCGGACCTGCCTGGTGTGTTCCTTGTTCTTCATGATGCTCTCTGCGCTTTTGACGGACCTCTGAGACTATCACAGTGCAGGTGCATTTATACGGAGACTTGATTACACACAGGTGGATTGTATTTATCCTCATTAGTCATTTAGGTCAACATTGGATCATTCAGAGATCCTCACTGAACTTCTGGAGAGAGTTTGCTGCACTGAAAGTAAAGGGACTGAATAATTTTGCACACCCAATTTTTCAGTTTTTGGTTTGTTAAAAAAGTTTGAAATATCCAATAAATGTCGTTCCACTTCATGATTGTGTCCCACTTGTTGTTGATTCTTCACAAAAAAATACAATTTTATATCTTTATGTTTGAAGCCTGAAATGTGGCAAAAGGTCGTAAAGTTCAAGAGGGCCGAATACTTTCGCAAGGCACTGTATCACTGGACTCCTTTGAAGGTAACCGTGTACCGGGCTGAAAAATGTATGGAAGTGATTGGGGCATTACCACGTCAAAAAGGTATACGGATAATTCCACGGCAAAACATTTTCTTTTTTCTGAGCATTCTCTCAGATATAGATAGGACAGACACTTCAAAACTGACCTCCTTTTGATTCCTTTTTTCAGACTGTTCGATATGTTATTCAATGCATTTCTATGGTCTAATAGCAGTAATCCCTATTTCAAAATTATTATTATTATTTTTTTTTAAATCGCTAAATGATCCTTGGTATAACCATCTTAAAACAATTCCATATGTTAGCTAAGTAAATCCTACCCTGGGCCTTTAGACTTTATTAGCGTTAGCTACCGCAGTGCTAATAGAAGTCTGCTGGCAGCTAGCCACCTGGCTGACATAGCCTATAAGTGCTTATTTACCAGTTGTGCATACATTCTCAGAGAGTTTGGTTTTTTGTTGGCTATGTCCGGCATCTTGCAAACCAACGATAGTCTGTCAGCGGTGTCTATAGTTCCCTTCTTGTATAGCCACTTGCCGTCGGTCTGTTGTGCCCGGCTCCGAGCCGGGCTAGTTCCTTTCACGTCTCGCTGGCCCACGGCGTTACTAGCGAGAGTGCAGAGTTAGCCGTTTGAGAGAGCGTGGTGAATGTGCAGCTAACAAGGCAAACCCGGAGGACAAATCCAGGGGGTGCAGGCGAACAGAATGTCACTGACATTAAGAAAGGCCAACTCAACTGTCCCAAAAAAGGTTTGGCATGTCAAATACACGAGGCCATAGTTGGGTAGACTGCATCCTAAATGTAAGCTATGAAAATACATGGCAAGATGCTGCAGAGACATCCAATGTCAACTTAAATGGTCTTCCCTTTTTTGCTTTTCTGGCTAAGATTCAGTTACTCTACAAAAAGTTCCTTCCATAAACTTTCAATAAAACAGAGATTAAGGAAAACTCTGGCCCCTTGAATAGCTCACAATGTCCTTGAGTGGCTAGTGCAGCAACAATGCAGAATTGGCTGAGGGAGAATGATTTGCACTTATCAGAGAGAAACAAAGAGTTGAGCCTCTTCTGGATCAATTAGGCATGCAGAGCCAGCAGTACCGGGAGGGAGATAATAGCAAACATTAGGCCGCTTTTCCCCTACAGATACCAGTTCCTGGGTCAAACCTAGACTGCCGCTTTGAAGAAGCTGTTTGTGACACTTAATGTGCCAGAACTCTTTCTCCATTTCCCTCCCAGCACCAAAAAGCCCAGCCAGAGCTGCCTACCCCACCCAGGTATCCAACCATCAAATATGTTGCCATGAAGATCACGGAAAACTGCAGAGTAAAATAGAGGTGTCACGCATGACCGAAGAACAAAACACACTGCGCGATTGGATGCGTGCACTCGGATAAGCATCTCCATTTTACCAGTGAGTGGGGCTTGGCTTGCCTGCGCCTGAGAACAGAGAATCCAGGCTCCTCGTCCATCTCTAGTCTTCTTGGCATCGGTTGATGATTTCAGATGGTTTCTATGCAGCAGTAAGGATTCCTCTACCTGGCACCAGACCACAGTGCCTACATTGATATTTTAATAGGGCGGCTGGAAGGGATCTTGGAGCCCGTTTCTCTTCCGGTTGGTGTCGACATGTGGACCAGTGACATCCAACCAGCTAGGCAGGCCACTCAGCCATTCACTGGGCCTGGCACTGGCAGCCACTGGCAGCCGCTCACTCGGGGGCGGGGGGGGGGGGGGGACAGGGCACCCCTATCTACGCATTCCTGCAGCTGTTTGCATCTGGTTGCTGTGGATCTGCACAGCTGTTTCTACCCGCCTTAATGAGCTCCAGCAGCTGGGCGACTGTCGGAGACTCGGACACCCCACCCATCCCTTCCCCTGTGTGAGCGAGTTTCACACCTGCATGCTCTGCAAAGGCAACTTCCTTCCTCTGGGCGTAGAGTGGGAGAGATCTTGTTTCCTAATAGTCATTCTTGAAACCACTGAGTACGTAGGTATTGAAAATACTGGCTAGGAAGCATACGGAAACTGAACTGAGCGCTAATAAAATCTACATAACGCACACTAAACACGTTTACACCTATGGACCTCATTCAAGACAAACAATCCTTTATTTAGCATTACAATAAATTACAACCTGGTCATTTACATTTACTCAATCATGACACACACACACACACACACAGGAGGACAACATTGTCATTACATTTCCATATTTTAGCCAGCAGCTATTTATCAAGCGGTAAACAAGCAAAGTTCCCCAAAGAATCCCAAATGAACACGAGCCATATGAATAAAAACATTTGTTTTTGTTCAGTCTGTAGAACTGTTAGAGCCTGAGGAAAGGCTCTGTGTGCCCTTGCCGATGTTGGTAACGTGTTGACAACTGTCACAGCATCCTCCAGAGACACAACAAAGGGATCTCGCTAAAGCCCTGATTTTGAATTGTCAAAGCCAGTGAACACACGACTGGTTCAGTGTCCTTGCTCTCAGACTAGTCTAAGGAACGACACTTCAAATCAAATCCCTCCGAAACAATGACAAGATCCTTGCATAATAACATGGCAACATAACAGATGGCACAAATATAGTCTACTGTTGTAGTTATATATTTTTTTTTTTTTTAAGGATTTGTATATTTTTTTCATATACTTAAAATTATGGAGAGCTCAAAAGTCTCCTTCCTTCTTATAAACAGACTAGTGCAAGTCTAGTTAGGGCCTACTTCCCATACCATCCTCCACACTTCCCAAGCCAAACATCTGATGCAAAAAGTAGGCTAACAGGGCTCAGCTTTGGCTGCAGGAGAAACCTTGTAATTACTGAGAGTGGTTTTCATTTCAGCAGCCTACCCTGTGGTGAGAGAGCGCTTCTTAACATATCATCTGGAAGGAAGCGTAGGTACTGCTTTTTAGGAGGTTCCTGCCATCTTTCTATTTAGGGCTTAGTCCCAAATGGCACTCTATACTCTACATAGTTCACTACTTCTGACTGGAGTCCTATGTGGGCCGGTCATTTCAAATCCCGTAGTGCCTACCTTTCATGGACCTATGGGCACCCAACCTGATAATTAGCCGGCAAACCCATAATCATATCATCACTGGATTCACTTGGTTTAGTCAAATTGTTAAATTGTTAGTTTTTAAACCAAAATATGAAGTGGAGGACATTCTTCTAAAAAGCAAGGCCTACTGCAATGGACCACCCAGGTACGTCATAGGGTTACATCCCAAATGGCATCCTTTTCACTCATCGGGCTTCAGTGAAAAATAGTGCACCATATAGGGTTTATGGTTCCATTTGGGATGCACACATGGTGTACAGATTCCAACACATCCCACAATGCACAGCTCACAAGGACATCTACTGTAGGAACAAACACTGCATTATTGTACTGTCATCATCATACGGTCATTATCCTCAGTGGATTATCATTACCTCAATGGACCCACCACACCATAAACACCAGTAAACTCATGAGGACATCATCGACCATTATCCCACCACCATTACAGCAACAGGCTCACAACATAAATCAGCAATCAATCAGTCACATTATCATTACCTCATGGGACTCCAACAACCTAGTCACCAGTCACAGTCAGTCAGTAGGTCAGTCAGCCATTTCCGTGAGAGTACGCTGGCATGCTTTGGCTACCGCTTATCCTCTTGAAACTGCGATATTGTTTGCTACTTAGTGTTGATCATTGTGATTTTTGCTTAACAGGATTTGTTGCCTACCAGTTCCACCTTTTGATGCCTGCGGAGTCTTGCTTGCTGAGCGTTAGTTTGTGAAAAGCCATCCGGTCTGTTTACCTGACTACTACCAACTAGACCTTCGTTTTACGGGTTGTCTACCAGCAGAGTTGCCTTCCTCGGATAACTATACAGGTAGACCCCACACGTTTTCTGCATTCCTACCCGTTTTTGTACAGTGATGTGGATTCTACTACTACTGCCTTGGCTGCTGTGGGGGGGGGGGGATCTACTGTACCCCAGGACCTTTCACTGGCCTGCCCCATGCCTGGATGGGGATGCCATCATGACACGGATAAGGTACTCCTTGCCGAACTCTACCACTTTGTCTACCCGGATTAAAGGCCTGTTTTCCCTACGGGCGCACCACGACCAAGGGATTGTGTGTCGGGATGCCGAGGGCGGCAGGGTAGCCTAGTGGCTAAAGTGTTGGACTAGTAACTGGAAGGTTGCAAGTTCAAATCCCCGAGCTGACAAGGTACAATTCTGTCGTTCTGCCCCTGAACAGGCAGTTAACAATTATTTTCAATAAGAATTTGGGTTCTTAACTGACTTGCCTAGTTAAATAAATGTTTTTAAAAAATGAATAAATTAAAAATATATTTTTAAAAATGCCTACTGCCATAGTGCTCGCGCAGAAAATACACACACCACGCAGGAAATACACACACCACACAGGAAATACACACACCACACAGGAAACACACACACAGTGAGTCAAATGAACTGTAACATGAACTGCCCTGGTGCAAATCTAAGCTGTGGCCAGCTCTGTTCACCATGCCTCCTCCTCTCCTACCCAATACAGCTTGATTGCGCTGTTCAACTTTCGCTCTCTCCAATAACAAATGACTGTTGGTTTATGACGCCATCGTGGATAAAGATATCGACGTGATGTGCTTAACAGAAACCTGGCAGCAGCCAAATGACTTTCTGGTGCTTAATCAAGCTACTCCACCAGGCTGTGTGTACCTACAAAAACCTCGCTCTGTGGGTCGGGCGGGCGGGGAGCTTGCTGTTATTCATGGTACAGACTTCAAAGTGCTTCCCATACCGAATGCCACATATTTTGAACGTCTGGCATTTCGCATGGCTGCTCCTCAACCTCAGCAAGTTGTGCTCATCTCCCGCCCTCCCAAAACGCTCCTCTGTGTTACTCTCAGAGGTCCTCATGTCCGTCTGCGCCATGTCACCTTCTACCCTACTGTTGGGTGACTTCAACATCCATGTCAACGCCAACAATAGTGGCTTTTCTGCCAAGTTCCTGTCTCTCCTGGACTGTTTCAACATTACACTGCATGTACAGGTTTCAACACATTGACAAAAGGCCATGTTCTGGACCTCGTGTTCGACAGGCTTTACACCCTCCAACCTGCGTGGCCTGGATCTTTCCAAGCTGCGGCAATAACGGAACATTACATACAGGAACAATAAAACTGTCAGCACATCCGTCCTAGGAAACAGGCCTCAAAAACACAACAGCCCCGATCCTCTTCCGTCCTCTGCCGTGGAGCTCGTGTCTCACTATGACACGCTCTTCTCCTCCAGCTTTGACGCCGTTGCCCATCTGGAAACTAGGACTGTCTCCTTATCTGCCCCCCGAGGGTTTACCCCTGAGCTGTGTTGTTTGAAGTCCACTGGCCGACAACTGGAGACGGTCTATAAAGAATCTGGTCTCAAAGATCACTTAGAGGCTTACAGGGAGCATGTCAAGGACTACAAGGATGCTCTCTCCCAGGCAAAATCAGTATACTACAACCTCATCAATAACGGCCAAGGCAATCCTGGAACCCTTTTCTCAACTATCAGACTACTCCAGCCCCTGGATTACTCCTCCATCAATGGCTCTCTTGAGGTGTGCAATATGTTTCTGGACCTTTTTCAGTCAAAAAATATATTCCATTTACCAGCAGCTTCAGTTATCTCCCCCCACCCCCATCCTAAAGAAACAAGGATTGGACCCCGATAACTAGAACAATTACCAGCCATGACATGCATGAACCTCTTCAACTCAGGGTTCCGGGCCAAGCACAGCACAGAGACTGCACTGGTAAAAGTGTTCAACAACATCCTAATTAGAGCCAACTCTCACCACTTCAATATCCTTATCCTACTCTACCTCTCTGCTGCTTTTGACAGCTTCTGCATCCTCCACAACCGCATGGATACGGTCCGAACGCCACTCAACTGGTTCCAGTCCTACCCGGCTACCGAAAACAGTACTTGTCCTTTGGAGACTCCAAATCCCCCGCCTCAGGGTTCTGTGCTTGGACCCCTGCTGTTCATCATATACATGCTTCCCCTGGGCCACATCATCCGCTGCCATGTTCTCAACTTCCACTGCTATGTGGATGACACCCAAACTAAACCCACCTCTCACCTCCCTCCCCAGGATACCAAAAACTGGATGACATCCAAACTACTCAAACTCAACAGCAATAAAAACCAAGGTCATGCTGATGGCTCCAAAGACTCCCCTCAAGAAAGTGTGTCATGATGTCGATTGACAGCTGCTCCATCTGCCCATCAACAGAGGTCTGAAACATGGGTGTCATCCTGGACCCCACTCTCTCCTTCGAGTCACACATCAAGTCCATCACCAAAATAAGCCTTCTACCACCTCATCAACATCTCCCGACTCTGACCATCCCTCACGGACCAGGTAGTGGAGACCCTCATACATGCCTTTGTTACATCATGTCTGGACTACTGCATTGGAGTCCTATTCGGGGTGTCCGGGCAAAGCCCTATATAAGCTTCAGTACGTCCAGAACTCCACTGCCGGGGGTCAACACATACATCAAACCCTGGGAACACATCAGCCCCACCACCTTCACTGGCTCCCTGTCAAATTCCACATTACCTACAAGATCCTACTCCACACCTACAAGGCACTCCATGGCCTTGCCCCTCATACCTCTGACCTGCTGGAATACTCCCCCTCCCCGAAAAACAAGACTGCACACCATGGGGTCCGGGCTTTCAGCGCTGCTGCCCCCAAACTCTGCAACTCTCTGCCCCCAGCCAGCCACAGTATCCCTCGACCCATCCTGGGTCTCTATATAAGCACTTTGACAACCGCTGGTGTAAAAAGGGCTTAATAAATAAGTGTGATTGACTAAAAACCGACTAGTTCAGTCTGGCTTTCCCCTCAGCCCTTACTCAGCTTTAGCTTAAGTTAAGTAGCCAAGGATTTTTCTGCCATTGAAATCCTTGGGCGGGCCACCTAAGGGTGTAAAATATCTGTCTATACTCCTAAGAAATGTGTTTTCGGGTTGGAAAAACGCTTTCAGTGTAAACTTAAAACGACTAAAACCGATATTTAAAGTATGTAGAAATGATAATGGACCCTTAATACTTGAAAATATTATACTGAGAATTAACAATCCCCAAAATAAAAGCTAGACAGTCAGGGAGATTTAAAAATTCTCAAAAATAATTCATTTCGCAGTATTGATTTTGTTATGTTTGAGCAAAACACAGCATTAGACAAATGCATGAAATAGATTTTCTCAGCTCCATCGCAGAATATGTGATATTGCAGAAAATGTGCTTTAAAAATGCAACACTCCACACCGCCAAGATGAGGGCCTCAAATTCATCCATGCAACAGGCCGACCACGCCCATTGCCACGCCCCTTGCCACGCCCCCAGACACCACTTAAGCATATTTTTGATCCAGAAAAAAATCCTGTGTAACTTTTATTTCTTTTTAATTCTAGAGTTTTATCCTCGTTTTGTTTTTTACTCTCTTGCTGTACAAATCGCCTTGGATTTCTTAAAAAGGCACTTTAAATCCCATGTATTATTTATTATTAGTCTGTGTCTGCATCCCAAGTGGCACACTATAAACCAGGGCCCATTATTCCCTATATAGTGCACTATTTCTAACCCTGGAGAAAAGAAGAAGTGCACTATAAAGGAAATAAGGTGCCATTTGAGACTCACCAGTGAGTTGTGCATAGCATGGAGTTGGCAGTGACTTACCTCAGATGGTTTCTTGTGCTCCAGTCTGACCCAGGTGCTGCTGGTCCCGGTGTTCTTGGAGGACCTGGACCAGGATGTCACTTGACCTGCAAACAATGACACGGCAACAGTTACGGTTCAGATTTACATGTTGGTCATCGAGCATCCATTTAACTTACCCAGAGTGACTTACAGTCAGAGGAGACTGCCATTTTCAAATCACTGAGCACAACTTAGGAGCTCCGAAAGTCTGACTGACTTGCCTCGATATCATAATTAGTTTGGTTCAGTAACAACTGACAGGTGGATGGATAGAGATGGTGATACAAGCAGAGAAGACTGAGAACAGAGAGGCACAAGGTCATAGCCACTAATGGGTTGAAGAACCTTTCAACGACGAGTCAGTATCACTTACTAGAAGGAATAGAAGTACTGATATTATTGTATTTTAGGTCATATATATGATTTACATTTGATAGCCTACGGGTGAAATGATAATCAGTTCCCACCAACTAGTCCATTCTTGTTTCCCTCCACATCACCCCAGAACCGAATGGTAATTAACAAAACAGGAGACATTTAAGCCATCAGAAGAAACTTGATTTGTGATAAACATATTCCTAATCCCTCCATAGCCAACATGCTAGTGGTGGGTAACGTCCCAAATGCCCTATAGTGCATTACTTTTGACAAGGGCCCAAGTGCATAACGGGATAGGGTGCCGTTTGGAAAGCAGCCAATATCTAGGGATGGAGTTAAACAGGGCTGGAGGCAGACCTCGTCATCCCAGTCTTCAGAGTCACTCTGTGATGAGTGGGTTTAAGTCAAAGGCCTAGAATGAATCCTCCGCTTGGCTGTGCTGTGTGTGTCCACGAGTCAAGACGAGCAGGCAGGTGGAGAGAGGTGGTCGTCATCAAGTCATTGTATTTATAGACCAAGATCACACCTCAGCCAGCCACAAAGTCCCTTGTAGCAACACAGGAGAGAAGGGAGAGACACTAATCTCCTCAATAACTGACATTTCCATTTGTACACGGTGACAGGTTGTTATTTTAAATGTGTGCTGTTCCAACTACCAGGAGGGAGTTCGGAGCCACGTCATGATGTAATCTCAGTGTGTGTGTGTGTTGGGATGGCTATGAGTGGTCCACATGATATGGCTGTGGTGTGGTACCTCCACACATTGCAGAGCGACCGCAAATCAGAGCTACCCATCAAGGCCTGTTTTAATGACAAGCCCCAGGGGTAGCACAGGGACAAAAATGATCATTGGGATCCTTCAATTAGAAACATGATAACCCAAACCCATGTGGAACAGATGCAGGCGAGCCCGGGACACTGGCGTGTTACCGGGACTCAGAAGCACTGGTTTAGGGAGCATCAAGCGGCGTAGCCCCCGGCACATGGCCCAGAGCTAAGGCCACTGGTCCAGCGGTAGGAGTTGCCCGTAGGCACACATCTCAGATCAGATTTCCTCCCCCAATCATTAATTAATCAAATTGAAGAAAATAAAAAAAGCTAATCTGACCTTAGATCAGAGACTTGTGGTAATTTCATCCTACTTCTTCACAAGCATACATATGTCCATCACTTGGCCACCAACATTGTGGCTCACAGTGATCAGTCAGTCAGTTAATGGAAGTAGCCGTTGTGGTGATGCAGGCGTAAACATCTAGACACTGCCTGGGTCTTCAATCGGAGCACAGGCCACTACAAAGAGTCAGGGATGCAGCGAGCGGAGAAAACAAGATGACAAGCAGCAGATTGTCAGAGTAGTAGAGAGGAGGCCAGGCTACTGACTGTTCCAGGCATCGGCAGTGTTGCAAATGGCATCTTATTCCCTACAGAGAACTACTTTCGACCAGGGCTCATAGGGTGCCATTAGGGACAGAACCGAGGCCAGACTAGTGACGGGTCCTGCCGCTGAGAATGTTCTGCCAAGCTGCTCTGTAGTTTATTCCGCCTGTTTGTTTGGTGTTTGGCTGCAGAGCGCGCGTCGGCCCTGTCCTAATCTCTCCCGTTTAGTCGGAGTACAGCTTTCATGACTCACTCCTAACTAATTTGTCTCCAATGGTGACAATCCCGCCCTTCTAGCTCTCCATTAACCTCCCCCCGGTATCCCCCCCACCCACTACCCTCACTCTCCAGCCCTTTTTATCATCTCTAACTACACAAGTTTCAGCTCACTGTCAGTGGTGTCCGAGTCATTGCTGCTGGTGGAGTATTTTCTTCTCTTCTTCTCACTCTCCATCTGTTAGGGAAGAGAAGAAGAGACACATCAGTATACAGCAGCAATCACAGTACAGGCTACAGTTACTATACTGCGAGAGTCAAACTAGACCACAGAGTGAGTGAGTGAGTGAGTCTGAACTAGAGAGAGAAAAAGAAGCAGAGATGAGCAAAGAGAGAAAGCAGCAGAGAGAGAGAGAGCGCACGCGAGAGACAGAGCGGTGGTTATAACACAGGGGAAGGGCGAGACTTTATGAGGATATCTGCTCTGTAGATATGCATGTCTGATTCCCCCATCAATCCACAGAAAGAGTACAGTGAGCCAGCAAAAGACAACTAGAGGAAAAAGCGGGTTATGGCCTTCAATGACTGAGCGCAGATTTATGTGGCCATAAAACAGGGCTTTTCCCTCTTATATTGGGCTCTTCCTGTTGCCTTGCTCAGCCTGCCGTAAACTTTACTAGTGACATTTAGACTTCGAAATAGAGCTGCCTCTCATACTCCCTGTGCTTTAGAATAACTTGCTACGTAGTGGTGAGTACATAATGGACTTCCTCTGTCTGGCTTCGCTGGAGGTTCAGTGACCGAGGTATCCCTCAGGGATGTGTTGTTTTTCCTTTATTGTTTTACCCTCAGTGTCATATCAAAGACATAGAGAAAGCAATAAAAGTGGGTGGTGGGAGTCATGTTTCATACTGTAGGTTGAAGACAGCGACTCATCGCCTCCCCTCCACATCAGAGGGGAAAAACACTGGCGTGCCTGACCGACAGCTTTTCAACGGGGAAGAAAACCTGTGTGATTTTCCCTTTCCCCCCCCCCCCCCCCCCCTATTTTTCTCCATCAAACAAAATCCTTGTTAAGATTGAGACATTTCCATGGCCATGGAGAGGAAGAAGTCTGTGCTAGGTGCCAAAGAGGAATAACAGATGTATAAAGAATGCATTTTCCACTTCAACATTTTTTTTTTTTATCCAGTGTGAGATCCATTTTCAGTTAAAACTCTTAAAATGCAGAGCAGGATTCCCCCAGAGGTGCTGTACTGTAGGAATGGAGGAACAGTCCTGCAGGAGGCGTCCCCTTGGTGACGACTTCGCACCATAAAACAAACGAAGTGCTCCACAGCACAGAGAGATCTAAATCAAACTGTATGTCACACGCTGCAAATACAACAAGTGTAGACAATCCGTGAAATGCTTACTTAACAAGCCCTTAACCGACAGTGCAGTTCAAGAAGAGTTAAGAAAATATTTAACAAATAAATGAAAAAAATAACACAATAGCGAGGCTATATACAGGGGGTACCGGTAACGAGTCAATGTGCGGGGGTACAGGTTAGAGGTCATTTGTACATGTAGGTAAGGGTGAAGTGACTATGCATAGATAATGAACAGCGAGTTGCAGCAGTGTAAAAACAAATGGGGGGGGGGGGGGGGCAATGTAATAGTTTATTTACAATTGTATTAATTTTATTATTGTTCCGCAGTCTTATGGCTTGGGGGTAGAATCTGTTAAGAAGCCTTTTGGACCTAGATTTAATGATCAGGTACCGCTTGCTGTGTGGTAGCAGGGAGAACAGTCCATGACTTGGGTGACTGGAGTCTGACAATTTTATGGGCTTTCCTCTGACACCACCTATTATATAGGTCCTAGATTGCAGGAAACTTGGCCCCAGTGATGTTTATTAACAGTGAGAGTCGCAGAATGGTGAACTTAACTAAACGACGGAGAGTTTTGACTGTGTGATATTAGATTGCTTCTTGTGTAAATATTGTAGCGCCTTATGGTCAGATGTCGAGCAGTTGCCATACCAGGCGGTGATGCAACCGGTCAGGATGCTCTCGATGGTGCAGCTGGAGAACTCGTTGGCATACCATGCCTTGCAGTGGCCAAGATGGATTACATTACTGCCCTGTGACATCACAACTCCCCCCCTTTTCACGCATGCCTCAAATCACCAACTTCCGAATGGCGGCACGGCATAGCAAAACTGGCAGTGCCACTCCATCTGTAGTGGTAATGGGAGTAGAAGTGATAGTATTGTGTACTCATGCCTGCTCTTGCTACACAGAGAGGAGAGCAGACGGGCCAAAACAACGCCGGGTCCTTCCCACAACACAGAGTCCTTCCATGGAGTCACCACACAGGGCTGTGGCCCTTAGCTCTGCTGCCCCGGTGGTGTGTGTGTGTGTGTGTGTGTGTGGCACAGAGGCGCCCACTCTCCAGACCCTCACACACAAACCTCTGACTCACTCACTGGGGAGGGCTGTGTGATGACTGAGCTGCATGGATGGAGAGGCCGCAGGCTAAAAAGGCTGCATCCCAAAACTGTCTGCCAGTGCCAAAGGGGGCTGCCCGGTCATTTCTGTGTGTGTGTGTGTGTGTGCTTGGTCTTTCAGAGTGCTGAGAGATGACTGCCAAGCCCATTAGATGGCTAATTCTGACACCGAGCCTCTGAAATGGATACAGTTACTGCCCGCCTGTCCTGCCTGCCCCGTCTGCCTGCCTTGCCTGCCTTGCCCCGCCTGCCCCGTCTGCCTGCCTTGCCTGCCCCGTCTGCCTGCCTTGCCTGCCCAGTCTGCCTGCCTGCCTGCCTTGCCTGCCCAGTATGCCTGACTGCCTTGCCTGCCCAGTATGCCTGACTGCCTTGCCTGCCTGCCTTGCCTGTCCAGTCTGCCTGCCTGCCTTGCCTGTCCAGTCTGCCTGCCTGCCTTGCCTGTCCAGTCTGCCTGCCTGCCTTGCCTGTCCATTCTGCCTGCCTGCCTAGCCTGTCCAGTCTGCCCTTTCTGTCCATCAACAAGCCACTTTCAGGTCCCAGGATAGAGGGAGAGGATGCCTTGGCATTTACAGCACTAACAGTCAGGCAGCTGATATGTCATTAATAACAGGCACCAATCTGCAATTACCACACACACACACAGAATGACCAAGCATTTGTTCAGAATCCAGTAGGTCAGGCTGTTTGATGAAGAATCCCTGCATTTAAATTGCTTCATAAACATCTCTCTGGGGCTGACTGTTTCTGAGGCTGGTTTGTGACAGCCAGTGTGTGTGTGTGTGTGTGTGTGTGTGTATGAAGGGGAGATGCAGCAGTGTCATTAGGCTGGTTTAAACAAGATGCCAATGTGTAAAAAGAGCCACTGGCAAAACTGCCAGAGAGCCAGGCAACCAAGCTCCACTCTCCCTCGTTCTTATTTTACTGACAGTCCTTTTCCTCCTCTCTCCCTCTATGGAAAAAGCAGAGGGGAGGGGAGAGGAGGGTGTATGCAACATGAGTGTTGGGTGCATTGTGCAGTGTTAATGCTGTGTGTACAAAACAAGGCAGCAACAAGGCAGGCGAAGAGGGAGCAGTGTATCACTGCAGTACCCCTGGGAGACCGATCCCCCGCCCGCCTCTGCCTCCCCGGAACGCAACGAAACGGCAAGTCGGCTATTTTTGGAGAAGGAGAGGGGTGTAGTGAGGACAGATGGGGAGTTCTAGCAGAGAGAAAGCGAGCGTGAGAGAGGGATGGCAGAGGTTGAGAGAGAGAGAGCGCGCGCGCATGTCAGAGGAGAGGAAGAGAGCAGTGTGTTCGTAGTAGTTGTGGCGTAAACCACCCTGTAGCCCAGCAGGGGTTGTGATGCTCTGGGAGCCTCTGAATGAGGCAGCTATGGCTCTGAATGACATGATCACAGGCACAGCTGTGCAGAGTCATGGAGTCTTTACCCCAGCTAGAACACACAGAGAGAAAGGCAACAAAAAAATAACACACAAAAGCATACAGACAAACACACATACAGTGCACAAGTTGCACACGGTACACACACACGAACATGAATTAAAGATATGATCTAGAATTTATCTAAAAACCCTCATCTCTCCTCTCCACACACCAACGAAAACCTAGAAGGAGGAAAAAAGCCTAAGGGAGGGGGGGTGGGGGTCTCATTCAGAGAGCATCCAGCACACCTGTCGTATGGGGGGGAACACAAAATAAGAGGTCTTAGAACAAGAAAATGCACACTCTATTACTGGTACACACGGCAGAAGAGGAACTGAGACGGTACAAGAGCTCCGTGCCAGCATATTCATTTGAATTTGTTTTGGCGCGATCCAGTGCCTTCAGAAAGTATTCAGACCCCTTAACTTTTACCACATTGTTACATTACTTCTCACCCCCCCCCCCCCATCAATCTACAAACAATACCCCATAATGACAAAGCAAAAACTGGATGAGAAACTTTAGCTAATTTATAAAAAAATAAAAATATTACATTTACATAAGTATTCAGACCCTTTACTCAGTACTTTGCTGAAGCATCTGTGGCAGCGATTACAGCCTCAAGTCTTCTTGGGTATGACGCTACAAGCTTGGCATACCTGTATTTGTGGAGTTTCTCCCCTTCTTCTCTGCAGATCCTCTCAAATTCTGTCAGGTTGGATGGGGAGCGTTGCTGCACAGCTATTTTCTGGTCTCTCCAGAGATGTTCGATCGGGTTCAAGTCCGGGCTCTGGCTGGGCCACTCAAAGACATTCAGAGACTTGTCCCGAAGCCACTCCTGCGTTGTCTTGGCTGTGTGCTTAGGGTCATTGTCCTGTTGGAAGGTGAACCGTCGCCCCCAGTTTGAGTTCTTGAGGGCTCTGGAGCAGGTTTTCATCATGGATCCCTCTGTATTTTGCTCCGTTCATCTTTCCCTTGATCCTGACTAGTCTCCCAGGCCCTGCCACTGAAACACATCCCCAAAGCATGATGCTGCCACCACCATGTTTCACCGTAGGGATGGTGTCAGGTTTCCTACAGACGTTATATTTGGCATTCAGGCCAAAGAGTTCAATCTTGGTTTCATCAGACCAAAGAATCTTGTTTCTTATGGTCTGAGAGTCCTTAGGTGCCTTTTGGCAAACTCCAAGCGGGCTGTCATGTGGCTTCCGTCTGGCCACCCTACCATAAAGGCCTGATTGGTGGAGTGCTGCTGAGATGGTTGTTCTTCTGGAAGGTTCTCCCATCTCCACAGAGGAACTCTAGAGCTCTGTCAGAGTGACCATCGGGTCCTTGGTCACCTCCCTGACCAAGGCCCTTCTCCCCCGATTGCTCAGTTTGTCCGGGCGGCCAGCTATAGGAAGAGTCTTGGTGGTTCCAAACTTATTCCATTTAAGAACGATGGAGGCAACTGTTCTTGGGGACATTCAACGCTGCAGAAATGTTTTGGTACCCTTCACCAGATCTGTGCCTCGGCACAATCCTGTCTCGATGCTCTAGAGACAATTCATTTGACCTCATGCCTTAGTTTTTACTTGTACATGCACTGTCAACTGTGGGACCTTGTATAGACAGGTGTGTGCCTTTCCAAATCGTGTCCAATCAATTGAATTTATCACAGGTGGACTCCAATCATGTTGTAGGAACATCATAAGGATGATCAATGGATACAGGATGCAACATAGCTCAATTTCGAGTCTCATAGCAAAGAGTCGGAATACTTATGTAAATAAGGTATCTGTTTTTAACACATTTGCAAAAAAAAATCTAAAAACCTGTTTTTCGTCATCATTATTCATCATTATTTGGTAATGTGTAGATTGCTGGAGATTTGTATTTTATCCCTTTTTAGAATAAGGCTGTAATGTAACGTGTAAATGTGGAAAAAGTAAAGTGGTCTGAATACTTTCCAAATGCCTGGATCGCAAGAATCAAGTTACTTTATTATAAATCCTTTTTCCTCCCCAATCTCATAGTATCCAAATTGGTAGTTACAGTCTTGTCTCATCGCTGCAACTCCCGTTACGGGAGAGGCGAAGGTCGAGAGCCGTGCGTCCTCCGAAACGCAACCCGGCCAGGCCACACTGCTTCTTGACACAACGTCCACTTAACCCGGAAGCCAGCCGCACCAATGTGTCGGAGGAAACACCGTACACCTGGCGACCATCTAGTCAAACGGCTACCCAGACTATTTGCATCCCCCCCCCACACCACTGCCACTCTCTGTGGTCATCTATGCATAGTCACTAATAACTCTACCTACATGTACATACTACCTCAACTCACCGGTACCCCAGCACATTGACTCTGTACCAGCACCCCCCTGTATATGTAGTTGTTTTTTACTGCTGCTCTTTAAAATTACTTTTCTTCTTGTCCATATTTGTTTTTAAACTGCACTGTTGGTTAGGGGCTCGTGAGTAAGCATTTCACTGTAAGGTCTACCAACGCCTGTTGTATTCGGCGCATGTGTCTAATACAATTTGATTTGACCATGTCAGCGTGCATTGCACCCGGCCCTCCACAGGAGTGTGCGATGGGACAGGAACATCCCTGCCGGCCAAACCCTCCCCTAACCCGGACTGCGCTGGGCCAAATGTGCGCCGCCCCATGGGTCTCCCGGTCGCGGTTGGCTGCGACAGAGCCTGCATCGCAGTGTTAGCTGTACTACTAGAGAACCTGGCTCGAGTCCAGGCTCTGTCGCAGCCAACCGCGACCGGGAGACCCATGGGGCGGCGCACGTTTGGCCCAGCGCAGTCCGGGTTAGGGGAGGGTTTGGCCGGCAGGGATGTTCCTTAGTCCACTGCGCCACTCGGGAGGCAGAATCAAGTTGGTATTTTCATGAGCATTTATGTCCACTTCTTCTCATGTTGTCTTTTTGGTCTCGTCTCCGTCGGCTGCGATTGTGCACCTTCCCATTCTTTCACACACACACACACACACACGTGATCACTTCCTCCTCTCTGACAAGCGGTTTCAACTTATTTGTATTTGAGATTCTGTCCAACGAAATCAATCATATGGACACCGAAAGACAAACATTATTTTACTGAAATAGAGAAGTTACCCTTTTTATGTCTCAACTCCTCAAACTGCATGCAGAGCAGACACTACTAAAACAGGAGTATCAACGGACATTCATTCTGGAAAATGTCTGCTCAGTTTGTTGCGTGCAGCACTGCTCTACCGCTAGCTATATTTTAGCCAAAAGACTGTTACACTAACTAGAGGTCGACCGATTATGATTGTTCAACACCGATACAGATTAAAATCGGCCGATTTTTTTATTTGTAATAATGACAATTACAACAATACTGAATTAACACTTATTTTAACTTAATATAAAACATAAATAAAATCAATTTAGCCTCAAATAAATAATGAAACATGTTCAATTTGGTTTAAATAATGCAAAAACACAGTGTTGGAGAAGAAAGTGCAATATGTGCCATGTAAAAAAGCTAACGTTTAAGTTCCTTGCTCAGAACATGAGAACATATGAAAGTTGGTGGTTCCTTTTAACATGAGTCTTCAATATTCCAAGGTAAGATGTTTTAGTTAATATAGTATTTATAGGACTATTTCTCTCTATACCATATGTATTTCATATAGCTTTGACTATTGGATGTTCTTATAGGCACTTTATTATTGCCAGTGTAACAGTATGGCTTCCGTCCCTCTCCTCTCCCCTACCTGGGCTCGAACCAGGAACACATCGACAACAGCCACACTCGAAGCATAGTTACCCATCGCTCCACAAAAGCCGCGGCCCTTCCAGAGCAAGGGGAATAACTACTCCAAATCTAAAAGCGAGTGACATTTGAAACAGTATTAGCGCACACCCAGCTAACTAGCTAGCCATTTCACATCGGTTACACCAGACATTAGGCTGATAGGCTTGAAGTCATAAACAGCACTGTGCTTGCGAAGAGCTGCTGGCAAAACGCACGAAAGTGCTGTTTGAATGAATGACTACGGGCCTGCTGCTGCTCAGTCAGACTGCTCTATCAAATCAGACTTATTATAAGATAATAACACACAGAAATACGAGCCTTTGGTCATTAATATGATCGAATCCGGAAACTATCATTTCGAAAACAAAACGTTTATTATTTCAGTGAAATACGGAACCGTTCGGTATTTTATCTAACGGGTGGCATCCCTAAGTCTAAATATTCTTGTTACATTGCACAACCTTCATGTATGTCATAATTACATAAAATTATTGTAAATTAGTTCGCAATGAGCCAGGCAGCCCAAACTGTTGCATATACCCTGACTCTGCGTGCAATGAACGCAAGAGAAATGACAATTTCACCTGGTTAATATTGCCTGCTAAATTGGATCAGTAGTTATAACTAGTGATTATGATTGATGGTTTTTTATAAAATAAGTTTAATGCTAGCTAGCAATTTACCTTGGCTTACTGCATTTGCATAACAGGCTCTTGGAGTGCAATGGTTAGAGCGTTGGACTAGTTAACTGTGCGGTTGCAAGATTGAAACCCCTGAGCTGACAAGGTGAAAATCTGTCGTTCTGCCCCTGAAGAAGGCAGTTAACCCACAGTTCCTAGGCAGTCATTGAAAATAAGAACGTGTTCTTAACTGACTTGCCTAGTTAAATAAAGTTTTTTTTTATTTTTTATATAAAATCGTAAATCGGCGCCCAAAAATACCTATTTCCGATTGTTATGAAAACTTGAAATTGGCCCTAATTAAAATCGTCCATTCGGATTAAATCGGTCGACCTCTAATACTAACTAGCTAGGCTGTGTATTATAAAAACGTGCAATAAGCATGAAACAATTATAAGGAATTGCCAACTAATTCTCATTCTGAGAAATAAGGTAGACCACTTGATTTCAACATCTGAACAAAGTGGACAGTAACACGCTGTTCAAACAGTTGGAGAAAGACAGGAGGGTCTACTCATAACAGTTCCAAATGTTCTCCCTTGTTAGCACATACATACATACATAAAATATAAAATGTGAAAATTTGCTGGTCGCTCACTAGCATGTGGGCTTGTGGTGCTTAAAAGATTGTTCATGAGACCGGTGTTTTATTGCTATTGAGACACAGCCGTGTGTACTTAGCCTCTAAATCCATGATATGTTTGTTGCTCATTTTGCTTGCTGCCTGCTCCCGAGGGTGCATTTGGTCTGTGGCCCTTCCATGGCTACATTGTGTGGCATAGTCGTAGGCTACTCTCCCATGAGGATTCTGCTGCGGTTTCAAAATGGCACACTTATCACTATTCAGTGCACTAATTTTGACCCTAACTAATAGGATGCCATGTTGGGACACAACCATTCCCTCACGGAATGACCTCAGCAGCGACCCTAGGGGACCAGCCCAACATATGAACAACAAAAATATCACGGATTTCCTTTAACATCACCTTCACGGCTCCGGTCCAGCCACAGGTATTAAGACAATATTTATTGACGCTGCTGCATTATGGGGGGAAAAAAATAACATAAGTAAAGAGGTGGAAGCAGGAAGGGGGGTGGGGGGGGGGGCAGAACCAAATCATTTTCTACAGTCTCTCTCTCGCTCCCTCTCCTGACAGTGCTGACAAACAATGAAAGGGACCTGAGTGCCAAAACAAGGGAAGAGGGAGAGGAGGGCTGTTGCAGGAGGAAAAGAGGAGATTAATCCCCCTGCTCTCACCTCCCCTGCCATCAGGAGTTCATTAGCCCCAGTGAGGGATGGAGGAGTGCACATTGCCCTTCACTCACACTAACACGGGCCTGGCTACCTCCCTGTTTATCTTCCTCCTCCCACCACCACCACCCTGTTTACCCCCCCTACCCCTCATTTACAACAGGGGCCCAAGCAAGCATATGTCCAACCATTTAAGTTTCCTGGCTGGACACTTGTGTTACCTTGAGGTGAATAAAGAGTTAAAACCTAGGGGACCGACTGTTGTTTATCGTTTCCTTTCATTCCCAAATTGTGGCCTTTACCATTTGTTGCAATCAGAGAATGAACGCTGCTTTTTGGATGTGTATCCTTGTAAAAGGGTTGGTGTTGTGTTGATTATTAGCGGACAGCAGTAAATACAGATACCAACCCAAAGCTTGGTGCTTTTTAAAGACGCCTTGCTTTACAGAGGCTACTGACTGGTGTAATCAGGCACTGCCGGCAGACATAAAAATGGACCGTTTTTCAAGCCTTTTCATGTGCCGGGAAACTAGAGATGCTGGGTAATTTACCTGGCTTTGATGCAAGGTGAAAAGGGCAGGGGGAAAAAGACAGCCACCTGACAACCACCGACTGTATCACCATCAGCAAAGCCTCCGATTACCTTCTTGAACAGGCTGGGGACTTGCGTTCTATCCCAAGGTCTGGTACACAGTTTGCGTCCCCAATGGCATCAATTTATAGCGCACTACTTTTTTGTATTTTTATATAAAGGGCCCATAGGGCTCTGGTCAAAAGTAGTGCACTATGTAGGGAATATGGTACCATTTGGGACAGAACCAGTAGTTTGACAAGTGTCATTTGTTCAGTACCACTGACTGCCACAGGAGCTGGGCTTTATTATTTCCCTTATTCAGAAGGACAGTGTCAAAGAAAGCATGAAAAGCTGTTATTCCAAAAAAGCCTTTTGAAATGTGTTGCATGTATGTTTGTTTAGCTTGTGTGTTTTGTGTTCCAGTCCTGCATCACAGCCGAGGGGAAAAGAGAAAAAAAATAATAAAACTACATTTTCCATTCCTCCTGCATCATACCCTGCTCCGCAATTATATTTCAATAACAATTCGTGAGTCACCGGGCCGGGTGAAAGACATTCATCTCCTGGCGTTTCCAGAGATTTCATCCGCCCTCTGCCCACTGAACAGCAGGCTCCCACTGAGACCTTGACAGGCTCAGTTAATGAGCATCCATTCCAGGCCACAGCAGGGCCATCCGCAACAGAGAACACACACACACACACACAGAGACATGAAAGCACACACAAACGTTCTTACATAAACATGATGCATGCACACGCTTACACACAAACAAGCATGCAAGTACATGGTCACACACGCACAGGCTACAACACACACCGCTACACATGTAAGGAGAAAAACAGCCAAGGACGATGAAATGAGCTCAAGCCAACAACCATCCCTATTCACGAGAATGCCTTACCAAGAGAGAACAAAAACGTACAAAATAGGGACCAATTCGAGGTAAAAAAGGAGTTGGAGCACCACACAACAACAAAAAGGTGAACAGGTGACTGACGTTGACGGCAGTTTGTCGTGGAAACGTCAGTCACCTGTTCGCATCGTATACAATGGATTAGCGTTTGACTAGTAACCGAAAGGTTGCAAGATCGAATCCCCGAGCTGAGAAGGTAAACATCTGTCGTTCTGCCACTGAACAAGGCAGTTAACCCACTGTTCCTAGGCCTTCATTGAAAATAAGAATTAGTTCTGAACTGACTTGCCTAGTTAAATAAAGGTTTAAAAAAAGTGGAACATAAATAAATCACTTCCTCTTCCTTTGCTGAAGCGCAAATGCCCACCTAGACTCTTACCCTTCCTATTCCTTTCCCCCTGCGTGGATGTCATTTCCCTCCCTTGACACGTAGCAGTAACACACACACACTGCTTGGGGAGGTTACTGAGGCGAGTGTGTGTGTACAGTTGGAGAGATGTTAAAATGACATGAGCAGCAGTCAGTGACTCCATTCATGAAACCCCTGTGGAGTAGCTGTTAATACCATACTGCAGATCATGTGAGGTACTTGCCCCCTTTTTTCAATCAGAGAGTGCTACTAACACACACATACGCAGATTAGGAGCCCGCCCACACATGCACCTGTAACATAGATTACTAACACACATGTACACACTCAACCGAGCGACCCCCACCTCCCCCCTCTATGTAATCAACTGTGTTTTTCTAGGTAAGAGTATCTGACCGAGAGAGAGAGATGCACTTCCTAACTTCCTGCCAAATGTATGACTATATTAGACACGTAAACTATATACACACACACAAAAGTATGTGGACACCCCGTATAAATCAGTGGATTCGGCTATTTCAGCCACACCTGTTGCTTACAGGTGTATAAAAATCGAGCACACAGCCGTGCAAACTCCATAGACAGACATTGGCAGTAGAATTGCCTTACTGAAGAGATCAATGACCTTCAGCGTGGCACAATCATAGGATGCCACCTTTCCCTGTTTCAGCATGACAATGCCCCCGTGCACAAAGCAAGGTCCATACAGAACTGTTTTTTCAAGATCGATGTGGAAGAACTTGACTGGCCTGCACAGAGCCCTGACCCGCATCAAACACCTTTGGGATGAATTAGAACGCCGACTGTGAGCCAGGCCTAATCGCCCAACATCAGTGCGACCTAACAAATGCTCGTGGCTGAATGGAAGCAATTTTCCAATATCTAGTGGAAAGCTTTCCCAGAATAGAGGAGGCTGTTATAGCGGAAATGGGGGGGGGGGGGGCAACTCAATATTAAATACCCATAATTTGGAATTAGATGTTCGACGACCAGGTGCCCACATACACTACATGACCAAAAGTATTTCCCTCAGATTACACAGACCCACAAAGAATTCGAAACACAACTCAAATTTTGATAAACTCATATCTACTACCACAGTGTGCCATCACAGCAGCAAGATGTGACATCTTGCCACAAGAAATGAGCTACCAGCGAAGAATAAACTCCATTGTAAATAGAACCTATATTTATCAGTTTATTTATTTCCCCTTTTGTACTTCAACTATTTTCACATTGTTACAACACTGTACATAGCCATAATATAATATTTGAAATGTCTATTAGTTTGAAACTTGTGAGTGTAATGTTTACTGTTCATTTCAGTTTTGTTTATTATCTATTTCAATTGCTTTGGCAATGTAAACATGTTTCCCCATGCAAATAAAGCCCTTTGAATTTAAATTTAATTGAGAGAGCGCTCTTATGCCCCCACACCATGACTCATCTCCTGTTTCATGGGGGGGGGGGGGTCCCAACATGATTCAGACTTAATTGATTCAAGGAAGGGACCAGTTCAATTACATGTGTGCAATAAGAGGAGCAGGATGGATTGCGCAGTCTACTACTCTAAATCACTGGAGGTAATGGATTGTAAGAAATGTTTACTTCTTTGTTTGTTGTTAAAGAGGACCATGAATACATAATAACATTTGGATGTACTCGAGGTTATGTGCTGTAAAGTAAACTTCACATACATTGGCACCCCCCATAACAAACCAAAACCCCTCTCCCAATTAGAACTGAAAATATAAAATGTGAGCCCCCCCACAACTATCAAAGATTTCAGCGCGTGGCACTTACGAGAGTCTCAATGTGTAATTCAAAACACTGAAAATATCTTGACCCCAAATACATCTGATTATGAACAGTTCTCGTTTCTTAAAATGGGAACATCAAGATGCTGCTCTGTCCCCTCTACTCGCCATGCGCAGCACCAACACCCCCCCCCCCCCCCCCCCCCACCGATCTATGAGCACAGAGTTTCTGAAGGTAAACAATAGCCACTCCCCCTACAGTTAGAACTGCACAGCGAGAGCCAGGGAGGGGAGAGGGAGAGGAGAGTTAACAAGCTTGTTCTAATTCTTAGATAGGTGCGTGCTTAGCCTTCCGAAATACACACTCCACTTCTTGGGAACGCAATTGGCATTCACGTGCGATTTCAAACCCACAAGCGAGCGACACTGGATGGCGACAGTAACTTTAGACAAATCCAGTTTTATAGCGCAATCGTTATTACCAAAAATTCTGCTCATTTGATATTTTCAACGGGCAGATAATATCCGATCACTCGTCATTAGCCCAGCATGTGCATTTTCAGCGCCATATGTTGGCGAGACGCGGTCCCTCGCGTCACACACACTTGCACGACTCATGCATAAGTTGTCAATAATTGCTTCGAATTCAACAAAATAATTAATTAGCCATTTGTTTCACTGAAGCATGTTACGCAAGAGCACCTCAGGAAAATCCCGCTACCGTAATTATTTCATAACAGCGGTGAACATAGCTATGACCGCCCGCCTGTAAATAATACTCGCTGCGTAGTTGGCGTTGCTAACATTGCTTGTGAACTGGGACCTGACATTTTCATATTTTCGAAAATAAGAAGTTGCAGTTGAACGTTCTTCTCGTTAACTATTTGTGTGGCTATCACAACCATCTGACCCACATGCACTAACGTTACACATTTCACTACCAGCTCTGGAAGTGTGCTTTTTCCCCCCTGTGCTAACGTTACATGCTACTACTGTACTTCTTGGGGGAAGAAACCAAAATCGAACCTACCTTTTTACCTTGATTGCAGTCAGCTTCCGATGGCGAAAACGTCCTCGACTCTGGACGATGAGAAATCACGAAATCATTTGAAGTTAACCACATGTAGTGACAGTGAATTTCACGGTGGTCAAATTCCAGTGCAACTACCCTAGCTAGTTAGCTAGTTAACGTTAGCCCACCGACTATCCACGTTGGTGACAGGACGTGCCTGCGAGGCTGTGGTGACAGCACGTCGATCAGATGCTCTCCCAAGAGAGTCCAAATAAAAAGTAGCAATTTACTAATTTAATCCATTATAAAGTCTATCCGGCAGCATAACATTATTACACAAAACTGCGATGGCCGCCTTCGCAGTTATCAGCTAAATACAGTTAAATGTAGCTAACTGTTAGCTACCTTTAGCAGACTTTTGGAGTATCATCCGTAAATCCAAATTGTCTAACGGCTTGCAAGATAGCCTCGAGCTGCAGCCAGCAAGTCAGTTCTAATGTAAGCTAAAGCTATGCCGGGTATAGCAAGGTAAGCTAACAAATCTAATTTTCAAAGCCATGTCGCATTTGAAAATAGTCCAATGTGATATATCCCCCAGGTCCCGATTTGTCACGTGAGTGTGTTTTCAGATCCAGTAGGGGAGAAGAAAAAATATATATATGTGCTTCATTTTCATGGAATGAAATGTTGCAAGCTAGTTTCGAGACGTTCTGCCGGAAAAACCCAGTCGCCTGCCCATTCGTTTCCCCTCTTGCCCGCTCATGTTCTCCCTCTTGTGCGAGGGTTCTGCAACCTCACAACAAAAATAAGCTCCTACTTTAAACTCTTTTGGCGCCATATTAATGACGTACTTTACATTTTGCCGTTACTGAAAGCCGATTCAAATGTCTTTACGATGGGTTCATTTCGCCAAAAACCTGACATGGAAATCAAATGGAATTATATTCTTCACCTATCACTCGTTTGAAAGTGAACGCCACCGTTTAGTGTAAGCGGTTTGTTAAATCGGGTAATATCTGCTCAATAATTGGGCATTTACCGAGAAAAAAAATGGGCTATTCATATTTCCTTTCGTAATAAGAAAGACATTGAAGAAACGTGGAAATAACGTTAGGCTTACTTTCAAACGTTTTTCATAGCCTATTTCAATCCACGCCAAGCCATGCTGTTAGTTCACACAGACAAGTGATATCAATTCCACAGCATTTGCTACTTTCTATTAGGAGTGATCTGTATTTTGCCGGATCTCCACCAGTCTAGGTTGAAGATTAAAAAAAGGGACATTGTACAATTCCCATGCAGAAGCGTTCGAAAATAAACAAAATCATTGGACCTGGGCCGGAGCGAAATTGAATAGAAGTGAATACCATTACAGAAAGTTCGACATCAAACGCTCTGCATGGAATTATTGGATTGTCTTAACCTTAGTATATTTTCCGGTGAGGGTTACTGTGTATCTGGTAGTAATCGCACGCACCTTCATGTAAATGCGCGTGGCCACCCAGCCAATGATGCATGGCAGTATTTTTTTTCTATATCAATGATTGTTGTTGTGTTTCTGACATCATATATTTGCACCCTTGGCACGCATTTCTAAAAAAAAAATATATATATATATATATATATATATATACAAGCGGGGCAGGCTTTTCTTTACCCATCTCACATAACCGCGGGAAGTGAGGGTGCACCCTCTGAAAAAATCTGAGGGGGAAAAAAACAGGTATTTTGGAAATAAATATTTTTTTCACATAAGTAGTGCCCTGGGCATTTAATTGTTCTGTATTAGTGTACCAATACCCCCCCCCCCCTCCCCCAAGTGAAATGATAGACACACTAGCTTTTTCTGGCACAGATTCAAAATTGCTGTAGCAGCCTGCCCCGCACCACAGGTGGATTAAGTCCCTTGAGAAAACACACAATGCCACTCCATGGGTATTTGATTGTACTGACCGTTAATTTACTGTCTGCTGGACTCATCGTTTATTTAGCAGAAAATTCATCCATGCTGCAACATATATCATGTCTGTCCCAAATGCCAATCTATTCCCTATATACACTTTAAAGGGAATATGGTGCCAAATGGGACGCAACCCTCCTCTCATTAGAAGGGCCTGTGTAAGTGTACGTTGTGGTTCTCTTTCATTCAAGGTACTGTATGTCCTTTCGGTTTGATTGTGGCATCCAATAGGCTTTTGATTAGGCCAGGCCAGGGCATCCAAATGTCAGCTACCTACATCAATGCCACTGTATCTTATGATTGATAATATTACAACAAACTGCTTGTCGGGACTGGAGAATTGGTGCCATTTCTGATAGTTCAGAGGTTATTCTAGTGCAGCCTGACAAACCTGGGAGACTGTCAGACTGAAACACCTGCAGAAAGAAAGACAGATCCTCAAATTTGTTTCATTATGGTCTAGACTCCTAGAATTATCTAGGCCATCCGTTGATTTTTTACATTACAGCCCTTTCATGCTTTAAATCCCTATAGAGATCATCAGCACAGCAGTATTGTATAATGATATAGTACAGCCTTTAAAAATAACAGTGATTTAAAAGGGTACAATGTTTTAAACCGAGGTATGAAGATGTAATCATTGTCTCCTGAGTCAGAAACCGATGATTGAGATCTACTATCTCCATCTGTATTCAAGTCATCATGTGTTTTCCTTTACTTCTCTCATACTTGTCCCATTTGTGAGGCAGTGACCTTCTCAGGTTGCGTCCCAAATGGCTCCCTATTCCCTTATATGCTGCACTACTTTTGACCAGGGCCCATGTGATATTGGAGTGGGGGTACTTCTTCCTTGGCTCATTCCCAGCATGCTGCTGAAAAGGCTACCTGTTGTCTCCATGTCTCCCAATTACAGTTTTCTCTTGACTAAGCATACATTAGATGACTCATCAAAAATATGTGTTGCCAAGCCTCTTGGAACAGTGTATTATTTCAGCATCATTGTGTATTTTATGCTGAGTGAAGAGGTGTGCTATGTGGCTATAAACAGAATGGGGATCAAATGGGTTGTAACCTGCCCATATTTAACATAATCAAGATTGCAGATATTTTTGATGGAGATTGAGATAGGAATGTGTGCACCTCATTGTATTTTAACCACTGGGATTCCCCCTTCTAATGAGTGCACACACACCTACAAGCAGAAGTGGCAGAGGAGCGCTTTACGATCGGATGCTGAGCAGTTGCCATACCAGGTGGTGACGCAACCTGTCAGGATGGTGCAGCTGTAGAACTTTTTGAGGATCTGGGGACCAATACCAAATCCCATACTAAGTCTCCTGAGGGGGAAAAGGCATTGTCATGGCCACTTCATGACTTTCTTGATGTGTTTGGACCACGATAGTTTGTTGGTGATGTGGACACCAAGGGATTTGAAACTCTCGACCCGCTCCACTACGGCCCCGTTGATGTGAATGGGGGCGTGTTTGGCCCTCCTTTTCCTTTAGTCCACGATCATCTCCTTTGTCTTGCTCACATTGAGGGAGAGGTTGTTGTCATGGCACCACACTGCCAGGTCTCTGACCTCCTCCCTATAGGTTGTCTCATCGTTGTCAGTGATCATGGTGTTGGAGTCGTGCTTGGCCACGCAGTCATGGGTGAACAGTGAGTACAGGAGGGGACTAAGAACGCACCCCTGAGGGGCCCCAGTGTTGAGGATCAACGTAGCAGATGTGTTGTTGCCTACCCTTGTCATCTGAGGGCGGCCTGTCAGGAAGTCCAGGATCCAGTTGAAGAGGGAGGTGTTTAGTCCCAGGGTCCTTAGCTTCGAGATGAGCTTTCTTGGCACTATGGTGTTGAACGCTGAGCTCTAGTCAATGAACAGCATTCTCACATAGGTTCCTTTTGTCCAGGTGGGAAAGGGCAGTGTGATTGAGATTGCGTCATCTGTGGATCTGTTGGGGTGGAATGCGAATTGGAGTAGGTCTAGCGTTTCCAGGATGATGGTGTTGATATGAGCCATGACCAGCCTTTCAAATCACTTCATGGCTACCGATGTGAGTGCTACGGGGAGGTAGACATTTAGGCAGGTTACCTTCACTTTCTTGGGCATAAGGACTTTGGTGGTCCTCTTGAAATATGTATGTATTACAGACTCAGTCAGGGAGAGGTTGAAAATGTCAAAGAAGACACTTGCCAGTTGGTCCCCGCATGCTCTGAGTACACGTCCTGGTAATCCGTCTGCCCCTGCGGCCTTGTGAATGTTGACCTGTTTAAACGTCTTGTTCCCGTCGGCTACGGAGAGCGTGATCACGGAGAATAACCAAAAATGACCAATTAATATAAAATATTTGACACTGTGAAGGGGAGACTTCTCGAGATGTCAAGTGAAGTGACACCCTCCTCATAACAATTGAAGGGGAAGACCTACCTACATGTTCTATTACACTTTTGCCTTCATCCCCTGTCTTGTTTCATTCATACCTGTCAGGATGCTGTCCCAACCTGTTCATATAGACAGAGTGAGGTAGGGTGGTCTCCCTCAGAACTGACGGAATTGTAAAGTATTTCTTTCTGATCTAGTTCCTGGCATGTCTGTAAGGGGGGCCCTGATCACATGAAGAGGCAGCCAAGGATGTGTCAGTATGTTCTTGGATGGTTTCCATTCAACCCTGCCTTTGAAAAAAAAGGCCTTTATTTATTTTGGCCTGTAGCCTGGTAGTAAACCTGTAACCTGAGTTTGGGGTTGGGAAGATATCATTTATTTTTGATATGTCACAATGTTCATTTATAAAGGCTTTCTTTCTCTAAGGTCAAGTGACAAAATAGAATATAGGTTCTTACTGTATCTGATGTTTTTTTGGCAAATGGGTAAAGGAGTGATGTAAGAGTGATACTGTATATAGGTCACAGACTCGCAGTCCAAACAAAATGCTTTAGGTGGCATAGATTGTCATACCAGGTACACCCCCCTACATATTTATTTGGTCAGTTAAACTAAAACTTTTAATTGTGCTCTACTCCAGCATTTTGGATTTTAGATCAATTATTGTATGAGGCGACAGTACAGAATTTCAGCCTTTTATTTTAGGGTATATCCGTACATATCTGTTTTACTGTTTAGAAATTAAAGCACTTAATGTATCTAGTCCCCCCCCCCCCCCCCCCCATTTGAAGGTGCCATAAGTATTTGGACAAACTCATTTTTTAGTGTATTAAAGTAGACAAATGTTTTGTATGTTGTCCTATATTCCAACTCTCTTAGAAAAAAGGTGCTTTCTAGAACCTAAAAGGGTTCTTCGGCTGTCCCCATAGGATAAAACCTTTGAAGAACCTTTTTGAGTTCGTCGACTGACCCCATAGAAGAACCCATTTTGGTTCTAGGTAGAACTCTTTTACACAGAGGGTTCTACATGGAACCCAAAAGAGTTCTACCTAGAACCAAAATGGGTTCTTCTATGGGGTCAGTCGACCAAACTTTTGGAACCCTTTTTTCTAAAACTGCATTTCAGTTTGTTTTGGTTGTGTTTCAGATTATGTTGTGCCAAATAGAAATGGTCAAAAATCTATTGTGTCATTTTGGAGTCAGTGTTACTGTAAATAAGAATATAATTAATGTTTCTGAACACTTCTACATTAATGTGGATGCTACCATGATTATGGGTATATTTGTACACAGAGTCGGGTGTCAATATAATGATTTCCCCCAAAAATCATCCAGTAATCAATAGTAGTGCAGACATTTGGAAAATGTTGTTCTCTGTTCGGTCACAGGATGGCGCTGTAATAAATACTGGTACCACAGAGTTTCTAAACCCAGAGGCGCAACATCGCGAAACTTCCGGGGACGCTTGCGAAACAGACCAAACGGGGTTTGGCGTTCGAGAAGTCAATGAGAGAAGTGACAAATTCTTCCTTAGTTGTTAATTTCCTCGAAATCTAAAGGCACAACCTAGTTTCGAGCCAATGTATTAACTATTTAAATATATTATTACTTCAACCTCGTAAAAGTGACAAAGTGACACGTTTTCATTTTCGTAAAAAACTACTTTATATCGAAGGAGTGCCTTTGATTTGACAGTTTGCACATGCGCAGTTTGGTGCGAGACGACCGTTCTACGCATGAGTTTTGCTATCCAACGTCGCCATGACATCGCCAACAAGTATGGTCAAGGATTTCTATTATCACGAGAAGTGGGCTTTTTGCTGTTGTTCTTCTGTGGGTCAGTTTGAGGTTGTGATGAGTCTCACCCGATTTGAGAAGTTTGATGTGTCTCTTCGGAACATGGCACCCCTCGAGGGTAATATCTGGCGTTTCGTGGGAAGTCGTTGTTGCAGAGATTAAAAATATTCCTGGAGTGATTGACGCTCATCGGATGAATCGTGTGTTGAACGAATAAAAAGTGAAGAGCCTATCTGTTCTTTTGTGTTTTTATATGGAGTCTCTCAAGTGCAAACTACAGAGTCAGAGCATTTATTCCATGACCAATGCAGTGTTGATCATTGTAAAGCTTTTGGAAATGTTTCAAGTGTTTGCAGAAGGGAGAAGCCGAGATGTTCAACCAGTGGAAAAGATCATAGCATGTGTTTTAAAAGTGATGAAAATGTGACATGTTGCAATTATGGTGGGAACCATGAAGCCATGTCTTTGGGAATGTTAAAAGGGATGAAGGGTCGAATGGTGCTCCTGAAGAGTCAAATTGTGGTGTATAGGCCTTCAGTGACTCGTCAGGAGCACCATTCGAACCTTCATCCCTTTTAACAGGGGTTGCCATTCAACACAGGACCCAGATATGTTAAAGGTTAAGAAGGTGGTCTTTATAGCTATGGTGATGAATGGCACTGTCAATGTGGGGAATGGATATAATTATGGATGTGGCGGAACGGCTCCTGGGACTGTTGACTTCTCAGTGGAGGAGTTGCATGGAGGATAAAGGTAAAATAAATAAAAAATTGTCACAAACCGTACCACCCTCTCAGGTCATGGAGCCTGAGAAGGGAGATATGGAGATTTGAAGGAAGGAAAAAGTGGGAGGTTTTGGTTTTATCAATGTGTTTTTTTGATAGTTTTATTTTGGGTGGATTAAGTTAGTTTTCCCTATCACGTATGGGTTTTATTTGTACCTTGTTTTTTTCAACCCCGTCCAGTTGGTGGCGGTAATACACGTTTTGGGGTTGTAATCTGCCATAAAACCCATAGAAGAAGGGCATTTCTATTGGAGACTGAGTTTTAGCCGATCTTCAAGCAGGCTTTGACGTGCTGGGTCGTGCTGTATAAACACAACTTTTCACCTCATAAATGTTTTATATGGAATAATGGGTCGATATTCGATAGAAACAAGATGTTATTTTACCGTAACTGGTTCTCGAAAAACATTATCCTTGTCAGCCAATTAGATAGAATTAGTGGGAATCTATTTACACTTAGATAATTTATGGAAAGATACAACTTTAAGGTTTCAAGCAAGGAAAATGACACGAATAAAAGCTATACCTAGTGGGATAAAATATTTATTCTATAAATGCTATATTTAGTTAGGCTTCATCATTTGATGTGAACTGGAGCCATGCTTGGCTCACTCTTGGCTCTCCTTTAAGATTATCCATAGACTCTACCCATGTAATAGCTTGATTTCTAAATATATACCTGATGTTACAAGTGAATTAATCTATTGAACACATATTGTGTATTTGTTTACATAGTGATGTGTTCTGGACTGATGTAAAAAAATATATCTTGGCAACAAAATGCATTCCAATGGCCAATTTTGAAAGTTTGACATATTAGTTCACTACACTGATTCCACAATTGAACTCCAGTATGTCATACATGTATTTATTTTAGTAGGAAACATTCTTATACACAAACCAACATTTATGAAAAAAAAGGCCTTTTAAAAGAATAAAAAATCTGATTTGGAAAACTATTTAGAATCATAAAAAAATAAAACGTCTAAACAAATTATTCGCTACATGTCTATATTATTTCTCTGTGTAATCCCTCTGGCTGTTCTGGTTTTTGTGTTTTGCATGTTACTGTTTAATAATAATAAATAATAAAAACAAGTCTTAGCTGATCTTCATACTGTACTGTCTTTGCTGGGACTTTCGCATGAGCTTCCTGCCTTCCGCTCTGCAAGACGCAATTTTGTAGTACGGAAGCGTGCGTTACTTGTCGACATGGCCGAGGTGGAAATCGAGGAATTCATTGATCAAAACAGGCATTTGGCCACGCTTGTAGATACATATCGTGGCATCTCAGAGAGTGAAAAACACTGGAAGGCCAGGAGGGAATTCCTATTCAGAAATATAAACGACTTTGAGGACCCACACATTGACCAGCTGCTAGCATTGTCCATGGTATGGGCCAACAACGTGTTTCTTGGCTGTCGGTGAGTAAACAATAATACACTTAATGTGCATTGACTACCGGTACTTGAAATGTTATTTAGCTAAAATGCCTTCTAGCATAGCATCATGTAACTAATGTATGGCATGCAATGTAACTAACTTTTGTTTCTGCATGCTCTCTCAGATACAGTCCAGACCTCCTGGAGAAAATGAAGGAAATGGCTGAAGGAATTGTGGTGGAGGATGCCCCTATTTTCAAAACCAGAGATGAGATCATGAACAAACAGGTAAATTCTATTTCATCCCAAAATAATTCCTCATCTTTTTGTCATGTCTTAGACTAGTCCTTCCAACATATCACTTCCTCCTATCCGCTTCATTCAGGTCAGTGATCGCAGACACAGAGGCAAGGTAACACTGTTAGGACACACCACAATAACTATTCTCTCTCTCCCTCTCCTTCAGAAACGATGATTGGAGGACCTGGTCTGTTATGGATGGATTACCTTACTGTCCAACTTTCCTTTTACCAGATGCATAGGATTGTTTTCTTAACATGCAAGCTTATTGTTTTTTAATTGGGTATTACAACAAATGTAACATGAGCAATAACTTCTGAAACATTTTATACATTAAAATAATTGTAGTTGATTGGCCTGCTTCAATATCTAATGTACTTGACAATGGCCATTATCTGAATACCATGGCTGAGAACATGTTGCAAGAATAAACATTGTAAGGCCAGAAATATGCCATGTGATGATTTACGGGAGGGGTACAGAAAAGGGCTTTCCACGTGGTCTTCACACATTCCTCAGTTCTCCCTAATTATCCCAGAGTGAACTATCCTTGATTCCATGCCTTGCCTCCTTCTCAGAACCTCAGATCTTCTGCTCCAATGTGCTTTCTGAAGTCTATGCTGGTATATGGCCCTGGTGCTTGCCCACTGAGCAGTAAGGGGAACACTGCCCCCTGTCTGCCAGGGATGATCCAGACCAGTCTACTCTACTACTAAAATATAAACGCAACATGTAAAGTGTTGGTCCCATGTTTCATGAGCTGAAATAGAAAATCCCAGAAATGTCCCATACGCACAAACAGCTTATTTCTCTCAAACTTGTTTCCATCGCTGTTAGTGAGCATTTCTCCTTTGCCAAGGTAATCCATCCACCTGACAGGTGTGTCATCAAGAAGCTGATTAAACAGCACAATCATTATATAGGTGCGTCTTGTGCAGGGGACAATAAAAGGTCACTCTAAAATGTGAAGTTGTCACACAATGCCACAGATGTCTCAAGTTTTGAGGGAGCGTGCAAATTGACATGCTGACTGCAGGAATGTCCACCAGAGCTATTACCTGAGAGTTGAATGTTAATTTCTCTACCATAAGCTGCCTCCAATGTCGTTTTAGATCACTTGGCAGTACGTCCAACCAGCCTCACAACCGCAGACCACGTGTAACCACGCCAGCCCAGGACCTTCATATCCAGCTTCTTCACCTGCAGGATCGTCTGAGACTAGCCACCTGGACAGCTGATGAAACTGGGTTTGCACAAAATATTTCTGCACAAACTGTCAGAAACCGTCTCAGGGAAGCACATCTGGGTGCTCATCGTCCTTACCAGGGTCTTGACCTGACTGCCGTTTGGTGTCGTAACCGACTTCAGTGGGCAAATGCTCACCTTCGATGACCACTGGCACACTGGAGAAGTGTGCTCTTCACGGATGAATCCCGGTTTCAACTGATACGGGCAGATGGCCGACAGCATGTATGGCGTTGTGTAGTCGAAGCGGGTGGCCGATGTCAACGTTGTGAAAAGAGTGCCCCATGGTGACAGTGGGGTTATGGTATGTGCAGACATAAGCTACGGACAACAAACACAATTGCATTTTATTGATGGCAATTTGAATGCACAGAAATACCGTGACGAGATCCTGAGGCCCATTTTTAAGCTATCTGATCAACATCTGTATTCCCAGTCATGTGAAATCCATAGATTAGGGCCTAATGAATTAATTTCATTGACTGATTTCCTCATATGAACTAACTCAGTAAGATCTTGGGAAATTGTTGCGTTTTGTGTTTATTTTTGTTCAGTATAGTTGTGCAATACATTTTATAGATAAAAGGATAAGTAGGGTATCGTTTAAATGTGTGCATGCTTTTCTCCTTTGAGAAAACCGCTCATTCAGAGGGGTGGACAGATCTCAAAATTCTTCAGCAAAGGACTCCGGTAGGATACTCGTGCTTTCTCGGGGGGAGGCGAGGACACTCCTCCGTTTACCTAACTTATGGTCACAGAGGACTGTCTTTTCCCCCAAATGAGATTCTCCCCCAGTTGCCTGCTACTACCCATCGAGGTTGCAGCGGATGAGGATTATTTACCCTAGTCCATAATACAATCAAAGACAAAACAATTATACATGCCACAGCTGCACTCTTCACAGAAGAGCTGAAATCAAAATCATCTCAAAGTCTGAAAAATGTTTTATTTTGTTTACACAGCATATACATTGAGTGAATTCACAAAAATGTATAACATATCCCTTCTCCATATAAGGTTAAATGAACCACTTGCCACAATATGACCCATCCTGTAAAAAATATATATATAGCAAATCAAATGTTATTTATCACATACACATATTCAGCAGATGTTATTTACCCTAGTAAATATGAAAAATGACTTCCATAATAATGTTGGATATGGACAGTGTACTCGTTAATACAGTGCATTCGGAAAGTAATCAGACCCTTTGACTTTTTCCACCTCAATCTACACACAACACCCCAATAATGACAAAGCAAAAACAGATGACATTTTTGCAAATGTATATGTAAATTAAAAAAATTAAAAAATAAAGAGTTGCATAAGTATTCAGACCCTTTACTCAGTACTTTGATGAAGTACCTTTGGCAGAGATTACAAACTCGAGTCTTATTGGGTATGAAACAACAAGCTTGGCACAGCTGTATTTGGTGATACAGAGCCTCTCAAGATCTGTCAGGTTGGATGGGGATCGTCGCTACACAGTTATTTTCTGGTCTCTCCAGAGATGTTCGATCGGGATCAAGTCCCGTCTCTGGCTGGGCCACGCAAGGACGTTCAGAGACTTGTCCCGAAGCCACTCGGCCACTTGGCTGTGTGCTTAGGGTCATTGTCCTTTTGGAAGGTGAACCTTCGCCCCCAGTCTGAGGTCCTGAGCAGGTTTTCATCAAGGATCTCTCTGTACTTTGCGTCGTTCATCTTTGCCTCGATCCGGACTAGTCTCCCAGTCCCATTGAAAAACATCCCCACAGCGTGATGCTGCCACCATGCCTCACCGTAGGGATTGTGCCAGGTTTCCTTCAGATGTGGCGCTTGGCATTCAGGCCCAAGAATCTTGGTTTCATCAGACCAGAGAATCTTGTTTTTCATGGTCTGAGAGTCCTTCAGGTACCTTTTGGCAAACTCCAAGCGGGCGGTCATGTGCCTTTTACTGAGTGGCTTCTGTCTGGCCAATCTACCATAAAGGCCCGATTGGTGGAGTGCTGCAAAGATGGTTGTCCTTCTGGAAGGTTCTTCCATCTCCACAGAGGAACTCTGGAGCTCTGTCAGAGTGACCATCGGGTTCTTGGTCACCTCCCTGACCAAGGCTTGTCTCCCCTAGTTGCTCAGTTTATAGGAAGTCTTGGTGGTTCCAAAAAAGGCCACTATGTTCTTGGGGACCTTCAATGCTGCATAAATGTTTTGGTACCCTTCCCCCAGATCTGTGCCTCGACACAATCCTGTCTCGGAGCTCTATGGATAATTCCTTTTTGCTCGTACATGCACTGTCAACTGTGGGACCTTATACAGACAGGTGTGCCTTTCCAAATACTTTCCAATCAATTGAATTTACCACAGGTGGACTCCAATCAAGTTGTAGAAACATCTCAAGGATGAGCAATGGAAACAGGATGCACCTGAGCTCAATTACGAGTCTCATAGCAAAGGGTCTGAACTACATATGTAAATAGGTATGTTGTTTTCTTTTAAATACATTTGCTAAAATGTCTAAACCCGTTTTCGCTTTGTCATTATGGGGCATTGGAGAGAATTTTAAAATAAATGTAAAAATTGTAGAATAAGGCTAACAAAATGTGAAAAAGGCTTAGCAGATGTGTTGTTCAATTATAGATCCAAACAGTAGGATTTTGTTGGAGTCAGCCTACTATCTGTCCATTTTCCTAGATGAGACAAATTATCCTCTTATTACGAGTGCCACTGTACTTAAAGTTCATACAATTAACACATGACATGAGACATCTTTTGTGTTTGTAACTTGTCTTTTTTTTCTTCTTTTAAATTTTTTTAATCGACAAGCAGAATGCCATAGTTACCTTGATCACTCATCAATAGTACTGACTCCATTCAGGGCGGTAATTTGAAACTACTGCCAGGATGGGTGCAAAAGAATATGTCTGCTTTATAGCTGGTCAATTGATCTTACATTTATGCTACACAACAGACTGTAGAATTTCCCAGAAAATACATTATTTTAACCAAGTCGTCATGTTTTATGGATTTCTACTAATTTGCCGATATGACAAAATACTCTCAAATGGTTTAAACCAAGAGATGTTAAAAAATAAACTATTCTGTAGAAACTAAGCAATAACAGCATCAATCCAACAAAAAAATATATATTACAGATTCTGTTAGCAATAACTTATTTCACATCATGCAATACAAAAAAATTGGAACAAGAACACAAGTATCAGATTGATTTTCTTCAAATGTGTTGGCAAGCAAGTAAAAGTCCCTACTTTCTCTTTCTGGTGGCACTTAAGTTCTTCTGATGTCGGCTTATTTTCTTGATGAGGTAAATGACCGATTGAAGCATTTGATAGGAGTGATGGGGGGGTGGGGGAGATGTGTTAGGAGTCTACCCAGCTCTGCTCCACGATGGCAGAAACTCTCTTCTCGTACTCCCGCTTGTTTTCTTGATAGAGCTGTGCAGCCTGGCTGTTGGCTGGACTGTTAGGATTCGGCTCATCCAACAGGGACTGTGAACACAAAAAAAAGAAGTTGTGATTGAATGTACCGGTATGAACGTGTGTAGTTCTTCGACTACACTTTTAGTGAGGTGTCTGAGTCTTACATACAGTATATCCAGGAGCAGAAATAACACGACAATGCTACATTACAACAAAGGTCATACAGAGCATACTGCAAAACACAAATTAAGTACACTACATAAAGAACCTGTGTTGCATTTGTAATATGCACACAGACAAAGTAGTCTCATGATGTCAGACTGATGGAGGAGAGGATTACAAACCTACCTGGATAGACGTCAAAATGGACGACACATCATACGTGGGGCTCCAACGATTCTGAAGGATGTCTAAACATATACTTCCATCTGCATAGACTGCAAGATCAAAAGGATTGCTTTAATTTCAAAGAAAGATGTATACACAATCACATGACACAGAATAGCTTACTCGCTGGAAGAGCTAAATGCTGAAAAGTTCATACCAAGTTCACTTTCCCATCAATAACGTGACCAAAGTATTTAGGACATCTCAAATGTGTCCATAGGGACTCTCTTACCATTTGGGTGAAACATTTTGGAGATAAATCGAACCGTGGGTGGCTTGTTAGGGTACTCTTCTGAAAATTCTATCACAAGTTTAAAAGTTCCTGCAGAGAGAGAGAGACAATTAGTGTTACTAAAAAGAAACATCCGTTCCTCATTAATCAAACTAAACCTTTATGGAGGGGAGAAAGAAAAGTGGTCCACCCCACAGCTAACAGTCTGTCACATGACTAATATAAGCCTGAATATGAAGGCTGACTCAGCACTTTCTCCAGATTCCACACAGCATAATTAAAGGAGGCGGAGTCATGCACCTGTTCAAACTGATCACACTTCGGAATACCAAGACTGTCTTTGCTCTTGGCTAGCATGACTGGGAAAAGTAAGAAAGCCAAGTTTATTGTTTTCAACCAGTTCATGGGTTACAGTAGTGTTATGATAAACTGATGATTTACATTCCTGTAAGCCAACTCAAACTGAATTAGACATTTTTTTTTATCTTACCATCCTCAAATGGTGTACCCACAGGCCTGCAAATAAAGAGAGGAACAATTACTTGTACTGTAACAAGCTCATATCTAGTAATTAGACCCCGACTAACAAAACAAACATATTGCCCCAATGGGGAATATTTAAAGATAATTACTCTTAACTGAAATTAACTTTATTTAACACAATGCTTAGCATATTTATGTGTTTCCCCTTTATGTAATACATATGATTTCAAGTGTTCTATTTGTGAAACATTTGCATCAAGAGTTGATGGTCACTATGCATACTTGATGCTGTATGTTATGTATTAAGCTCATACTTGATGCTATATGTTATGTATTAAATTGAACTTTATATGTCACATGTGCCGAATACAACAAGTGTAGACTACACCGTGAAATGCTTACTTACAAGCCCTTAACCAACAATGCAGTTCAAAAATAAGAAATGATTTACCAAGTAGACTACAATAAAAAGCAACACAATAAGAATAATGAGGCTATATACAGGGGGCACCGGTACCGAGCCAGTGCGCATGGGAACAGGTTAGTTGAGGTAACCTGTACATGTAGGTGGGGGCGTAGTGACTATGCATAAATAACAAACGAACAGCGAGTAGCAGCAGTGTACAAAAGGAAGGGGTCAATGTAAATTGTCCGGTGGCGATTTTATGAATTGTTCAGCAGTCTAATGGCTTGGGTGTAAAAGCTGTTGAGGAGACTTTTGGTCCTAGACTTGGAGCTCCGGTACCACTTGCTGTCCAGTAGCAGAGGAAAGTCTATAACTTGGGTGACTGGAGTCATATTGGATAGGCAATCACTTAAATAAAACTACAAACCTCAGATTTCCCACTTCCTGGTTGGATTTGTCTCAGGTTTACGCCTGCCATATGGGTTCTGTTATACTCACAGACGCCCTGTAATTTCACTGGCTGTTGGAGTGGTGGGACGCTAGAGTCCCGAACGATCCCAGAGAGGTTAAGTATTTTATTCGAATGGGTGGCAACCCTAAATCTAAATATTGCTGTTCATTGCACAACCTTCAATGTTATGTCAAATTCTGGCAAATTAATTACGGTCTTTGTTAAGGAAGAAATGGTCTTCACACAGTTCGCAACGAGCCAGGCAGCCCAAACTGTTGCATATACCCTGACTCTGCTTGCACTGAATGCAAGAGAAGAAACAAATGTCCCTAGTTAATATGAATTTATTTTTACTAAATATGCAGGTTTATAAAAATATATACTTGTGTATTGATTTTAAGAAAGGCACTGATGTTTATGGTTATGTTTATTGGTGCAACGAATGTGCTTTTTTCACGAATGTGCCTTTGTTAAATCATCACCCATTTGGCGAAGTAGGCTGTGATTCGATGATAAATTAACTGGCACTGCGTTGATTATATGCAACGCAGGACAAGCTAGTTAAACTAGTAATATCAACCATGTGTAGTTAACCTGTTGCGACTCTGGGGGCAGTATTTAAATAAAAAAAACGTTCCCGTTTTAAACGGGATATTTGGTCAGGACAAGATGCTAGAATATGCATATAATTGATAATTTGGATAGAAAACACTCTAAAGTTTCCAAAACTGTAAAGATATTGTCTGTGAGTATAACAGAACTGATGTTGCAGGCGAAAAATCCAATCCGGAAGTGCCCCAGGTTTTGAAAGCGCTGCGTTCCAATGAGTCCCTATTGAGCTGTGAATGTGCCATCAACGAGCTTACGCAAGGTGTCTACAGCATTGTGACGTAGTTTTACGCATCTATGTTGAAGAATAGCCGTAGGCGGCCACATTGCGTAAGTGGTCACATGGTGGCTCCGAGAGAGATTCTCGCATAAAATACAGAGGTAGCCATTATTCCAATCGGTCCTAAGGAAAAACGAATTGTCCCGACGGATATATTATCGAATAGATATTAGAAAAACACCTTGAGGATTGATTATAAACAACGTTTGCCATGTTTCTGTCGATATTATGGAGCTAATTTTGAATATTTTTTGCAGTTTTCGTGACTACAATTTCCGGGCGATTTCTCAGCCAAACGTGAAGAACAAACGGAGCTATTTCACCTACAAAAATAATATTTTGGGAAAAAAATGAACTTTGGCTGTCTACCTGGGAGTCTCGTGAGTGAAAACATCCGAAGTTCATCAAAGGTAAACTATTTAATTTGATTGCTTTTCTGATTTCCGTGACAAGGTTGCCTGCTGCTATCAAGGCATAATGCTATGCTAGGCTATCAATAAACTTACACAAATGCTTGTCTAGCGTTGGCTGTAAAGCATATTTTGAAAATCTGAGATGACAGGGTGATTAACTAAAGGCTAAGCTGTGTTCCAATATATTTCACTTGGGATTTTCATGAATAGGAAGATTTTCTAGGAAAATTTATGTCCGTTGCATTATGCTAATTAGTGTCAGGCGATGATTACGCTCCCGGATCCGGGTTTGAGAGTCACAAGAAGTTTTAACTAGTGATTATGTTAAGATTGTTTTTATAAGATAAGTTTAATGCTAGCTAGCAACTTACCTTGGCTCCTTGCTGCACTCGTGTAACAGGTGGTCAGCCTGCCACGCAGTCTCCTCGTGGATTGTGATGTAATCGGTCACAATCAGCGTCCAAAAATGCCAATTACCGATTGTTATGAAAACTTGAAAATCGGCCCTAATTAAAATCGGCCATGCCGATTAATCAGTCGACCTCTACTTGAATCTCTCGACCCGCTCCACTACAGCCCTGTCGATGTTAATGGGGGCCTGAGGGAGAGGTTGTTGTCCTGGCACCACACTGACAGTTCTCTGACCTCCTCCCTATAGGCCATCTCATCGTTGTCAGTGATCAGGCCTATCACTGTTGTCATCAGCAAACTTAATGATAGTGTTGGGAGTCGCGTTTGGCCATGCAGTCATGGGTGAACAGGGCACACAGGAGGGGACAACGTACACACCCCTGAGGGGCCCCAGTGTTAAGGATCAGCGTGGCAGTGCGTTGTTGCCTACTGTTACCACCTGGGGGCAGCCCGTCAGGATGTCCAGGATCCAGTTGCAGAGAGGGGCGTTTAGTCCCAGAGTCCTTAGCTTAGTGATGAGCTTCGTGGGCACTATGGTGTTTAATACTGAGCTGTAGTCAAATGAACAGCATTCTCACATAGGTGTTCCTTTTGTCCAGGTGAGAAAGGGCATTGTGGAGTATGATTGAGATTGCGTCATCTGCGGATCTGTTGGGGTGGAATGCAAATTGGAGTGGGTTTAGGGTTTCCAAGAGGATGCTGTTGATGTGAGCTATGACCGGCCTTTCAAAACACTTCATTCGTGAGTGCCACAGGGCGGTAATCAATTAGGCAGGTTACCTTCTCTTCCTTGGGCACAGGTACTATGGTGGTCTACTTGAAACATGCAGGGATTACAGACTCAGTCAGGAAGTGTCAGTGAAGACACTTGACAGTTGGTCCGCGCATGCTTTGAGTACACGTCCTGGTAATCCGTCTGGCCCAGCGGCTTTGTGAATGTTGATCTGTTTAAAGGTTTTGTTCACATCGGCTACCGAGAGCGTTATCACACAGTCATCCAGAACATATGGTGCTCTCCTGCATGCTTCAGTGTTGCTTGCCTCGAAGCTAGCATGAAAGGCATTTAGCTCGTCTGGTAGGCTCACGTCACTGGGCAGCTCACGTCTGGGTTTCCCTCTGTAGTCCGTAATAGTTTTCAAGCCCTGCCACATACGACAAGTGTCAGAGCCAGTGTAGTAGGATTCAATCTTAATCCTGTATTGACACTTTGCTTGTTTATTAAACTCATACTTGATGCTGTATGTTATGTATTAAACTCATATTTGTTGATAGTGATTGACGTCAGACTGGAGGTACACTGATATTGATGACCGTATGAACATTGTGTGATTCTGTAGCTGCTGGCAAAAAGTCTGTATTTTGTTGTGACTTTGAACAAGCCTCTCTGGCAGTTGAGAATGGCTTACCAAGAAAAACTTCCAAAAGGACTAATTTGAGGCTGAAAGGAGTTGGAGCACTCAACAAAAAAAGGCAGAGATTTATTTATTTTTATTCCCCCCCTCCCAGCTGTTGTTTAGAGAACATTGGTGCTGTGATATTAGAATATAAGGGCTTCCTTCATACTGCAAGCAGACACAAAATAACAGTATCCATGAGTTTATCTACTTCCCCAGAGTCAGATTAAAGGCCTCATTGCCAAAAGCATCCCTTTAAAGAAGGCAAATTAGACAATTGTCAGCCTCTGCTCTGGAGATGGTCTCCCTGAATTATTGTAATAAATGTAAATTATTTTGATTGATATGATCAAGGCCTGCTCTCACTTTTGTTCACCAGGAGATGCTCTTTACACCCTCCTTATAACAAATAGAATGTTGATACAGACTATTAAATAGCACATTGCATTACAAAGAAGTTTAATATATGATGTGGCTGTTACGTTGTGATGGTTGTTTTAATCCTGTTTGGACCCCAAGGACCCTAATAAATACAAATAATGAGTATGACTATGCAATACATTCCAGGTTTCAGATACATTTATTTTGTTAATTGGAAATGGGAATATTTGTGTGGCAAATAGCCTCCACAGTTCAACAATTACATGTCACCATCTAAACTAACCCCCAGCCAACACACACCTCTGGCTCCCACTCTGACTGTAGCCTAAAACCACAGCTCAATTTGCCCATATCCACATGGTCCTGATGCCCATGCCAGGATGATCACACTGGCACAATAACTTTTATTTTTTTTTATTTATGCGTTATTTTACCAGGTAAGTTGACTGGGAACATGTTCTTATTTGCAGCAACGATCTGGGGAATAGTTACAGGGGAGAGGAGGGTGGGATGAATGAGACAATTGTAAACTGGGGATTATTAGGTGACCGTGATGGTTTGAGTGCCAGATTGGGAATTTAGCCAGGACACCAGGGTTAACACCCCTACTCTTACGATAAGTGCCATGGGATCTTTAATGACCTCAGAAAGTCAGGACACCCGTTTAGCGTCCCATCCGAAAGACGGCGCCCTACACAGGGCAGTGTCCCCAATCACTGCCCTGGGGCATTGGGATATATTTTTTTAGACCAGATGAAAGAGTGCCTCCTACTGGCCCTCCAACACCATCTGGTCTCCCATCCAGGGACTGACCAGGACCAACCCTGCTTAGCTTCATAAGCAAGCCAACAGTGGTATGCAGGGTGGTATGCTGCTGGCAAAATAACAAGGGTGGCTTTAGAACACTCACCCAAAAATAACAGCATTCCACATCATGATGTTATTCTCTGATGGAGCACCACTCACGCCAGTTGGGGGGTCTTCTTGAAGTCTGAGGACAGAAAAACCGAGAGGAAACAATAGAATGAAACCTAAACCCTGGCCCAACGACTGGTTTTCTAAACATCAAAAATATTTTGGAGCAAACAAGACGACAAGTGTGCATCCTATTAAACTGAAAGAAGTGTTATTGCTTGTTTGCAAAACAACAGCCATGCATGACAATCACTCTATTGTCCATTGTGTCCATTGTGGGCTTCAACATACAAAACAACCCAAACGGCATTATTACAACCTTAAATATCGGTCCTCCTTGCCGCTTATTATCACCAAACCCCAGTGTTCTCTGGTAACTCTAAATCCAGCAGTACCATTCCAAAGCGCACCGCAATACATTTAAAAAACGAACTTCAACAGCTTACCTTCACGCACTGGTGAGCTGGTGCACACCCAGAGAACATTATTTAGATGTTCTGACTAACTGCGAATAAACTGTAAGCTATAAAAACAAAGAGTTGCACACTCCATATGTATAACCTCAAAGTAATTTGTTTGGTAAAAACCAAACTGTGCCTTCGTCAGGGTAATGTCATGAATGCTTGAACCAGGTTATGTAGACAAACAATCTACTAATTGCACTGTTTGTCTACATAACCTAGTGATGCTGAAACATTGGTGTTTTTTTAACCAATAAATGACTGAAGGTATATACACTGCTCAAAAAATAAAGGGAACACTAAAATAACACATCCTAGATCTGAATGAATGAAATATTCTTATTAAATACTTTTTTCTTTACATAGTTGAATGTGCCGACAACAAAATCACACAAATTATTAATGGAAATCAAATTTATCAATCCATGTAGGTCTGGATTTGGAGTCACACTCAAAATTAAAGTGGAAAACCACACTACAGGCTGATCCAACTTTGATGTAATGTCCTTTAAACAAGTCAAAATTAGGCTCAGTAGTGTGTGTGGCCTCCACGTGCCTGTATGACCTCCCTACAACGCCTGGGCATGCTCCTGATGAGGTGGCGCATGGTCTCCTGAGGGATCTCCTCCCAAACCTGGACTAAAGCATCCGCCAACTCCTGGACAGTCTGTGGTGTAATGTGGCGTTGATGGATGGAGCGAGACATGATGTCCCAGATGTGCTCAATTGGATTCAGGTCTGGGGAACGGACGGGCCAGTCCATAGCATCAATGCCTTCCTCTTGCAGGAACTGCTGACACACTCCAGCCACATGAGGTCTAGCATTGTCTTGCATTAGGAGGAAGCCAGGGCCAGCCGCACCAGCATATGGTCTCACAAGGGGTCTGAGGATCTCATCTCGGTACCTAATGGCAGTCAGGCTACCTCTGGCGAGCACATGGAGGGCTGTGCGGCCCCCCAAAGAACTGCCACCCCACACCATGATTGACCCACCGCCAAACCAGTCATGCTGGAGGATGTTGCAGGCAGAACGTTCTCCACGGCGTCTCCAGACTCTGTCACGTCTGTCACATGTGCTCAGTGTGAACCTGCTTTCATCTGTGAAGAGCACAGGGCGCCAGTGGCGAATTTGCCAATCTTGGTGTTCTCTGGCAAATGCCAAACGTCCTGCACGGTGTTGGGCTGTAAGCACAACCCCCACCTGCGGACGTCAGGCCCTCATACCACCCTCATGGAGTCTGTTTCTGACCGTTTGAGCAGACACATGCACATTTCTGGCCTGCTGGAGGTCATTTTGCAGGGCTCTGGCAGTGCTCCTCCTTGCACAAAAGCGGCGGTAGCGGTCCTGCTGCTGGGTTGTTGCCCTCCTACGGCCTCCTCCACGTCTCCTGATGTACTGGCCTGTCTCCTGGTAGCGCCTCCATGCTCTGGACACTACGCTGACAGACACAGCAAACCTTCTTGCCACAGCTCGCATTGATGTGCCATCCTGGATGAGCTGCACTACCTGAGCCACTTGTGTGGGTTGTAGACTACGTCTCATGCTACCACTAGAGTGAAAGCACCGTCAGCATTCAAAAGTGACCAAAACATCCGCCAGGAAGCATAGGAACTGAGAAGTGGTCTGTGGTCACCACCTGCAGAACCACTCCTTTATTGGGGGTGTCTTGCTAATTGCCTATAATTTCCACCTGTTGTCTATTCCATTTGTACAACTGCATGTGAAATTTATTGTCAATCAGTGTTGCTTCCTAAGTGGACATTTTGATTTCACAGAAGTGTGATTGACTTGGAGTTACATTGTGTTGTTTAAGTGTTCCCTTTATTGTTTTGAGTAGTGTATATATGGAGTAGAGGTCGACCGATTATGATTTTTCAATGCCGATATCGATACCGATTATTGGAGGACCAAAAAAGCCGATACCGATTAAATCGGCCAATATTTTTTATTTATTTGTAATAATGCCAACAATACTGAATTAACACTTATTTTAACTTAATATAATACATCAAAATTACTTTAGCCTCAAATAAATAATGAAACATGTTCAATTTGGTTTAAATAATGCAAGATTGAATCCCCCGAGCTGACAAGGTGAAAATGTGTCGTTCTGCCCCTGAACGAGGCAGTTAACCCACCATTCCTAGGCCGTCATTGAAAATAAGAATGTGTTCTTAACTGACTTGCCTAGTTAAATAAAGATTAAATAAAATTGTTTTTTTTTTTATACCGATTGTTATGAAGACTTGAAATCGGCCCTAATTAAATCGGCCATTCCGATTAATCGGCCGACCTCTAATATGGAGTGTGCGACTCTTTGTCTTTATAGCTTACAGTTCTCTGTAAGGAAATATTGATGTTGCCAACCAGATACTTGCTGTGTGACGTAGACTACAAATAGACGAACTAATAAAATATCTTATGAACAATGCATGTCTAAAAATAGGTGTTGTGTGAGACTGAATTAAACTAAGCATTTACCAAAGTCACAATGCTTATCAAGAAATGCTCCATTGGTCTAGTTTACACACAAGAACAGTTGATAGCAGAGGAAGCCAGGTAGAGTAGGAATAGAGATGTGACAAATGATACAATTCTGAAAGTTTAAACTGCCATTTAAAAAAATATGTTTTCCGTTAAAACGATAGCAAAACATCCATGTGAATTCACAATACACCTGCCAGCAACGGCTTGGGTCTCACGGTGTCCCTTTCAGATGGTTAAGCATTGCACCTGTACCTCAATTCGACCTCGCAAAGTTTGTATTTCCTTCTCAAAGTATTGCAATACAGGACTTCACTGCGGTCGCTTGCCGTTCTCTGCCATTTGTCCTTACTGTTATTAACAACAATGACACATACGTGGAGAGTCAACTCCCGGTGTCGTCGGACATTTCTGAGTGTCAAGATTCAGTTTGGACTCGACTCCTAGGATTCAGTATTTCAGTTAGTGGTGGCAGAAGTTAAATGCCATTCCAAACTTCCGTTATTAAATAACGAAATCATGGACTACAGTTTATCCTGGCCCATAGACTACATTCAGGGTGAGGAACCATATAACATCAAGTTGTAAAATTGGTAACTACTCCTTTAACTTAGATAGCTAGCTAAATACAAGTATATTTAGCTAGCTAGCTACACATGTTGATGAATAAAAACAAGTTAACTGGCTAGTAGCACATCTGTGTGGCTCTAGCATGCTGGCTAACTGAAGCAACATTGTTACATCTTACTCTAGCTAGCTAGGTACCAGACAGTACAACGTGGCTAGGTATTAAATTAATGACTGGCTCATTGATAGCTAGCTACAGCCAACTCTGCACTGTACACGCCTCAAATGAACGGTACTGTTAGCTAACTAGAGCCAAGTGGCTAGCTAGCTTCCAGCAAGCGTTACTGTAGTTAGATAACGTTAGCTAGCTAAATACAAAAAAACGCAGAGCTAAAACACTGCATTACCTTTTGAAATCTCTCATAAGTCGTCTTCTAGCGGGAGTAGACATGATTCAAAGCGTAAGAACGTATACTTTGGTCATACAAATCTATCGAAACGGTGTTATTAAGGGGTAAATCTTTCGTCTGTGCTTTTCTCTTCTTCTCGACACAACTACAGTGACGTCATGTACCTCCACAGGGGGGAAACCGCAAGGACATTGGATTGGAACAGTGCACTTTCTCGATGCGCGGTGTAAATGTCATCAAATGAACACACTTTTCCCAAAATGTGAACACTGCATGCAATTTCTACGACACCTTAACTTGGTTAGTATTCAAACCTTTAGACATATGGGTTGTCACACCAGGTCTCAGGGATGTCTAGCCCAATAAATGGCCAAAGGAGCCTATGTTACTCCTTATAGTCCATGGACCTTACATGTTCTGTTCAGAGGCAAATTGGTTCTGGAAGCCAAAACAGCCAAATATTCCATGTAAACCTAAAATCGATTTTGAATTGGGGTCCAGTTATAGAAACGTAAAGCCCTTTACTTTCATATCACATCAAAATAATAGTACAAATGCTGTATATACACTTACTGTAACACTTACTCACTGTTTTAACGCAGTTACAGCCAACAGTATTCTTCGATAACACATGTATGGCGTCCTTCGTGCGTTTACAACCAGGTGTTAAGAGACAATGATAGATAATTAACACAGATATTCCACTGTGTTTTCAGTAATCAAGCGCTGTAACATGTAAAAAACCCTAAACCTATAAAGGTGTGTGGTAATTTAAACTTCTGTTTTTTAATGGTTTCTCACTGTTATGAAATATACCTTATGTTTCCAAAACCGTAATAAAAGCCATGTGTTTTACTGGCCAGAAGATACTATTGTCAAGGGGCACTATAGATAGTAAGCGTATAGGAATGGGTTAAGGGATGGCAAACTGGAAATTCCTTTGGTCTCTGACTTACTGAGTTAGCTTGGTAAATCAGCTTTTGGTTTCTTGGTTTAAGGATTCTAGCTTTAGATGATTGCACTAACTGTAAATTAATCTGAAAAAGATTGTCTGCTACTAAAATATTACTAAAATGTAAATGTGTGGGCATCGATGTTTGGAAATGTGGACTTGATAACATCTGATGCCTCTAATGTTGTGGATGTATTTCAAATAACTGACTACACACTGGCTTAATCAAACTGTTGTCCATTCTTCCAAGGGAGCACAGATAACCCAAAGCTTTTCTGATATCAATAGGGCAACAAGCCTGCTAGGATTTCACCATTGTTGAAAAGTAGGTCACGCAGTGGCAAAAAGGCAGTGTAAGTCTGCCTCCCAAATGGCACCCTATTCTCTTTTGCCCGTTCTGGTCAAATGTAGTGCACTAGAGAAAAAGGTGCTATTTGGGACGCATCCTCATTTTTTTCCTGGCTCCCCGATGAATTAGTTATTCTCATGATGCTCAACAGATTTACATCATATGTGGCTTTGTGGCTTATCAAGGGGGCAGAGAGGGACAATTGGCTTCACTCTATAAATAAACTTGATTCAATCCCTGGCCAGCAGCGACAAACAAACCAACGCTGAACTCAACTGTGCCATTCAGTCTTTTACCCATGCCTACACAAGGAAAAGCCCAAAGATCCTTTTGACATTTTGGACCTGGACATAAACGCAAGCTAAATAGAGGGCATCGAGAGAACATTACTGTTGTTGTTTTTTCCTTCGGTGCTTTCATTGGGATAACTAAGCTGGTGGAGATACAAAGGCCTAGTACTGTGAGAGAGAGAGAAGTGGTCCCCTCCATATTAGTCTTTTATCAGGTTCAATCTGTGGTTTATTAAACCTCTGTGGTGGAACGGGATACTAAGGCTATTTGACTCTCTAATCAGCCCCAGTGTGTTCCTCTCTGTCTCCGCTGAGAGTGGCTCTCTGGAGGGCGCTAATGGCAGCGTGTCAGTGAAGATGGAAGCCAATAGCCACAGTGGCAGGTAGGTAGGGACGTGAAGAGGTCTCCATCAGCTGTCTGTGGACAGAACTCGTCCTCCCAGCAGACTAAAAAAGCTATTTACAACACTCTGTGTGTCACCCTAATGATTCATTACACTCCATAGTGCTGTGATGGCTGCCACCACACTGAGTGCAGGGGATGTAACCAGTGCCATGTACTGTCTATCAGTGCTAATCAGAAGGGAAGCTATGTGTTTGTACAGCTACTATCTCATTATAGTGGTGTTGTTTTACTCCTGAATGTGTGATGGTCATAATTGGATTATGGAATGAGAGGACCTTATGGAATGATGGCTCCCCTTCTATTCTCTGTTATGTAATGGCTGCTTTCAGTTCACCCATTGACTGTCATTAAAGTGTGTGTACGGTAAAACTAAGTACAGTAAATTGACACACAATTGCATGTTTTGTCTTGATCGGGCCCTTGATAGGGTCAAACGTTTCGGATAGCCTTCCACAAGGTTCCCACAATAAATTTTGTCCCATTCCTCCTGACAGAGTTGGTGTGTCACGTTCTGACCTTGTTTTTTTTGTTATGTCTTTGTTTTAGTATGGTCAGGGCGTGAGTTGGGTGGGTTGTCTATGTTCCTTTTTCTATGTTTTGGGATTTCTGTGTTTGGCCTGGTATGGTTCTCAATCAGAGGTGTCAATCGTTATTCTTGATTGAGAACCATACTTAGGTAGCCTGGTTTCATTTTTGAGTTGTGGGTGATTATTTTCCGTGTCAGTTCCACACAGGACTGTTTTGTTTGTTCACGTTGTTATTTTGTATTTTAGTGTTCAGGCAAATAAACACTTACCACGCTGCGCATTGGTCCTCCGATCCTTCCTACTACTCCTCTTCGTCAGAATCGTTACATGGTGTAACTGAGTCAGGTTTCTAGGCCTCCTTGCTCGCACACGCTTTCAGTTCTGCCCACACATATTGTATAGGATTGAGGTCAGGGCTTTGTGATGGCCACTCCAATGCCTTGACTTTGTTGTCCTTAAGCCATTTTACCACAACTTTGGAAGTATGCTTGGGGTCATTGTCCATTTGGAAGACCCATTTGCGACCAAGCTTTAACTTCTTGTCTGATGTCTTGAGATGTTGCTTCAATATATCCACATAATTTTCCATCCTCATGACGCCATCTATTTTGTGAAGTGCACCAGTCCCTCCTGCAGCAAAGCACCCCCACAACATGATGCTGCCACACCCGTTCTTCATAGTTGGGATGGTGTTCCCCAGGCTTGCAAGCCTCTCC